>NC_133877.1:2744730-2765845 GCF_044706935.1 Curcuma longa
TGCATTTCCAATAAATTAACAATAAAGATTCTTTAAAAAGATATATATTATTATATTGTGAACAGGGAGGATTCATGAAGATTAAATAAAAAACAATGTTCAACATGGTAAAACTTCACACAAACTCCAATAAGAGAAGCTTGTTCAGCTTAAGTTTTATTATCTAATAATTATTAATAAAGTAAAAATAAATAAATATAATTAAATAGTCTAAGATAATATCGCCAGCATAAAACGATAAATATAATATTAAATGGTATGTCTCTACCCCACGCACTTGAAAGAGTGTCGCGTGTGCTCAAAATTGGACAGAGGTGTCTTTTCGTGGAGGTTTTGGAATTGGTAAATAAAGAAGAGATCCAAATGCTATTGACTTCTCCTCGAGCAAGCTTGGCCTAAGTGGAGGAAGAAGAAAAGTGAAAGAAAAATGGAAGACTGGAGGACAAGCAACACTTGAATGGAACAAGAACAAGAACAAGCTAAGAGGACAAGCAAGCAAATAACCTTAACTGAAAAATAAATTAGGGAACAAGTATGGACTGCATCATGGTCAAGATGAAGATGAATGAGAATTATGAAGGAATGCTGTCGGAGATCATCATTCAAGTAACTACATTAATGTTATCCTTCTATTAAATTCATAATAATTGAAAAATAATGACAAAAATACAGAATTTGCACTAAATAATCTCATGATGACTAATTCTAAAAATCAAGTTATGAGAAAATAAAATAGTTCAATGTGAAGTCTAGCTTAGTTGTTCTAATAAATGCAATTGACTAAACTTAGAATGATGGCCGACTGTTATCGCCAAAAACAAAACCTTTACAAAAGCAATTTGTTATACCTAATCTTTATGTTCAAGACAGTTCAAATAAGAACAAACCAAACAAATAAATAATTGTTTGACTAGATTCGACCAATTTCCGGTCTGCAGATTGATTGAAAATAAAATAAGTGGCAAAACCACATGAACCAATAAGGTAATATATGATAAACAATGCGATGGCATGCATAAGCAGTGACGTACCCCCCTAATCAAAAGATAGAAAAGGTGCATCAAATAGACAAGAAAAATATATTCTTGGGGTCCAAAGACTTTGGACTTTTGCGTAAGAAAAAAATTAGAAGTTGCTGGGGCTACCACGTCTTTTATGTTTATCTATAAGAGTTACTCACGGCTGGCAATGGCATAGTCAAATATTTTTTCCAGTACTTCTACTTGTGCCCATTTAATTAATATCAGTTTAATTAAGTAAATAAACACTCAAACCTACCACATAATTAAATGAATAGATAATTAGTACCTAAATAAATGGACACCTGACAACAACTGCACGACTATTTATAAAATAATTATTAATGTTATAAATTAATTGTGGGTAAGTATCCATATATACCTACAAATGCACGAGGTTAAATGGTTACCATGATCGGAGCAAGAAAAAGAAACTTGATAAAGTTTTTCCGTGGAATTTTAAATTTACCTGTTGTCTGGGCCAAACTGGAGAACTTCTCGAATGAGTTCCCAGCTTATACCTGCATCACACAGTGGAAGTTAAAATCTCTCTTCCTTCAACATGTATTGACCAGTTTAGCAAAACTTAATTGTGTTTGATCAACGTACCATTTCAGTAGCCTGCATTAATGAGATAGTTGAAAAACAGACAGTTTACGCGCAAGCAGTCTTACAATTTTTGGTAAACGAGTTGACAAATAACAATTTGATTTTGTTTATGACCGAAAGCAATGGTCAATCAATATTAAAGGCTCTTGAACGCATATTCTCAGAGATGTCAAATATAATACAGGTGCAACATTGCATAAGACAGTGATATAAGATGATCAAACACCACCAAATAATAATTTTTTGGCGAACAAGTGTGACCTCTCACTCAGCCGACACTGGTGTGGGTGAGCATTCCTTGCTTTGATTCAGACAAACAAATCTGCTCCTAGTGTGACACTAAAGAGATGGGTTTCCAAAATAGTACGTTGGTGCGGCACCATGGGAGAAATGGATACGGTCGGTTGCTGAGGCTGGAGTTTGCAGCGGAGGAAGAGCAGCTGTCACCTTGTTAGTAGGGAATCCTGATGATGCTGCAGAAGAGAACATTGGAAATGGAGAAGGCGCATTTGTAGGCCAACTCAATGTCGGTAGAGTTTGGAAACCAATCGCAGGTCTCTTGTCATTCTCTCTCACCTGCAATAGTGGGAAAATGAACTCAGAACTCCTATTAAACATGATATTTGACAGAATGGAGAACTGACGCATAAAATTTCAATACCAAACTTGTTATTGACAATAGAACAGTGTAGGTTAATTTGATCCATCCAATTAATGGACCAAGTATTATTCGACCCATTTCAGAAAGGTAATGTTTGGTTCACAGTTCAGAGGATGGAGATTTGAGATTGGGACATAATCATCCGATTATCTATTGTGTTTCCTATTTTTCCAGTTAAATGAGGTGCAATTATGACAAGTTGGGTGCAAGAAGACCATGTAACCATAGCCTTTTCAAAATACAATTAATGTGTCACATAAAGGATTCATGTGAAATAGCTTCAAAGCTATTCCCCGACTCATAAGACAATGGGCATTAGAGATTTTGAACATATCCATCTTATCATCGCCATTCAGCTGCAAGTGTATTTAGATAAACCTTCATAACTAGACACACTTCTTGTTAGTGGTAATTCATGCTCGAAAACCATGTCAATGCTACAAAGAAATTAATTATGGTAGAAGAAACATTGTGTTTGAGTAAAAAGTGCAGTATAATGATGAGAAAATACAAGAGATAAGTATTGGAAACTTTAGCAGATCTTGTTGAGAGATGATGAAAAAGAAATATAAGAGCAAGATTTTACCATAAATTTGAGTAACGATCAGTAGCAGAAAAAAGAAAAATAGCGTTCTTGTGCATGTTTTGTTGCATGATTTCCAAGTCCAAAATCATCAGGAAAAACTAAACAAAAATAAGTTGCGTATGCTCTTAGCAATGAAATCTATCAAATAGTGGTCTCAGTCTCTCAGATTGCTATGGACAAATCAAAGTTTATTATGGAACTAATAGGCAGCAAAGAAAAGGTTGTAGTAAAATGCATTTGAGAGAAGGAATGCCAAGGTATTTCAATCTGCAAACTGATCACCCTTGCCTTGCTAATGTCGAATCCTTTCAACTGGCTACTGAGTGAACATTGGTTGTCCTTAGGAGTGGAGGCAGATGGTTGACAAATTCTCAAATTTAGATCAATATCAGACCCTGCAAGCAATTCAGAAAATTCCAGATCATATAAATTGGAAATCTTCAATCAAGGAATCATGCAATTTATCTGCTGAGCACTTAAATGGGAAATGATTTTAATTTGCAAAGAATACCCTCATTATCACACTTGAAAAATATTTCTCCTTCATAGGTACTTGGCTCAAAATTGGTAACTGCCTCTCTTCCATTATATTTTATGGCTGCCTTGTCATAAGCCCTAACGAAGAGAACAACAGAGAGAACAGATAGGTGTTTGAACTGACATATAAAAAAAAACACAATTGGGAAAATCATAAGGAAAGACCTAGCAGCTTCTATCTCACTGTCAAATAGCCCAAGATATATGTACCTGCACATCATGCATAGCATTCTCGTTACAAGTCATTCCAAGTGACCATGAAAACCAAAATATGACAAGTCATTCCAATTTCACTAAACATGCAGTGCGTGCCACTTTATGCAGACATACCTAACAGTTGTAAGAATCAAGAGGCATAAATTCAGATCTACAAAGTATCATGCATGAACAAGAAATCATCCTTATATTCTTAAACAACTCATGGGAGAAGGATCTAAACAGAATTTTCTTACTTCTTGCCAAGGAACTGCCCCATGCGAGCTTCCCAACGACCACATTTGTGCAGGGTGACTCCTCTGTATTTTGAACTTCCCCTTGAGAATCCAGTGCTCTGACGACGAAGTATATGAACAAATTCTTCCTTTGACAGATTCTTCGTCTAAAAAATCAAAACAAAACCACAAAAAGGGGCAAAAGTAAGTGGTTGGCAAATATAATGAAGAAAATGTTTGGTTTCTTTTGCACAATAGGAACCTGATTCAGATCTTCTTCATAGTCACTCAGATTGAAATTGATATCAGCATCAACTCCTCGAAACTTAATTGCAGCTCGATCATATGCCCTGGAAATAGATGCAGATTCTGAGTATTTCTGCCTAGATAAGCAAACAAAAAAAGCAAGCAATAACACTAATCTCACCTTGCAGCAGCATGAGCAGTGTCAAAGCCTCCTAATAGTGTCCAAAAATAGAAACATGCAAAGATCAGAAATTTTCATTTTTGATAAGCTAATGTTTAATCTAGGAGGTAACTGCTGACCCAAGTACACTTGCTTCCCGCAGTCCCTAACCAAAGAGGTAACCAAAGTCAATTTGCAAAAATCATGGAAGAATAAATAAGATTGACGAAGGCCAAGGTGCTAACCAGATATGAGATTCCCATCTCCCTGTCCTGCGATAGAATGTAACTCCTCGGTACTGAGAACTCCGAGATCTTGGTCCACGGCGACTCTTCTTTGGCTGTTGCTGTGGCTGATGAAGCAGGTGTTGGTGATATGAAAGTCTTGATTTTGGTGGTGAATCAGCTTGGCAAAAGGTGAGATCCATCAAAGGCAGCTTAGATGATGATGAAGACGAAGTTGTTACCGGAACTTGACAAACATCCCAAACCACAGTCACTGGAGGAAGGAGTTGCTTGGTGATCAATCCAAGTTGTTGTTGGGCATCACTTCCATCCTCCTCATGCTCCACTTCGACTTCATTTTCATCTTCTACTGAAATGGAGCTCTTCAAGATACCAAATCTGAAGGCAGATGCAGGTCGGGTTGAGCAAGAATCCTCTTCAGCTACGTCTGCAAAAGCCGTAGCATTAAGAACAGATGAATTAGTCGTCCCAGAATCATCCATCTCCACATCTCCAAAACCCTCTGGGTCAGTCTTATCTTCAAACGCCGCCGATTCACTGGAGGATGCCAAGTTAAGGTCCAGCACCATTGCTATTCAACTGATGCTGATGAAAAACAGAAAAGGCTAAACTTCGACAACAGGATTCAACCTCTTCTTGATTGCAAATAACTCAGGGTTGATCCTTCAATATCAGGAAGAATAGCAAGTGAAGATAGAAGTGGAAGCAGGATAAGGCTGAATTATTCTTACTGAACATCTACGACAAGACTTCCAATACCAAATTTGTCATATCCCACTTCAAGCTGGATTCTTTCCGCATATTAGATGGTAATCTGTTCACTACAAAAATGAACAGAAAACTCAGTCATCCACCAAATTTTAGTACACATCATATATACAAAAAGATTGTTCCGACTAAAGCAGTAATCAAATCAAATTTCTATATACAGACACATCAGCACACTTTTAGTTTCGCAATCCAAGCACTTATATGTTCACAATACAACTATTGCTATCTTCCTTGTACAAATGGCGACAGACAGCAGCTGTTAAGTCCATCGGCTAACCAGAAACGGTGGTGTATCCAGTCGCCGCTTCCATAACACAGCGAAGTGACCATCCGCAACTGGTTGCCAACCGACTTAAGGCAAGGTAAAGGGAGAGATGAGCAGCAGAAAAAACAATAGTGGATTCCAGACGAGGTGCTCAGAAACCTCTCTTGATTTCAGGATTCCACCAATACTTCTTCAATGTTCTCCATCGCCCGTTGGATCTCTCCGCTCGCGGATTCCACCCTGCGAGCTAGATCTTCCTCTAACACACCATCTCAAATCCACAAGGATAAAACAGAACACACAACACCAGATCCGATCCGTACTAAAGGAGACGACGAAGAACAACAAGATCGAAGTTGCAAAAGCCAGAAAAGAAACCAAAACAAAAACAAAAGAGAAAAGGATAGAGATCGAAGAATACCATACGAAGCTCGACCAAAAACCTCCCGATCGATCATACCGACCGCCGACGAAAGCAGCGAGGAAGAGGAACATCCGGCGACAGCAAGCGGCCGAGGAAAGAGAACTGCAGCACTACTACCGAAGCCTCCATTGCTTGCTCTATAAATATACGCAGCGCGATGAGCAAGGCGAGAAGTAGGCCGACCGAAAGAAGCCGGTAGTCCGGTCCACCTGGAGATTATCCACATACAGCAACTTTCCGTGCGGACTCATCCGAGCCGTTCGAAATCCAATCGGACGGACGGGGAAGAGGCTGCGGCATCGGATCAGCATGGCTTGTTCGGTGGGGTGAGAAATGCGACGTGCCCACTTGCCAAAATTAGCCAGCGGATTATTTAATAATCTCAATAAAAATCATTATCATTAACATAATGATTCCGATTAACGGGAACTAATCTTTATCAATAAACTCCATGTAAATTTATGATTTTTAACTTTTGGGGTTAAAAAAACGGTGACAGCGAATAAAAAAAATATTTGGATTGAATAGACAATGTCAACATCACAATGATGAAGCACGCCGGAGAGTAGTCCTTGTGTTATATTTTATTTTAGGAAAACATAAAATAAAATAAACGTTTCCTTTTTACCTTTTTATTAAAATTATCTAAAGAGTATTATTAAATTAATATTATATTCTAAATAACTCTCCCAATTTAAATACGTCAACTCTAATTAATATTACTATTTATTTATTTATTTTTATTTTTATTTATTTATTTATTTATTTTTCGAGTTACCACGAGGAAGGTTTAATTGTGTGGGGGACCACGAAGACGACAGATGCGGGACAGGTGGCCCCCACATTAAATAAATAGTCACCAACTTGCCCTATCAAGATCGAGTTTGAGGAGAATCTTTACCAATTGCACCCGCAAAATTAAGGAAATAAAATAAAATGAAATTTATTGTGAGGAGCAATTTAAGGTTTTGTTTTAATTTTAATTTTTATAAATTTGAATGGTAAATTGTAAAGTTTGACATTCGTCCTCCCTGACCCTGATTGAGCATTATTGAGTGAGGTAGGGCAAGTGGAATAGTTCGCTCTCTGGCGGTAGTTGAGAATGTGCCTACGTTGTCGCCTAGAAAGCAATGGAACTTGATAATAAGAGGATTGAGGTACAAGAGGCTTGCGCCGAGAAGAAGTGTGCCCACATTTAATACAAAATAAATAAGAAGTTTTAGAGCTGTTAATTTCAATTAATCTATCGGATGAATCCATCCTGTCAAATAATTTAAATAGATTGAATTAAAATTTTATAACTCATTTTAAACCTGATCCACTACCTACACGAGTGGGTTTGTGATGGATTTAAATTGATTTGCGAGTTAAGAATTTTTTTCTTTTTCAAAATTTAAATTTAAAATGAAAAACTTAATAGATTCTCATAAACTTAATTCGTTTAAATCACAATCTAAATTTAAAATTTTTAATATTTTTAATATTTTTTGATAGGCTTGTAAATTGTCAGACTTTCCATTCTTTGCATTAATCATCAACAAGACATGTATTATGCAACCATAATATAATTTAATATAGAACACAAAGATAAAGGAAAGGTAATAAAAGTCTAATTATGCTATATAGATTATATGGTTGACTAAATGTAGTTGACCATAATAAAAGCAATAGAATTGTTGTGGCTATTATTAGTCAATTTTATTTTTTATCTTCATTTTAGGTATTTGAATTTCGACCAATTAATTTAGAAAGTTGAAGGTCTTCTAGATAAATTTAAAGCATAATTTATATATATTTAGAGATTAATTTTTAAAATATCGGTACTTATTAGAATTTAAATTCTAATTCTTTAGAGATTCAATGAAAATTTTATGAAAAGGTCATCAAGTGATGGCGAAGGAAGGAAGGTTACTTCTAAAATTAGAACTAAAGGATATTTAAAAATGAAAGTCTATGCTAAAATTATAAAAACATCCTAAATTTATTATTATTATTACCAATTAATTAAATATTATTTGATGGCCCCACTTTCCGTATACAATTACCTTTTCCTCTCCCAACCTTAAAGCCTCACTATCCCGTCCTCGTATCAACGATCCAACTTTCCGGTTTTGGGCGTTCGGTGACCGACCGGCTGCAGCCGGTGGACGCCGGGCGCCGGCGCGTCGCTTTCAGCCGACGGTGCCGAGGAGGGGTCCAGCGTGCCAACCAATCAGCCACAACAACGCCTTCCCGACCAAGTAATTAATTAATCAATTAACTTCTTCTTTTTTTGCTTTTTTAAAAAATAAAAAGTCCTAAAGTTGTGGATGTGGCCTGTCTTTTGCTCCCTCCACAAGGAAAATATAAACAAATGTGAAATATCAAATTCGAGTTGATGCCGTCAATTATTGTGTGCAAATTTCATTTTACTCCTACAAGTTCACATAATTTGAAATGTGTATGTACCTTGAATTAAACGCATAAATAAAAATCATGAAGAGTGGATTAGCCTTGACAATGGGCCTGGCCTGGCCTTCTTGAAGCCCAACAATTCCAATACATATATTTTGAATTTAAATCCAAATAATACCATAGTTATCCCCAAAATGTTTCCTAGACATAAGAACTAACTGATAACAAGCTGATGCAAACTTGCTCATCAGTTACTCCTTTTCATGAACAAAATCATCAAAATTTTAAGGATAGAAAGGACTAACGTAGCTGCGGCAGAGTAAAGGAATGGCTAGAATCAGCATCTGGTCGAGGGTTGATCCTGGCGTCTACAAAATCTATGCCCAAAAAATCAGCAGATTGTGTGTTCGCGGGAGCTTGCTCCATCGTAATGGCCTCTTGGATCTCCTTGAGCACTTCGGGCATGAATGGCCTGTTCCTCATTTCGCGGTTGACACATCTCACTGCCACATCGGCGACCTTCCACACGGACTGGATGTCCTGGTAGCCATTGCCAATAGAAGGATCGATTATAGCTTCAATATTTCCGTTCTCGCAGTGAAACCTTGCCTGCACAGACAACTTATGCACTGAGACAAACCTGGTAGAATCAATGCTTCCATTGCAAGATGACTAGGAACATGAGATGTGGTTTAGTTTAAGATAAATGAGAGAAAACAAAGTGAATTTTATGTTTTAGCAGTGAGAGGCAAGCGAAACTAACCCACTGGCTGATGCTGCGGAATTGGTCTCCGAAACTTGTATTAGATATCGGCTCTTTACCTGAAATAAGCTCCAAAAGAATAACACCGAAACTGTATACATCATTCTTCACTGTTAATTGCTGCGAAGTGTAATACCTGCATTATGGTAAGCAGCCATCGTATTTGGTTCAGTGATTAGATGGAAAAAGGAGTAAAGTTTCTAGATGAAGAAACCAGTTTTTGAGTTGGATAGGTTAATTAGGCAGGCGTATCTTACTCAGGGTCCAAGTAGCCCAATGTTCCTCGAACAACACTTGAGCTGTTGGATTCATCCACAGCAGGTTTCGAGAGACCAAAATCTGAGACTTTTGCCCTCATTTGCTCGTCTAGAAGAATGTTACTGGTCTTGAGATCCCTATGGATGATGGTTGGAGAGCAGCCAGTATGGAGATACTCAATGCCTGATATTTGATATAGATTCTGTCGTCATTGTTCTATGGATCATAAACAACAGGAAGATTAGTATTTCTGTAGCCGACGAACCTTTTGCAGCATCTTCGGCGATCTCAAGACGCTTTATCCAACTGATGGGTCTTTCCTGAGACAAGGAGCCTGCAAATACCCAGAACCAACTAATTACTCTTTAACTCAGATAAGTGTGAAACATAACAGAATGATGCTTACCGTGAAGATGCTCTTTCAGTGTTCCATTATGCATGAACTCATACACAAGAATGCTTTTGCCTTCTTGCTGGCAGTAACCGAGAAATTCGACCAGATTTCTGTGATGTATTCTTGAAAGTAGAGAAACCTGGAACAAATTTTATTGGTCAAAATGGTGCAATAATAACTTAGTGCAATCCTTCAGCAAGCTACCATAAACACACTTTATGAAGAACCTTAAGCATGTCTTTTCGGTTTGGCTAAGCAATTAAGAGTAACCATTTTACAGAAACTTTTCCAGGGCTACGTAAAGGGTTACCTCAATCGAGAACTGTTTGTTTCCCTGACAAGAATCATTGGTTTGAACTTTGACGGCAATTTCTTTTCCGTTTTTCAACTTTCCATAATACACTGTCCCATAGCCCCCAGAACCAACTTTTTTAGCAAAGTTTTCTGTGGCGTCATTGATTTCAGATAACCAATATCTATGTGCTGTTTCGATGCCAAATCCTCCAAAAGAAGCACTTAACTCTTGCAACGGTTGGGGAGGTGGAAGATCATCTGCAAATGAAAAAGCAATATCTTTAATTCATAAACATGTTTTGACAAAAGTTAGTCAGTTGTATTGAGTTGTACCTACCTTCTCTTGAAAATAGTCTTAGTTTCTTGGATGCAATTAAGTAGGTGAATACAGTTGCAAGTAGTACAGAGAATCCAATCACACAAAAAATGACAATTATGGTGCGCTTCTTGCTATTGCATCCCCCATTTAGGTATGCGTTTCCATAGTAGCTGAACAAACATGTCAAGCAAAAAAGTTACTTTATTTGGTAATGGCATCTTAGAATCAATAGACAAAAATTTCAGGCAGACTTCATTACTACAAAGCATATCCCTTTAATGGAATCCAACAAAGAACCACTAATTCTCAATTCCATGTTGAACAGGATACATGTGTTATGGTTGGGAAAATTTTTGTTATATGCATATTCAGTAGAAAATGCTCAGAAAAATAAACCATAATATAGTCAAAGGTGAATTCAACTAATGACAACCTATAAATTGTTCCAACAGTACACTTAATAGAAATAAGCAAGCATATGAAGTGAAATGCAATGTGAAAGACTACATAACTTGTTTTGTTGATCACCAAGAACAATCACAATTAGGCTAGTCTAAATTCTGTTCTCATGTTATTGCACTTGGGGATATGCCTCAAAATATCATACCCTAGTTTGACGATTGTAATTCCATGGGAAAGTAGGACTTAAAGAGATATTCAACACAATCTAATAAGAAATACCCACGTGAAAACTATATTTTTGCCAAGAAGATGACCAGGTACTGTTCCAGACAGCATATTGTTCTGCACATACCTGCAAGCTCAATAGTTACCTCATGGAGGAGTTGGTGCTAGACAAAGCCAAACGTTAAAAGAGAATGAATTTAGGTAAACATTGATGTTCGTTAAATGACAACATAATGGCAAGAAAGGACATACAGTTCTTGTAAATTTGGTAGGCTATCCAAAAATGATAGATCACCAGTTAACTTATTGTTCTCAAGGTGACTGCAAAAAAAAAAAAAAACAATTCAAAAAGTCTAGCGAATGATTAAGCGATTGATATATAAACCAACAATATTTATAGATTACATGTTTCTGAGACTTAAGCATGCACCAAGATCAGGTATATGGCCACTAAGCTCGTTTCCATCAAGCCATCTGAAATATTTGAATTTGACACAGTGACAAGGAATCATTAAATCCATCAACAGTTGTGCCTTATGAAATAAATCGACTTAGAACAGAAGTAGATTCTAACTTACAATTCGACTAGGCCAGTTAGACTAGCAAGCTCTGCAGGTATATTCCCCGTCAAATTTCTCCCTGATAGTCGACTGTTCATTATGCAAATCTATTCATTAGTTAATGCAGAGAGAAGATAGCTAAAATTTGTACATTAGCAACAATTCATAGGTCAGCTAGAGAAACTGGAAATCATGCATGGAATAGCAAAGCAAACAGGACAAAGACCAATGAGAGTTAGAGAAGCAATTCAGTACATCGAAACAATTTGTGGTTGCGGATCTGAATTGCATTGAACCCATGACCATGGAGCTGGTAAGCATGGATCTCCACCTTCTTGTGCCCAAACTTCTTTAGGGTAATGTGATACAAAGCTTTCCATGGTCAGTGCTGAAGAGAAAAGAGGTATAAAGGATACACACAAAAGAAATCAGTGTTGCTCTAGATTAGCAAATTAACAAGATATTTCTTAACTTACCATCTAGGGATCCAATATTTATCTCCACATATTTGTATATCTCCAAAGCATTTAAGATAGGTCCCTTGGATGAATCATTTGTTTTCTTAAAAGCAAAAGACAAGACAAAAGGGAGGCTTATATTATATGATCCTGGTTCATATAGCCGATACTTCCCTTGGGCATTTTCTTGGACATTTACAATGAGACGCGTAAGTTCCTTGTTCCCCGGAAGCACCAACCTAAATTTCCTGATTTCATCTGGTTTCAAATCTTCAATTTCCGCAAAATAACAAAAAGCCCAACCATTCCCTGGAAACCCATTCAGGTTAAGCCGATAGTTTAAGCCTCCATTTTGACCCACTACTGCAGTCTGCATAACCTTGGATGGAGGTCTTTCATCACTATTAACATCTATAGGCACAGTGGTTGATATTCTTTGAGTTCCAGCAGCAACATCAACAAGGTAGTTTGCCCTCCTCAAAGAATCAGATTCCCATATTCGATCATATGGATCATCAGGATACCTGCAAGAACAACAATGTTACCATGTAGACCTCAACAATTATTCAATGCTAGAAAGTATACACCACTATCACACTTAGTATTTGTACCAGAATGGAGGTACAGTGAAGTGCAATGTCCTTAGTAAATAAGTGATGATTCCACTTAATTTTAATCTTTTTCGTTTGTGCTCTGCCACTAAGAGGGTGTTCCAATAGAAGAGGCATCTTCTGATCACAGATTTAGGATCATTTGGATGTGCATAAAGATATCTCTTTCCAAAGTTTGAGCCATTGACAACGAGGTCATAGTGAAACAATGTTAATTATTTTTACCTGCAAAAATGCATGGTTTCACGAGAGCAAAACATTTCACAGCTATGCAGGATTGGAAGTGTGAGTTCTCAATGGCAATTGAACCTTATTGTGGCAATACCATTAGTCAAACTAGGATCTAACTAATCTCATCTCATTGTTTGTTTCAAATGGACACACCATATTGAGTCCTTCCTTTTCTCTAGCTACTATTTGTATTTCCTCACATAATATTCTTAGTGTATTCCTAAACCTCTTTTGGGATTTGAGGAGATTCAATACAACTTCATGGAAATCCGAAGATTCAATTATGCTTAATGTTTGAGAGTCCATAAAATTTTACATAAAATTTACCAGTAAAAAAATAATGCCACATAAACATTAGTGATAATTCAAGATACAGTTCTCCATCAACACCCAACTATATTTATATTTATAAACCTGCCCCAACTTTAGATTATCATAAATAATTTCTTGGAAAACAAATACCTGACAGATTCATTAGTCTCAGCACCGAAATTTATTCTTGCAGATAGACTCAAGAAGAACTGAGTCTCAAAATCCGTGTGGTACAATGATCCATTGAACTGCCGAAGCTCAATGGTGGAAATAAATGGTTGTCCGGTTGTAGCATTAGATACACATATGCTAATTGCTGGAGCAGTAGCAAGGATAACAGCCTCTCGTGTCACAATGCTATTTGCATTATAGATGACAATGTTTGTCCAATGACTTGCTCCAATTGAGATGTCAAATTTCGGATAGACATTACTCTTGTCAAAATTCCCGTACAAGAAGCTTGTTCGCACAAGGTAGCGTGTCCTGACTGTAACATTGAATGTGTAACAGTACTTTCGATTATCTGCAGGAAAGTAGCGCACTGTCATGTATTGTTTCCGGTTCTCATTTGGAGCTGATATTCTAGCTGTTTCTCCATAAACAAATTGACTATCTGGTGTCCACTCCAGTCCAAGCTCATCTGCATATGATTCACTGCCCCTACAATCTACACTAACAAAACCTGCGTTGCCAGAATATCAATAATTAGTGCACTTTCACTTCTAAACAAGTGACAAGTGTAGAATGTGAGAATTTACTCATCAAGACAATCTACAACCACAAAATTATGAACCTTAATCTTCTAGCTAAAATCTTAGCGAGACTCAAACAAGAAAGGGGACAATAACAAAAGATTAAGTCACTTACTACGGTAGTAGAAATTATCATCCAACTGACCTACACAAACAAAAGAAAACTCGCAGCACCAACAGGCATGGAAGCAGTAAAAAAACAAGCACATTCAGTTCCACAGTTTAAGCTTGATGATCCAACACACAGTCCCATATACTATCTTGCGAGTACAGAATCATGTAAAATATCAAATGATGATATTTCTGAAACAAATTATTAGGGGAGAATAGCTTCTGAGTATTCCAATAAGAACATCTTAATGCACTACATTTCCAGTGAAGAAGGAACCATTTATCACGAGTTCAACTACTAGTGTTCATGGATTTCCGTGGGTTCCCGTTGATTACATGCTTTTCGTTTCGATTAATAACACAGTTTAGCGTGCATTTCCCCATTAGAATTGAATAATCCAACAATTAGGTAAAACCAAGTGGAAAAGTTTGATTCAACGGATCCCTAATTACACTTTACCTAAAACTAAAATCCACAAAACAACGAAAAAGCAACTTTAAAACCTAAAAATGTGCTTAAAAATTCAAAAAAAAAAGTATATACACAACAAAGGAAGCTTGGAGGAGAAGACAAACCTGGCATTTGAGCTCTGCAGAGCGAAAAGAGGAAGAGCAACAGAAGCACGAGCGACGCCATTCGGAGGGATCATGGAGCGAACAGATGATTGATTTGGTGTCAATCCTACAAATTTTCGCGAAATACTTAGAAGCGAAGGAAATGGAGGGGAGGCGAGCGCGGAGATCGCTCTGTAAAGAGGAAGACGAAGTGGGGGGAAGAGAACGGCCAGCCCCGCTGCTGCTTCGTAGCTTTACAGTGAGGACACGTGAGGGAGCTGGCATTTGGTGTATGGTTTTATTTGGACCGGCGGTGACCGGATCAGATTCGCTTTGACGACGGTCCTCCACTTTCCACTGACTCAGTGATTCGGCAGCGCGATTCGCTCCCGTCACCGCGAGTGAGTTTAGTCTATGCGTGCTTCCCTGCCCTTAAAGTTATTATTAACAAACTGTTTACTTCGAAAGACGATTGCGTCATCATCTCACGCTGTTGGTTGTACTCCTGGATTCTGGACGGTGACCGGAGCAGATTCTCGACCATGCTGGGTCCCTCCCGGTTGTATACCATGACCACCCGGGTGAGCTTACCTACCCATGATTGAAGTCTGGAAGAGCTCATGATTTTATTATTTTTTAAAGAAAATGATTGCCATAAGAGAGAGTATGAACACACGCATCGCATTAAGTCCTTGTGATTGTCCCTTGCTTCACCTTTTACAGCTATCGTTCACTTTATTATATTAAATGTATTTTTAAAGTTGGGCCTGATTTATATAAATTTAGAATTCTATTTTATCCTTTCCACTGCCTTTTTAAAAATGACTTCTATATTTTTATCAGTATCCATTCACAATTGTAATCCATTTCATTCAGTCCTTGTGATGGATGATGACTCTGATATCATAATGAAATGGAGAGATAATTATTGATTTTTAGAGTCTTAAATATAATAAAATTAATGAAAAAAGTTAAATAGTTTGGTTGATGCTACAAGGGTTTGTTTCTTCAGAATAAGTCATTCTGTTTTTCCAAGAACCTAAGGAGAACTGATACCCTGCACTAGTTCGTCTTGGTGCCAATGGTCAGTCATTCAAGAACACCAAACAAAAATGTCAAAATCAGGAAGAAATGAATAGAGAATAATTTGGTGAGGAACATATACACAATTTCGAGAAGAAATTGGTAAAGAGAATGGAAGCTTGATTTGCATATCCATTTTTGCCTTGCATAAAATGGTGCATCTCTAATAAAGCAAGTTCAAATCAACTAAAACAGTATCAGGAAGGTTTTTAGTATTGCCCTTCCAAACTACTCATGCAAATTCTTCCCTTCGAATTAGATATTGTTTCTGTGTTAAAAATGTTGTAGAAATGTATGCGATAAATAACTCTATTGGGAAATAAAAAAAATTATACAAGTTATATCTTTCATCATCACTTTGTATAAAATCGTTAGATATAAATATATCAGATACCTGTGACTCGATTGGCAAAATAATCTCTCTCCAAAAATATTTTTTTTAACCTACACACGAATAAAATATTTTATTACGAATAAACAAGATAGTGAAGAATTGTCCATGTGTAAGATCTCAATTATTGTTACAGGTCTTTTCCAAAGGAACTTTTTTTGTTACAGTAGAACCAAAAGTGATTTGGATCATTCAAGAATTGAAGTGGATTTACTTTATAAAAAGAAAATGAACTAAAATGAATCCATATATTCCATAACTAAGAAGCATTTTAAAGAAAATTTAACATATTGCTGAAACATAAGGAAATAACACAAATGAAACATTAACAAGCGCACCTGAAGAGTCAATGGACTAGTAAGATTGGTGACCAGGAAATTGGTCGAGTTCACAAAGTAGGCCAAAGAAGAATTCAACAGCAGATAATGCCATATAATCTTGAAATCTGCAGGAAATAGAAAAACAACTGCAATTTGGAGCCATATATAGGAGATTCATAGAGTTAAATTTTTCCCTGAACATGAAGCATGTAAATTGTAACAATACAGAGCAAATGCCATTTGCTTTTTCTTCTGAATTTACAAGGGAATAGTAGATTATAGCTCACCCTCAGAGGACATCAAAATTCCTTGCAACACTGACTTGAGTGCTCTAGCAGCAGCAGCACCAATGCACACAATAAAGCCAAACAAATGGAAACTTGGCTCCCCCTATAAAGTTGAACCACCAAGAGCATCAGTATTCCCATCTACTTGGTTACTTGTAAACATGTTAGCCTCATAAGAAACATTCACAGAAGAAAAGATGAATGACAAAAGTATGAAAAAAAAATTCAATCATTGTAGAAAAGAGCATTAGCTAAGTAAAAGAGAGTCAAAGTCTAACAAAAACACATGGAGTTAAAGGAACAGCAGAATGTAGACAAACTAGCATGTTGAACACATAGCCGATGCGATCTAGTTTAAAATCCCTGAGCTTACGAGAAAATAATATAAGAACCAGCAGGTGTGTTTGCTGGTGCACAATTATTTTTTACATAGGAAAGCCATGACAAGGAAAAAGGAAATAGGGAGGTGAATCATCGATCAAATGGAAGATCTAAACCATGACACTGATTTATGCGTTATCTGAGTAAGATTTGAATTTTAACACAGAGTTGTGAGATCCAAGTATCTGCTTAGACTAATCTTTTATTTCATTCAAGCAGTTTTGGGAGCTGAGGCCGCCTGAGGGCATCTCCTAGATGAATTAAATAGATGAATGGGTGTGTCTTAACACTTCGATTCAATCCATTTGCGTAGAGATTGTATCTAAGATTGATGTAATTGCTGAAGGCATCATTTAGATGTAATTACTGGGCTAATAGCAGATTCAATGAATAAGCATCAAACCGAACGCTGACCCCGCTCGCAATAACAACACCGGTGACGACGGGGACGAGGGTAATGTAGGCGACCCGCAACTCCCACCGGAGAGTCATGAGGTCAGCAAACACGGTGGTGAAGAAGAGCGTGGTGGCGCCGATGGCCTGGTTGAACGAGACAGGGAGGTACCGGAGCGAGACGTTGCCGCTGACGACAGAGCTGCAGAACACAAGGCTGAGTGAGGAGATCTTGAGGAACTAGGTTGCATTGGCACGATCTAGAGCCAGGCGAAGGCGACGTAGCTGAGGGAGCAGGCGCTCATGTGGCACTTGTTGAGGAGGAGCACCCCGATGTTGGAGGCGTACCAGGCAGCGACAAGTCCGAGGGTGAAAACCCGGCCGTTCGCCGGCGACAATGCCGCTACGACGCCTCCTCCGCTTCCGCTGCTTCTCCGCCTCAGGAACGTCGTCGGATGGAGCGAGATGGCCCCGATCCAAGTCGGTCCTCGGATCGGCGACGGATCCCGGGGGAGAAGGAAGCGGCGGCGACTTGATCAGATCCGGGGAGGGGAGGAGAGAGAAGGATCGGGAATCAGAGAACGAGGGACACAGAGGGGAGGGTTCGCATTTTATACGAGAGAGGAGAGATTGGAGCTGAGAAGTTGTTTCCAGTTTCAAAATTTTATTTTCAGAATTAAAAAAAATTCTAATTAACCTTTTTTTTTTTGGATCCCAACTAAGTAATCTTTTATTAAATAAATTTTTAATCAAAAAATTAATAAATAAATAAACAAGCCTCGTGATATTCTTAATCAACTCGTGACTCTTTCTTGTAACTATTTTAGGATCCACTACATTGAATCAATATCTTAACACTGATCAATAGCTCAGTCACTTGCATTCGGCTCCATGCAAATAAAACCATGTAAAACTTTAACAAATCTATTCCGCACTAACCAACTCAACTACGTCTTAGATCAATGTAAAACAACTCAAGTTGATGTTGCATTTCTAACACATCAAATGCAGCAAATTATAATGACATTCAACTCCGAGATTATTAAGCAGTCATTCCCATTTTAGACTGATGAAAACTAGGTTACAGATACAGGCTACCCCGACGAAATAAGATGTCGCAACTTCATGTGCAAATCGTACAAATGAGTGGGAATCACAAGTAGTTAATGGGATGCTTGGAATGCGCCCATCTCTACAGAAAGAGCTCAGTGTACTAATAATACCAGCTACAACAGTCACTAAATGAACTATATTATCACGGAATTTGTACGTGAGGCATTTAAATATTGCACAACAAGAACGATAAACCAGCTCGCTCGAAGAACTAAAATTGGCCAACAAGAACAAGTATGGTCACCCAGAATAGCATACCACCCATCATCTCAGCCATGGGCATCAACATGCATCTCGTCCGAAGTAGCTCCATTATCCTCGTGGACTGAATAATCATGAGCAAAAGGGTTCAATGAGTATCATGATCCACATAATGACAATCAAAAACTACATATAAAGATGCCGCCATACCTAAAACAATTGTGTTAGGTTCAGCTTCAACAGGCAACGAACTTTTTGACGAAAACTCTGAAGATCTGTTACTCGGATCTAAGGAATTACCCTCCGAATATGTATCTGGTATTCTGCCCAATGGAAGTGAAACTGTTGGATCACCTGCAGATTGCTGCTGCTTTTGCTTCTTTATTTGTGGTTCTCCTTCTGTGTCCTGCCCACTAGATGCAAATTTTTCATCCTCACTAACAGCAGTGTCCTCAGGATGCATCTCATCTGAGGAATGGTCATTTGAGTCACTCTCAGTTTCTTTTACAGCCTTCTTTTGTTTAAGGATAGCACCGCGACCACGTTTTCTGCGGGTCACTTTGGATGAGCTTTTACGGACTGTTTCACCATTAGGCTTCAGCATAGGAGGTGACCCTGTCATCTGCCCTGCCACTCTGCGCATGAGTTCTCCAAACTTGGACTGTGGCTTAGAACTTGAAGTCTGTGATTTGGTCATGAAATCTCCTAAGGCATCAAGTTTTTTCTCCTTTCCCTTCCCTATATCATCAACATCAAAATCTTCAAGCTCCTGATTTCGGTGAGATGAATGTGAAGTATTCATTTCACATGCATCTTTATCATCATCCGAACCCTGATGATCACTCTCTTCAATTAGTTTAGATAAGCTCTTCCTTTTCCTACCACGCTCAACTACATGTTTCTCTGTGCCAACTGAGCTCCTACTACTTACTGACTTTGACTTTCTCAAATCATCATCTGAAGAGGGATGGGTGAATTCATTACCTGATCTTTTCCCCTTAGATGGTGGACTCTGCTTCTCTTTGCCAACTGAGCTCCCTCTCTCTTTTGACTTTGTTTTAGAAATCAGATTTGAGCGATCGGCAGCATTGCTGTCTGATCTTTTCTTCTTGGATTGTGAATCCTGTTTCTCTTTACCAATCAAGCCCCCTTTGTCTCTTGACTTTGTCTTCCTAAAAGCATCATCTGAAGAAGTTGGACTTGAAGGGACACCAACTTCTTTACCTGATATTTTTCTCTTAGATGTAGAATCATGCTTCTCTTTGCCAACTGAGCTCCCTTTGTCTCTTGATTTGTTCTTCCTAGAAGCACTATCTGAAAAAATTGGTTTCGAGGGATCAGCAGCATCTCTTTTACCTGATTTATTTTCCTCAGATACTGAAACCTCAATGTTATCCTCTAGTCCTGCACCAATAACGAATGTTGGAAGTTCTGAATATCCCTTCAAACGATAGAAGGCTTTCAACTGAGACTTCAATATTACAAGTTCCAATTTGTCTATCCCTTCATTTGGTGACTGCGCGAATGCTTGGATAGAATCAATTAACCTAAGAGGATCAAAGGAGTTTGCAATCCAAGACTTGTTAATAGGATAGCTAGGAGTTCGTTCCCGTACACCAGAATTCTCAAACTTTGAATCCAGAAGGCTAGCATAACGTCTATCCATGAAACAATGGCATGCCATTCCCAAATCAACACGCCGCGACACCTCCTGGAGTGCAGCATCCTTAGCAGTCACAAATGCCTCCATGCTGTTTTGGTTTTCCAACTGCAAAAAGTGTTTCTGAAAAGGCTTCAACTGTGAATCATCACACCAAGCAAAGGTTTTGTCTCCGAAATAAGCAACCAGATAGTGATCCTTTTTCCGATTGTTTGATGCCATCTTGGATGCATCAGAAGGATCGAATATTTGGGCCGGCCACCATGGATGGCTCCTCACCTTACCCCATACTATATCAGAAAACTGCAAACGCAGTCTTGTTCTCATCTTGGAAGGGACAGGGACGAGAATCATACTCATCACGAACCACAGCAGATTTCCGACGCCTTCCCTTCTTTCGCTTGGTACTGGATCCTCCTTCGAATGCCCTCGCACTTTGATCTTCGTCAATAACTGTCTCCTTCGATTTCTCATCAACCACATCAGTGTCTGCTTCCGTATCTTCGACTTCCACTGCAACCTTTCCCACTTCAGCAAAAGCGCTAATTCCCGTGTCATGATCCCCAATCACCTCCTCAACTTCCTCATCTTCCTTCACTCCGATTTCCGGCACGCCCGAACCCAAATCCGCGGGGCCGTCGGTTAGGGTTTCCGGCTGTTCAACAGCAACGAAGTTGAGGTCGAGTACGCCAT
>NC_133877.1:2765945-3155675 GCF_044706935.1 Curcuma longa
ATTAGTGATAATTCAAGATACAGTTCTCCATCAATACCCAACTATATTTATATTATAAACCTGCCCCAACTTTAGATTATCATAAATAATTTTTTGGAAAACAAATACCTGACAGATTCATTAGTCTCAGCGCCGAAATTTATTCTTGCAGATAGACTCAAGAAGAACTGAGTCTCAAAATCCGTGTGGTACAATGATCCATTGACTTGCCGAAACTCAATGGTGGAAATAAATGGTTGTCCGGTTGTAGCATTAGATACACATATGCTAATTGCTGGAGCAGTAGCAAGGATAACAGCCTCTCGTGTCACAATGCTATTTGCATTATAGATGACAATGTTTGTCCAATGACTTGCTCCAATGGAGATGTCAAATTTCGGATAGACATTACTCTTGTCAAAATTCCCGTACAAGAAGCTTGTTCGCACAAGGTAGCGTGTCCTGACTGTAACATTGAACGTGTAACAGTACTTTCGATTATCTGCAGGAAAGTAGCGCACTGTCATGTATTGTTTCCGGTTCTCATTTGGAGCTGATATTCTAGCTGTTTCACCATAAACAAATTGACTGTCTGGTGTCCACTCCAGTCCAAGCTCATCTGCATATGATTCACTGCCCCCACAATCTACACTAACAAAACCTGCGTTGCCAGAATATCAATAATTAGTGCACTTTCACTTCTAAACAAGTGACAAGTGTAGAATGTGAGAATTTACTCATCAAGACAATCTACAACCACAAAATTATGAACCTTAATCTTCTAGCTAAAATCTTAGTGAGACTCAAACAAGAAAGGGGACTAACAAAAGATTAAGTCACTTTCTACTGTAGTAGAAATTATCGTCCAACTGACCTACACAAACAAAAGCAAACTCGCAGCGCCAACAGGCATGGAAGCAGTAAAAAACAAGCACATTCAGTTCCACAGTTTAAGCTTGATGATCCAACACACAGTCCCATATACTATCTTGCGCGTACAGAATCATGTAAAATATCAAATGATGATATTTCTGAAACAAATTATTAGAAGAGAATAGCTTCTGAGTATTCCAATAAGAACATCTTAATGCACTACATTTCCAGTGAAAAAGGAACCATTTATCACGAGTTCCAACTACTAGTGTTCATGGATTTCCGTGGGTTCCCGTTGATTACATGCTTTTCGTTTCGATTAATAAGACAATTTAGCGTGCATTTCCCCATTAGAATTGAATAATCCAACAATTACGTAAAACCAAGTGGAAAAGTTTGATTCAACGGATCCCTAATTACACTTTACCTAAAACTAAAATCCACAAAACAACGAAAAAGCAACTTTAAAACCTAAAAATGTGCTTAAAAATTCAAAATAAAAGTATACACACAACAAAGGAAGCTTGGAGGAGAAGACAGACCTGGCATTTGAGCTCTGCAGAGCGAAAAGAGGAAGAGCAACAGAATCACGAGCGACGCCATTCGGAGGGATCGTGGAGCGAACGGATGATTGATTTGGTGTCAATCCTAAAAATTTTCGCGAAATACTTAGAAGCGAAGGAAATGGAGGGGAGGCGAGCGCGGAGATCGCTCTGTAAAGAGGTAGACGAAGTGGGGGAAGAGGAAGGCCAGCCCTGCTGCTGCTTCGTAGCTTTACAGTGAGGACACGTGAGGGAGATGGCATTTGGTGTATGGTTTTATTTGGACCGGCGGTGACCGGATCAGATTCGCTTTGACGACGGTCCTCCACTTTCCACTGACTCAGTGACTCGGCAGCGCGATTCGCTCCCGTCACCGCGAGTGAGTTTAGTCTATGCGTGCTTCCCTGCCCTCAAAATTATTATTAAAAAACAATAAGCTCAATTTGCTACTACTGCGAAAAAGAAAATTAAAAAATAATTACAGCAAATGGCCTGCTGTTTACTTCGAAAGACGATTGCGTCATCATCTCACGACGTTGGTTGTACTCCTGGATTCTGGACGGTGACCGGAGCAGATTCTCGACCATGCTGGGTCCCTCCCGGTTGTATACCATGACCACCCGGGTGAGCTTACCTACCCATGATTGAAGTCTGGAAGAGCTCATGATTTTATTAGTTTTTAAAGAAAATAAAGTACCAGTTGATTGATTTCGTATATCTTTCATTTCTCTTTTTTACATATTTACTTAGAAAAAGGAGTATGAACACACGCATCGCATTAAGTCCTTGTGATTGTCCATTGCTTCACCTTTTACAGCTATTGTTCACTTTATTATATTAAATGTATTTTTAAAGTTAGGCCTGATTTATGTAAATTTAGAATTCTATTTTATCCTTTCAACTGCCTTTTTAAAAATGACTTCTATATTTTTATTAGTATCCATTCACAATTGTAATCCATTTCATTCAGTCCTTGTGATGGATGATGACTCTGATATCATAATGAAATGGGGAGATAGTTATTGATATTTAGAGTCTTAAATATAATAAAATTAATGAAAAAAGTTAAATAGTTTGGTTGATGGTACAAGGGTTTGTTTCTTCAGAATAAGTCATTCTGTTTTTCCAAGAACCTAAGGAGAACTGATACCCTGCACTAGTTCGTCTTGGTGCCAATGGTCAGTCATTCAAGAACACCAAACAAAAATGTCAGAATCAGGAAGACATGAATCGCGAATAATTTGGTGAGGAACATATACACAATTTCGAGAAGAAATTGGTATAGATAATGGAAGCTTGATTTGCATATCCATTTTTGCCTTGCATAAAATGGTGCATCTCTAATAAAACAAGTTCAAATAAACTAAAACAGTTTCAGGAAGGTTTTCACTGTTGCCCTTCTAAGCTACTCATGCAAATTCTTCCCTTATGAAAGAGTCGCAATAAATTCTTTCAAAATTAACTATTTGTTCTTGTGTTAGAAATGTATGCAATAAATAACTCTACGAACGAATGACTTGGATCAAATTGAAAAATAAAAAAAATTATATAAGTTATACCTTTAGTCACTACTTTGTATGAAATCGTTAGGTATAAATATATCATATACCTGTGACTCTATTGACAAAATAATCTCTCTCCAAAAATATTTTTTTTAAACCTATACATACGAATAAAATATTTTGTTGCAAATAAATAAGATAGTGAAGAATTGTCCATATATAAGATCTCAATTATTGTTACGGGTCTTTTCTACATAAAAGGGAATTTTTTTGTTACAGTAGAACCAAAAGTGATTTGGATCATTCAAGAATTGAAGTGGATTTACTTTATAAAAAGAAAATATCATAATTATTCAATGAACTAAAATGAATCCATAAATTCCATAACTAAGAAGGATTTTAAAGAAACTTTAACATATTGCTGAAACAAAAGGAAATAACACAAATGAAACATTAACAAGCGCACCTGAAGAGTCAATGGACTTGTATGATTGGTGGCAAGAAAGTTGGTCGAGTTCACAAAGTAGGCCAAAGAAGAATTCAACAGCAGATAATGCCATATAATCTTGAAATCTGCAGGAAATAGAAAAACAACTGCAATTTGGAGCCATATATAGGAGATTCATAGAGTTAAAATTTTCCCTGAACATGAAGCATGTAAATTGTAACAATACAGAGCAAATGCCATTTGCTTTTTCTTCTGAATTTACAAGGGAATAGTACATTATAGCTCACCCTCAGAGGACATCAAAATTCCTTGCAACACTGACATGAGTGCTCTAGCAGCAGCAGCACCAATGCACATAATAAAGCCAAACAAATGGAAACTTGGCTCCCCCTATAAAGTTGAACCACCAAGAGCATCAGTATTCCCATCTACTTGGTTAATTGTAAACATGTTAGCCTCATAAGAACCATTCACAGAAGAAAAGATGCATGACAAAAGTATGAAAAAAAAATTCAATCAGTGTAGAAAAGAGCATTAGCTAAGTAAAAGAGAGTCAAAGCCTAACAAAAACACATGGAGTTAAAGGACCAGCAGAATGTAGACAAACTAGTATTTTGAACATTAAATAGCGTAGTCGATGCGATCTAGTTTAAAAATCCCTGAGCTTGCAAGTTTTTTCCAGAGGAAAGCCATGACAAGGAAAAAGGAAATAGGCAGGTGAATCATCGATCAAATGGAAGATCCAAACCATGACACTGATTTATGCGTTATCTGAGTAAGATTTGAATTTTAACACAGATTTGTGAGATCCACGTATCTGCTTAGACTAATCTTTTATTTCATTCAAGTAGTTTGGGAGCTGAGGCCGCCTGAGGGCATCTCCTAGATGAATTAAATAGATGAATGGGTGTGTCTTAACACCTCGATTCAATCCATTTGCGTAGAGATTGGATATAAGATTGATTGCTGAGGGCATCTCTTAGATGTAATTACTGGGCTAATAGAAGATTCAAAGAATAAGCATCAAACCGAACGCTGACCCCGCTCGCAATAACAACACCGGGGACGACGGTAATGTAGGCGACCCACGACTCCCACCGGAGAGTCATGAGGTCAGCAAACACGGTGGTGAAGAAGGGCGTGGTGGCGCCGATGGCCTGGTTGAACGAGACAGAGAGGTACCGGAGCGAGACGTTGCCGCTGACGGCAGAGCTGCAGAACACAAGGCTGAGGGAGGAGATCTTGAGGAACTGGGTTGCATCGGCACGATCTTGAGCCAGGCGAAGGCGACGTAGCTGAGGGAGCAGGCGCTCATGTGGCACTTGTTGAGGAGGAGCACCCCGATGTTGGAGGCGTACCAGGCGGCGACAAGCCCGAGGGTGAAAACCCGGCCGTTCGCCGGCGACAATGCCGCTACGACGCCTCCTCCGCTTCCGCTGCTTCTCCGCCTCAGGAACGTCGTCGGATGGAGCGAGATGGCTCCGATCCAAGTCTGTCCTCGGATCCGCGACGGATCCCGGGGGAGAAGGAAGCGGCGGCGACTTGATCAGATCCGGGGAGGGGAGGAGAGAGAAGGATCAGGAATCAGAGAACGAGGGACACAGAGGGGAGGGCTCGCATTTTATACGAGAGAGGAGAGATTGGAGCTGAGAAGTTGTTTCCAGTTTCAAAATTTTATTTTCAGAATTAAAAAAAATTCTAATCAACCTTTTTTTTTTTTTGGATCCCAACTAAGTAATCTTTTATTAAATAAATTTTTAATCAAAAAATTAATAAATAAATAAACAAGCCTCGTGATATTCTTAATCAACTCGTGATTCTTTCTTGTAACTATTTAGGATCCACTACGTGAATCAATATCTTAACACTGATCAATAGCTCAGTCACTTGCATTCGGCTCCATGCAAATAAAACGATGTAAAACTTTAACAAATCTACTAACCAACTCAACTATGTCTTAGATCAATGTAAAACAACTCAAGTTGATGTTGCATTTCTAACACATCAAATGCAGCAAATTACAATGACATTGAACTCCGAGATTATTAAGCAGTCATTCCCATTTTAGACTGATGAAAACTAGGTTACAGATACAGGCTACCCCGACGAAATAAGATGTCGCAACTTCATGTGCAAATCGTACAAATGAGTGGGGATCACAAATAGTTAATGGGATGCTTGGAATGTGCCCATCTCTACAGAAAGAGCTCAGTGTACTAATAATACCAGCTACAACAGTCACTAAATGAACTATATTATCACGGAATTTGTACGTGAGGCATTTAAATATTGCACAACAAGAACGCTAAACCAGCTCGCTCGAAGAACTAAAATTGGCCAACAAGAACAAGTATGGTCACCCAGAATAGCATACCACCCATCATCTCAGCCATGGGCATCAACATGCATCGCGTCCGAAGTAGCTCCATTATCCTCGTGGACTGAATAATCATGAGCAAAAGGGTTCAATGAGTATCATGATCCACATAATGACAATCAAAAACTACATATAAAGATGCCGCCATACCTAAAACAATTGTGTTAGGTTCAGCTTCAACAGGCAAGGAACTTTTTGACGAAAACTCTGAAGATCTGTTACTGGGATCTAAGGAATTACCCTCTGAATATGTATCTGGCATTCTGCCCGATGGAAGTGAGACTGTTGGATCACCTGCAGATTGCTGCTGCTTTTGCTTCTTTATTTGTGGTTCTCCTTCTGTGTCCTGCCCACTAGATGCAAATTTTTCATCCTCACTAATAGCAGTGTCCTCAGGATGCATCTCATCTGAGGAATGGTCATTTGAGTCACTCTCAGTTTCTTTTACAGCCTTCTTTTGTTTGAGGATAGCACCGCGACCACGTTTTCTGCGGGTCACTTTGGATGAGCTTTTACGGACTGTTTCACCATTAGGCTTCAGCATAGGAGGTGACCCTGTCATCTGCCCTGCCACTCTGCGCATGAGTTCTCCAAACTTGGACTGTGGCTTAGAACTTGAAGTCTGTGATTTGGTCATGAAATCTCCTAAGGCATCAAGTTTTTTCTCCTTTCCCTTCCCTATATCATCAACATCAAAATCTTCAAGCTCCTGATTTCGGTGAGATGAATGTGAAGTATTCATTTCACATGCATCTTTATCGTCATCCGAACCCTGATGATCACTCTCTTCAATTAGTTTAGATAAGCTCTTCCTTTTCCTACCACGCTCAACTACATGTTTCTCTGTGCCAACTGAGCTCCTACTACTTACTGACTTTGACTTTCTCAAATCATCATCTGAAGAGGGATGGGTGAATTCTTTACCTGATCTTTTCCCCTTAGATGGTGGACTCTGCTTCTCTTTGCCAACTGAGCTCCCTCTCTCTTTTGACTTTGTTTTAGAAATCAGATTTGAGCGATCGGCAGCATTGCTGTCTGATCTTTTCTTCTTGGATTGTGAATCCTGTTTCTCTTTACCAATCAAGCCCCCTTTGTCTCTTGACTTTGTTTTCCTAAAAGCATCATCTGAAGAAGTTGGACTTGAAGGGACACCAACTTCTTTACCTGATATTTTTCTCTTAGATGTAGAATCATGCTTCTCTTTGCCAACTGAGCTCCCTTTGTCTCTTGATTTGGTCTTCCTCGAAGCACTATCTGAAAAAATTGGTTTCGAGGGATCAGCAGCAGCTCTTTTACCTGATTTATTTTCCTCAGATACTGAAACCTCAATGTTATCCTCTAGTCCTGCACCAATAACGAATGTTGGAAGTTCTGAATATCCCTTCAAACGATAGAAGGCTTTCAACTGAGACTTCAATATTACAAGTTCCAATTTGTCTATCCTTTCATTTGGTGACTGCGCGAATGCTTGGATAGAATCAATTAACCTAAGAGGATCAAAGGAGTTTGCAATCCAAGACTTGTTAATAGGATAGCTAGGAGTTCGTTCCCGTACACCAGAATTCTCAAACTTTGAATCCAGAAGGCTAGCATAACTTCTATCCATAAAACAACGGCATGCCATTCCCAAATCAACACGCCGCGACACCTCCTGGAGTGCAGCATCCTTAGCAGTCACAAATGCTTCCATGCTGTTTTGGTTTTCCAACTGCAAAAAGTGTTTCTGAAAAGGCTTCAACTGTGAATCATCACACCAAGCAAAGGTTTTGTCTCCGAAATAAGCAACCAGATAGTGATCCTTTTTCCGATTGTTTGATGCCATCTTGGACGCATCAGAAGGATCAAATATTTGGGCCGGCCACCATGGATGGCTCCTCACCTTACCCCATACTATATCAGAAACTGCAAACGCAGTCTTGTTCTCATCTTGGAAGGGACAGGGACGAGAATCATACTCATCACGAACCACAGCAGATTTCCGACGCCTTCCCTTCTTTCGCTTGGTACTGGATCCTCCTTCGAATGCCCTCGCACTTTGGTCTTCGTCAATAACTGTCTCCTTCGATTT
The DNA here is from genome assembly GCF_044706935.1 of Curcuma longa. Classification (NCBI taxonomy): domain Eukaryota; kingdom Viridiplantae; phylum Streptophyta; class Magnoliopsida; order Zingiberales; family Zingiberaceae; genus Curcuma; species Curcuma longa. Next base: position 2,773,735 of record NC_133877.1, read on the forward strand.
CTCATCAACCACATCAGTGTCTGCTTCCGTATCTTCGACTTCCACTGCAACCTTTCCCACTTCAGCTAAAGCGCTAATTCCCGTGTCATGATCCCCAATCACCTCCTCAACTTCCTCATCTTCCTTCACTCCGATTTCCGGCACGCCCGAACCCAAATCCGCGGGGCCGTCGGTTAGGGTTTCCGGCTGTTCAACAGCAACGAAGTTGAGGTCGAGTACGCCATCTCCACCCTTAGTCTCAGATTCCATACGGCCCGGAAAGGAAAACCCACAGAAATGTTTCAAACTTTCATCGAACAGCAAACCCTAGAAATCCTACAAACCATCCTCGTCAAAAAAAAGACGCAATCAAGCACCATAAATTCGAGCTAAGGAAGACAAACTAAAGATAAATCGAACCAAAAGTCAACTGATTGCAGCTTACCTCGATCTTAATTCTTGCCGCTGCCGATCGAGAAAAACAAAAAAGGGGGATGGAATGGAACGAGAACACAGGTGGGACGAAAGGGGTTGGATTTGGGGCAAGAGGTCAGGTCACGATCAGGTAAGTTTACCGCAGCAATTTTTGAAAGACGAGCGTGAAGGGCAGACCCGGCATCTTTGACCAACTGGTGGCGGTAAGCAGCTTTCAAATCACTTGCGATATTGTTGTAGGCTGAGCCGCCGCCAACGCAAACGGTGGTTTATTATTATTTTTTCTTTTTTATGAATTTGACTTTTATTAAATATTTTAGAGAAATTTATTCTTTAATTCAACAAATAATCCTTTTTAGGTATTATAATTGAATTAAGCTTATGATTAATGATTTTTAAAAACATCTCTGTAGGAAATGTAAAGAGGGAATTTATAACGAATATAGAAACTTTATGGAGTAGGTTGAAGAATATGTTAAAATTTGAAAATTACCCCCCAGAAATGGACATTTATAATCCCATCCTTTTTATGGGATATTATTCCCACCACACACAGGAGTGGCAAGCACCTCTCCCATGGCGTTCGTCTCCACCGCCACTACCCTTTCCCTTCACTGCCCGTGCCGTCCGCCCACCGTAGCCGCGGCAGGCGCGACGCCGGTGATATGCGGCCCGCGAGACAACCGCGGGAAGCTCCTCCGCGGCCGAAGCCTCACCACGGAGGCCATTCTCGCCGTGCAGGCGCTCAAGCGCGCCGCGGCCGCGGGCGACGATCCCAAGGTCGACCGGATCCTCTCCTCCGACTTCGCCCGCCTCGTCAAGTCGGACCTCCTCGCCGCCCTACGGGAGCTGCAGCGCCAGGACCAGTCGCGTCTCGCCTTGAAAGCCTTCGCTGCCGCCCGAAGCGAGCAGTGGTACCGCGTCGATCTCAACCTCTACGCGGAGATGGTCTCCACCTTGTCCAGGTGCGGATCGCCGCACGAGATCGATACCCTGGTCGCCGATCTGATGGAGGAGGAGGGATGGCTCTCCGCGGAGACCGCCAAGGGGGTTCCCCGGCTCGTTAGGGCTCTGATGGCCGCCGGAAGGGGAAAGGTTGTGGCGACCGTGTATAGGGAAGCAAAGAGATGCGCGTTCGAGCCGGATGAGTACTTGTTCAAGTTTATGATAAGAGGATTGAAGAGATTGGGGGAAGAAGCTGCTGCTGCTGAAGTGGAGAGAGACTACCAATTATGGCTTGAATGTGGATGCTTCCCTGTGGAAACGCTGCCTGTTTGATGAAAAGCCTGGTACGCGTTTCTTGCTCAAATCCTTTTCATCGTTTTGTTTGATCCACTCATTCATAGCATGGTGATCTCGAAGAATTTCTCGAGTTGATTGAACTGGAGATCAAAGCATGATAGTTCTTCGAGACTCTTTGTAATATACGAATGCAAGTGTGGTTCTTGTTATATTGTGAATTAGGTTGTCAATCTTTGAGACTCTTGCTTAATGCCCATTGAACAATTTCCTATTCCCCAATCTTGATCTCCATTGTAGCTCTCTGTCAATTACCTGCATCCACCAGAATCCATCAACTAAGAATCATGACATTCAGAAAATTTTCATAGAAAGTTGAACTGTTTCCTGATGCCACACATCCCACAAAGCATAGAATTATTATTATTGTTTCCTGCTTATTCATGTGGCAACCTGATTTGATCTGAGTGATGAAGAATATACAAAATCCTGGGCTACCAGTGAACAGAGAATGGAGGAAGGCAGATCCCAGTCAGGAATGGGAATCCCACTTGTTCAATTTGGTGCTACTGCCTAAAGGAACCTAAATAACCACCTGTTCTATCACCCTTCTGACTCGATCAAACCTTCCTACTTTCCAGTGTCTCCTCTCCATGGTTCCGGATCACTGCTATATAGGTTCGCCCTTGCAGCGAAATGCATCTTTAGGGCAGTGATCGGGTCTGACATCATCGCTCCACCTCCAACCATCATTCCTCCCCCCATCATGTTTGTGCCCAGAGGCATTACCCTCATTTGCTGCTGAAACCCTGGGATCGTTTCGAGTGAAGTTTTCTTCTGCAGCCCGGGCACGTTCTCTATCTGCTTCATATTAGAAGACAATGTCTGCGTGCGAGACTGCGGATGGTCGGACATGGCACCTGTCAGCAATGAAGGAAAACCAGTCTGTATTCTCTTGCCATCCCAGAAACCGCAGGCTGTCTCCAAGTTCACTTGGCATGCACTGACATTCGAGACTAATTGACTAGAACCATTACCATTATCGGTAGGAGTCATTTTTAAATCACCATGTAAGGAGGAGGATTTCTGCAAAGAAGATGTGGTCGCGCTAAGTATTTTTCCAAACAGCTTCACATCTCCAGGTTTGTGTTCCTCTACCTCAGCACCAGCATTCTTGGAACATGCCCTAAGGTCAGCATCTGATTGATGTTCGCTTCTCACGGGATGTAATGGAGCAGACACTGAATGTAGAGTGGAAACATTGCTTTTGTCCCAGTGCTTATCGGGCGAAAACAAACGATTTGATTGGGAGGCTCCATTTTTCACGGCTTCCATCCGAAGCCGACTCAGCTTCGTGTCTGCATGAATGGTTGTTTCCCCATTGGCTTCCTGTTTCGCCGACTGCAGTGGGTAGCCTCTTAGAATATGCACATTCTGATCGACTTGGCTCAGTGGCGAGTTTCTGAGGATATACTGTTGGCACAGATCTCTTTTTATCAAATTCTGATGCTTGTTATTCCCGTGCTCCTCGAAGTTTAAGGTTGTCTCATACAATATGCTCGGAAAGCCTCCAAAACATATATCAGAGATGACAAATATGAATCCAGTGGCGTAGACTGGCCATTTTCCTGCTTCAGTGCAGTCCGCAATTTCTTTGCAGCAGGTGGGTGTGCATCAACTTGTATTTGTCCCCGAGTGTCAGAATCGAAGGTCAGATGGTGACCACCATTACCCTTAGGTGCTGAGACTACTGGAAGTGCACTTTGAACTGAATCTTTTGGAGACCAAACAGAGGCATTGCCATCGGCTGTGAAATTAATGTTTATGAATTTTGTGTTTGATAACCCAACCTCAGCATCAAGTGATGGTTTTGAATCTAGTTCCTTTTCCATACCTGAGTCAGTGGCCAAACTAGTAGTTTGTTGATTCGACACTCCTCCAATGCATTGTTCAACTTGCTCACTTTTTAGGATTAAACAACAGGCTCAGGCAGAGAAATAACAGTATCGATTCCCTCAATTTTTGTCTCTCTATCAGCAGACTGTGCAGCCTCACAAAGCTGTACAGCTTCACATTCTGATGCAGTAATGATACTTCCCTTTGGAGGCACAAAAGATTGAAGATTGTCCCCACTGTCTGCCCACTTGACATCGTGAATAATAGACGCCTGCCTGTCTACTTCATCCTGATGGTCCTCGAGACAAGGTCTAATTGATACATTATCAGCCAGTTCATTTGATCTTTCAGTTTTGACCTGGAAATCAGTACTTGCAGAATGATCATTCACCTCATAGTCAGTATTGACACACAAATTAGTGCTTGCAGGGTTGTCAATCCTCTCATACCTGGTACTACCGGCTAAAGGCTGGGAGACATCCTCATCAATTTTGGAACAGGATTGAGTGCTGCAGATTGCAGAGTCCATCTCTACAACACAAGCATCATCTGTGTCACTTCTTCCTCCATTTGTTAGACTTATTGGTGTAATCTCATCGACACAGCCTTGATGAAGCGTATCAAGAGAAAGGCACTTTCGAGCCTTACTGAAGAAGATTTTGCACTCTTCCCTTGATCTCGTCTTCATGTAACCAGAGATGCCAGTAAAATCCTTCCCGTACATGCTCAAAGCTTGAATAAACATTGACTTTTCCTCATCTGTCCAATCAGCAGAGTCCAATTCTCCAAAGGCCTCATCTGAGCAGGTATCATCCTCATCCAGGCTCTCCTCATCCTTCGCAATCTTAACAGGATCAATAGAACCAGTACCATATGAGCTGATAGCCTCAGAAGATACCATGCCACAAATGCCTGCTAATGCATCAGCAGCCATGAATTCTATTTCTCGAGCAGATGTGTGCTCATTTGCCCCATCTACATTCACACTACTACCAACATATTTTTTGAACCTTGTGGCATATTGTTGGTGTAAAGCCATAACTGAGGCAGCTCCCAACAAATCAAGAGATGCAACACTTGTTTTGCTATTCCAGTTCTTCCCTGATGCTACAAGGTATGCATTGGCTTGTAACGATTGCTGTTGCTTTCTGAGATCTAAAGATTTCTTCACGTCTTTGAAACTCTCTGACTTGTGGCTTTTGTAATAAAATTCAATGCAGTCTGCTGTAGTTTTATGATCCAGAAAGGAAGAGATCTTAGTGAAATCTTTACCATATTTAGCAAGCATCTGCTTGAAAACCTCTTTTTCGTCGTGGGACCACCGGTTTATCATTCCCCTTTCTATCTCAGAAGTCAGAGGATCTTCTATCAATCCATTGTCGGCAACAAACTTACTGTGCCTTCGACGCCGGCCATTTAATAGCATTGCTGGCATCTTCAGGTTAGTTCTGCAAATCTTGATTTGTGAATCTAACAGCAATTTGCTAGTAAAGTTCATTATTTCTGTTGTAGGAACGAGAGTTGAGTAACCTGCAGCGATTGTAATGAAATTATCAGATGAAAATAATCAGGTAACAGACAAATATTTGTACAAAAATCAAAAGAAATAATAATTTTAAGACTAACCAGGCAAAGCAGACTGTAATCGGATTGAAGAACGTTGCTTTTGAGAACCATTTTGCGAACAACGGTTGCTAAGTTCAGTCCGCTTGCTTGACTTAGTGCGAAGCTTTTTTACTGAAAGCAAGCGCAGGTCCTCCCTCCACAAGCGATGTAATGCCCTAAATTTAAGAGTAAGAACTCGTTCTCTGAATTTTTGTTGGCGCTTTGTAATTGCAAGCTTCTGTTTGACTTTCAACTCGTGCTGGCGGCATGAAGTAAAATTAACAAATCCTTGATCATCTGAGCAAGGCAGATCTTTAGAGAATTTTGTATTAAACGTCTCCCAGGAAAGCCTTGATGTCTTCCTGTTGGAATCCATGATTAAATTTACTAAGTTAGAATAATCTGTCTTCCTTTGTGTCATACCATCAGAGTCTATACGAACACTGCTATTCACAAAACTAGGACTTGCAGCTTTAGATACTTTCCGTGTTTCATCTTCAATGAATGACAGAGTTGTGATCATTCTCTCCATGCCACAAACAGGGAGTTCCTTTTCCAAAGGAGCCGAGACTGTTTCTTCAACCACATTGTCATGTTCATCAAGTCCACCGGAAGGCCCGAGCTCATCATCGTCAAGCGATGACTCTTCTATACATTTCACCTGCTGATCCTTGAAATCCTTGCATCCATTTGATAAACTACCCAATGATCTACTTAGCACAGAAGCAGAATCATCAGCTGATTTCAAGGAACCTTGATGGGCATCAGTTTGAGTATCACAAGTAATTGCCTTGAGCTCCTTTTCTAGCAAATCAATTTTATTCTCTATTTTTTCATATGCATTTGAAACTTGCGACTTCAATTTTGAAAATTTGTCCATAGCAGAATGCCTCATTAAACTGGAATCGCCACCAAAAGCATCCTCGGATTGAAACAAATCAACAAGAAGAGAATCCAATGAACTGATAGGATTAACTTCTAGGTTATCCAGATTAGCAAGGATTTCCTCATATAAAGAGGGAAATGTGGATTCAGGTAAATCATCGTTATCATTATTCCCAACCCTGCTGCAAAGTTTATCTTCAGTGCCTGTTGTAATACCAATACCAAACCATACGAAAAACTAAGTGATCAAACCATACAAATAATTAAAGAAACAAAGAGTCAGGGTCATTTCAATCTGAATATATACATATATATATCACTGTAAGGAGATGATCATGACTATAGAGTATGATCATTTACAAAAACTAAGATTTAAAGAGAATATGCATATCTAACAATTACATTGAAGGTTTTATGGATAGAATTAGGGCATATAAGAATAGCCATATCTTTGCCTGATCCAATAGAGATACATTGATGTTGATCAAAGCCTAGGGCACCCACAGGGTGGGTACTAATCAGATTGGGATAAACAGAGAATAACTTAAAGAACTAATTCCATAAAACATGAAGTGCTATGCATATATGTTGATCCAAGAGAAACTTAAAGAACTAACAGGATAGATTCATTGTAGCACATGAAGAAAGCACAGTCAAGAGGGTGTAAAATCACCTGGCGATGAGCTGCAAGTTGCAGAAGAGGGAGTTGAGGGCGATAAACATCCAGACATAGCACCTACTGAAGGTTCTGTAGATCCTTCTACCCTCTGCTTCTCATACTTAGCAAGTCCCTGGCCCCATCCAAGTCTTGGCTTCTTCGGAGCACTTTCATTTGAAGCAAGAGAAGCTACTGGAGACCGTATATGAGTTCCCTTCTCGAGTGGCAACCCTACCTCAGTTCCAGCATCCTCTGATTCAGATCTTCCTGTAATAGTTGAGGCCGGGCGGTTCCATTTCTTCCAGGGAATTGAACCCTGAGAATTGAGCGTGCCCAAGTCATCGTCCCTACATTCAATTTTATCGTAGTTTCTGTTTGGGGAGGTCTGAGATGTTGAAGAAATCGGAGCACTGACTGGCCTCTGAGGGGGCGCATGGGTGTCCTGATGGTGCTGCTGTCGTGGGAAGTCACCAACATCCCAAGATGGGGGTCGCCGACATGATCCTCTGTTCTCCCTGCTGCATCCAAAACTGCTGCTGCGGTAGTCGCTGAAGTATCTAGCAGAAGACGGCCTAAAGCTATCATCCTCCGACCAAATTCTGTCGGAGCGCGACGGTGTGGATCCATGCCCGACGAAATCTTCCGGGTAGACCTGGTGGAAACTTCCGCCCTGCCGGTATTGACCTGTAAACACCACCGCAAATTAGAACGGAAAAGGGGGAGGGATCACGAAGGAAATCGAGAGAGAGAGAAACGCAAGTTTTGCTTGAGATGTCTTAGATCTGAGAGGAAGAGAGCTTCGGGCACCTACCGGTGAGGGGTCGTCGGGGGGAGGCACGAGAGAAGTCACGGGGCATATGGTATGGTTCCCTCCACCTCATAGCAAACGAGGATCCGCCGCCGGCGCCGCCAAGGGCATCCCCGCGTTCGTGCTTCCGGTGATCCTTGAAGGTGTACTCCTTCCATGGCGGCGGCTCGGGAGGCATCAATTTCCCCAGCTCCAAAGAGCATCGATTCCCAAACACCACAAGAGATATAAATTAAGTGACAACACAAACCCTAGCAAGACTCCTCCAATCCAAAAGCCTTCCTCAGATTCAGCCAATCCGTGGAGACTCCACTGGAGGGCAGATCCAGGAAGGAAACCAAATTCGCACAAAGAACACTCCTTTCCTAAGGATTCTTCTCCTGTCGTCGATTTAAAACAAAACAAAGCAACGAAAGTAAGCAGCGGCACCTATTCCTTCCACGACCCGTAGGAAATCAAAAGGAGGAGCCCTTCGTGACCTCCGAGGCAAGGAGCTAAAGGGACTACCTGCCAGCGCCGCCTTCCGGCGAGCTTTCTCTTCTCGGCGGGTAAACGGGGCGCCGCGGCACGATGCGGAGAGGAAGAAGAAGACGAGCGGAAGGAGAAGGGAAGAAGAAACGGGAGCCGATAAAAGGATAGCGCCACAGCCTGGACTTCAATGCTGCTCCGCAGGCGCCATTAACCCGTTTCTAATTCCTCTTCACGTCCGATGAAAAAAATATTGTCGCCGCATTTCAAATATGCCCCACTATTTAATTTAATTACTTTTCGCTAGTCCCTGCTCCTCTTTCATGATTGCCCTCCCATTTTCCATTATTTTTCACATCAACTCTATAGGATTTCAAACCAAACGGATCGATTTAATTTGATTTATGTTTAATAAAAAAATAGCAATTCAAAAATATGTGTGTGTAATGCAAATATAATATTTTAATATAATAATATTCTAAATTATATAATTTTAAATTAAAATAAAATAGTCAATGCACCAAGTAACTACTATAACAATATTAAAATAAGAAATATTTTAATATAAAATATATGGTGAAGGGTTCTTTATAGAAATATGGATAAATAAACTTTATTTATTAATTTATAAATGATTTAATTACAAATACATTATTTATCATTAGCAAATACATAATTGATATGTTAAAAAAGTAATAACTAATGTAACATTATAATAATAATGATTTTTTCTTAAGTATTTTTGATAAGGACAATAATGTGCTTGTTAGTTGAGTTCAATAAAAAGATCAAATTGAGTTTGATAAAACTTCCAATAAATAAATTTAATATAATTAAATTTAACTCTCTATTTGTTTACATTTTAGGCAATGTGTACTTATGTAATTGTCTAATCACACATCAAGAAATCATACAACAAATTAGTGAATGCTTTGTGTTCAATAAAAATACTAGAATTATAAAATACTTCAATCGATGGGTGCAATCTAGAGGTATAAAATAGACATATCGAAGAGCCAAATGCTAAGATTGACGCCTAAGTGCCCAAATGGCCGAGCTCAACTATTTTTTTGTATTATAATTTTTTATCACTTATTATTTTAAATAATTTAATTGCTTTATTTGATATTTGAACACTTGCTACCAACTTTCTCAACTTTAGAAAATTGCTTTATTAAATAAATAATTTCTAAAATATAAAGAAAATGGATGGCTTTCATCATTTCATTGCCTTTGTCTTTATTGTCAACTGGTAGCCTTCTTCTTGCATCACTCTAATAATTTAATTTAAAATTCCGTGGTGACAATAATTGCACCAAAATTTTGAGGTCATTTTCAACAAGAGATATTTTGACTTTCGTTATATATTTTTTTTTTTTATTTTTTTTGTGTAAATTTGTTCTTGAGAAAAGCCAAATGGAGGAAAATGACTAAATTAGGGCTCAAATTTTGATTGAAATTTTTTGTTAAGACCATGATACTTTGGCTAATTCAAAATTGACACCAAAGATTTGTTTTTAAAAATTTAAATCATCCATTTGTCAATAATATAAATTTCAAGGGGTATTTTAATATTAATTAAACATTGTAGACCTTTGGAAAAGTTGATGGAAAAGTTAGGGGAAGAGACACCGCCGTCTTCGTCACCGACGCCGACGAAATCCGCCAGCTTCGGCAGAACAATTTGGTCCGCCGCCTTATCAGCGCCCGGGATATCGGCCCTCGTCCACGAACACGGAGGAAGCGATCCCCTTCTTGATGGACTTCCTGTATCTGGCGCCGATATTGGCCATGTACCGATCGACGGAGCTCAGATTCAGATCCTAGCCACAGGAAGACAAAGGAGACGACTTTACCAATGAAAAGGTAGTATTTCCATCTAGAAGTCGAGAAATTGGGCGATCCATGGATGGATTTCTGACCCGCAGGTGACGAATCGAGCCATTGATTGAGGTGGAAGATGACTGTTCTTCCATATGCAGCAGCTTTCAGATATTCCAGTTTCATTTGCTCTCGATCAAAGGACGCAAATCTCCGCCAATTTCCCATCGCGAAAGCGGGAGGAGCAGATGGTGGCTCGCCTGTGCCGATGGTTTGGCCTTGTTCGATGCAGGAAAGTGTGGAGATCAACGTCGAACTGGTGCGTGAAGGTAACCTTAAGCTTTCTTCTAGCAGAAAACTCTCAACCTGCCTCATTACATCCGCAGCATGGTTGGTTTGCCGTTTATCTCATGCCCTCATGCACATAAACTATTCGAGGCAGTGGCACAGTGGGCAAATTAGTTTTTCTTGAATGCGGATGATGTAGATTCTCAAACTCTTTTACCCTAGAATACAAGATAGTTCTCTCTCTGCATGCACAACTAATATCGCTCGACGTTGCTTGCATTGCACAATTTGTGGCTTTTCCGCACAATCGAATGGTTGTTCTTGGCTAAGTTCTCAGCTTTAATTTACCGTTTGTTTCATGCATTCATGCACATAAGTTGTTCGAAAGAGTGCCATAGTGGTCAAGTTTTATGTTCTTTGAGTGCAAATGATGTAGATTATCAATCACTTTGGATGAATCAGTTTGTTTTTTCTGCATGCAAATTCAAGCTTCTCGTAGCTCCTTGTTGATCACCCCAGCGAAAGAATGGCAGTCAATTCCTATCATCACAGGGCACACACTCACTACTTGCATGCGTTTATGCTCACGACACATAGAAACAGTGCAAGTTGTTCATTCTACACTTCTGCCTTTGCCAGTCAAAACAACAATTTTCCCCATCCTCATTCATGGTTGCTTGTGGGCAGTCTTCAATTCAAGGTTGCTACCAGATTTTGCTCTTTGTGATACTACCAATCTAGGGACTAAGGGGACAACGAACCAAGTATTTGTCATAGTTCTAGTGCGAATCACTCTTGAACTCCTCTTGTTTCCTACAAGTGTGGACGAACACCGAATGGTTGACTCGACACTTGAGTAGTTGTTAATCAGCAAGTGTGACAGATTTCTCACCTCCATATTTACTCATGGCCTTTTCTTTTGTGAGCTACTCATGTTAGACAGATTTCTCAGCCTACAAGCCGAAAGACAATTGACATAGAACCTAAACTCGAGTCCATCTATGAAACCTTGCCTAGTCCACATACTTCATTGGCCATTACTCCACTTGTTGTCCTTCACCAATGAAGCAATAGTGTTAAAATGACACATACTGAATCCACAAGAACAATAGCAAAAACATAGTCACAGTCGTATTTACGAGGCAGTCCAACTCGACCATGGTCCCTACCAGTTTCCATGACATCCAGGCAACATGGCTGCATAGTTAGTGCAGTAGTATGACTTCTACACCTCCCTCATTTTCTTCAATTCCTACTCAACTCTCCACTAACCATTGTCCAACTCAAGCTATTCATTTAGATTTTTTTGTTTTTTGTTTTGTTGTTGTTGTTGTTGCTTCCCTTTTAATTATAAATGAATTTATGTAGTGTTAGATCGATCATCATATAAGCATATGTAGAGCGTGTGTCGATAGGTTGTTTTCGTGCAATTTGCGGGTGCAATGTGTTCCCATGTGCAAAATAATGTGCTCTGCACTGCCCTAATCAAGGCTGTCATTTTCTTCTCTATTGCCCAACTTCAGATTAGCCAGTCATGAATAAGGTCCTTTCCTTTTGATTAACAACACACAACATTTTACAGAGTTAAACCTAACAAACTCACATGCTCATCCTAACTCGATCGGGTTAATTAAATCGATTTGTTGTATCATATGACCTGTTTAATTAAATATATTGATCATTTATAGGTTACAGGTTATGAAACAATCTCATGCTTAACTCATAAAATTATAGATTACTAACCTTGTGATTCAATTATATTCAGTATGAAAAGGAACTAGAAATCTTTGTGTCAACAAAAGATTGAAGCAATAATGATATTAAATATTAAGTACCAACTTTAAACTAGTGTAAAAGATATGATCATGAGATTAAAGGAAGTTGATGTAGATGTGCAATATGGAATTTGGTGTGCAAGGTTTGAAATTTTGAGCCGTATGTTATGGGCACAAATAAAACGTGGAAATTAGATAGGTAGTACTTTCTAAACTAGAGTAGGAGGCAGAATTCATAGCCAAACCGATCAATCAAGTCGGAAAAAATTAGGATCGAGTTGCCCTTTTAGGTCCATTCTCGAGTGTCACATACACTCTTTATGTAAAAATAATGGCATGAAAGATACATCCAACTACCTTTTGCAAAATTAGTTGATTAGTATTTTTATGAGTTTGATATATATATATATATATTCCTAATAATATCTCTTCTGCAAAGGTGGAATCCGCATCCGCTACCTTAGCGGCCTATTTCTAATAATATCGTTACTTGTTTGATGTAACAAATGGTTGAGAATTGATAAGAGTTTTAAAAACTTTAACCAGTAGTGTTTTTACAAAAAAATAAAGGGTATTTTTAAATTAAGGTAAATTGAGGGGTGAAATGTAAATTTTCATATTGTTCCCTTTTATAATTCCTATCTCATCTCATCTTCTGTAAAAAGGTGGAATCCGTCATCCTATCAGCTTTACACGATCGGTCCCACGATCATCCGTGAGGAGGTAAATTGAGAATTACAGTTGATCACGACGGAAGAGGGTATTACTCGACTTTGCCGTATAATCCTATCTCAAACTAAGTCAATTCAAATGGTGCACTAGGGGCCAGAGTCTAAACCCTTGTCAAAGCCATCACCACTCCTAACTCGTCGTTTTAATTTTTAATATTAATAAAACTCAAGAATATTTTAAAAATTATCCTTTTTAATCTTGATTATAAGGTATCCCCACATTATATCATTCTTAATATCATATCAATCATGGAGAAAAAGTTAAATCATTCTTAATAATTTTGTAATACAAAATGGGCAAAAATAAAAAGACATCCCTAATTAAGAGAAACATTAAATTAAATGAGTGCCTATTTTTCAAAAGAAATAAATTAAATGGATGCCCTGTCAATAATTATTTTTGAAAATGTCCCTTAATTTAATATTGTTGTAGCAACTATCAATAGCTATTGGTAGCTGTTATAATGTATGAAGTTATCCAATAGCTACTATAATATATAAATATTATTGAGTAGTTGCTACAACGTATTTAGGGTGAGTTTAAGATTTAGAGTTTACATCATGTAGAAGTTATCAAATAGTTGCATGCTACAACGTTAGAAGCTATCTAATAGCTACTGCAACGTATTTATGTTGAGTTTAAAATTTAGAGTTTACACTGTGTAGAAATTATTGAATAACTGATACAACGTGTATAAATTATCCAATAGTTGTTACAACGTATTTATGTTGAGTTTAAGATTATAACAGTTATGTAATAACTTATATAACTTGTTCCGGGGATAAATCATGGGGTTAGCCAGGATCATACTCGAGTCTGAAGAGAGTCCCATCGTAGGGGTCCCCACTCGCTGAATCAAACTTCCCTTGGGTAGTACAAGCCTGCACCAGCAAAATACCTTCACTTGGCTAAAGGCACGCCGACTCACTCCATTCGTTCAAATGCATACCGAATCCACTCATTTGGATAACTATACGCCGAACACCTTCACTCGGCAAGTACTGCGCCGCATCCTCCATTCGGCCAACTACAGGCCAAAGGCTTCCATTCGGCTAACTACAGGCCGATGGCCCCCTTTCGGCTAATCACGAACCGAACGCTTCCATTCGGCAGACGTCTCGCCGAACCCTTCCATTCGGCCGACGCCTTGCCGAACCCTTCCATTCGGCCGACGCCTCGCCGAACCCTTCCATTCGGCCGATGCCTCGCCGAACCCTTCCATTCGGCGGACGTCTTGCCTAACCCTTCCATTTGGCAGACGCCTCGCCGAACCCTTCCATTCGGCTGACGCCTCGCCGAACCCTTCCATGAGGCAAACGCCTTACCTAACCTTCCCATTCGGCAGACGCCTATCCGACTCCGTCCATTTAGCTAACTGCGCGCCAAGTCCTTCAGTTCGGCCATGTAGTAGCCGAATCCTTCCCTTCAGCCGTGCCCTAGTTAGCTCTCCCCATGCGGTTCTACATCAACCAGATCACTGAATCACTTCACTTAGCTTCTGCTTGTGTTTTGCTAGCATTTTAGTATAACTACCCTCCTCACAGTGCCCTGGCCCACCTCATCATGATCTCTGACAGACCCACGCCCCCATCAATCAAGGTATTTCTCTGCGGCTTGCCCCGTTGCACACTCAGAAAGTGACAAGATACTGCCTTACCGGTGATGGGACAAGGAACTCGATTGTTCCTGCCACTTCATTAATCATGATGAGACATTCCTTAAATGATGACGTGACAGGTATGCACGCTCATCTCTCCTTAAAAAGACCACTCCGCTCCGCATGTAAGCTCTCTCGCACTCTGGCCATTCTCATACTCTCAACCATTTTCTTGCTACTGTTCATCTTCTTCCTTGGTCTCTGACTTGATCGTCGGAGTGGTCGCGCCAGGGTACCCCCTGGCCTTCCTACTGACGATCTCTGTGATCGCAGGCTGTCCATGGAGCGGTTGCTGTCCATCCTCTACTCCGGCGGAGTCTCCGGCGATCGTGAAGCTCTTACCATCTCTCTCATCCGCCACTGTTCAGACGCCATCAACGAGGAGGTCCGGTGACGTGTCCTGAAGCAGTTCTCAACCGAAACATAACTATTTTAAAATGATTTTGATGATTTTTAATAATTTTGATTAAGTTGGTAAATAGTATTTTGATATAATATCATTTAGAGATCCTAAATCTTAAATTCATCCTAAACACGTTGTAGCAGCTACTGGGTAGTTTATACACATTGTAGTAGCTAATGTATAACTTCTATAAGGTATAAATCCTAAACTCATCCTAAATATATTGTAATAGCTACTAGGTAGCTTCTACAAGTTATAAATCCTGAACTTATTCTAAAATACGTTATAGTAGTTACTGATAATTTTTACACGTTATAACAGCTACTCAATAACTTATGCACTTTATAATACCTACTGATAGTTATTACAATAATGTTAGATCAAAGAGTATTTTTAAAATAAAATCATTAAAAATGCATCCATCCGATAATTTTGAAATAAAATCAAACCCTCAATCATTAATTTGAAATTCTTGTGACACTTCCCTCTCGACTAAATAGTCCATTCTTGTAAGTAGAGCTCTATTTCAACTCTTCCATTCATGCACGTTTACTTTGTGTTGTCTCTTTTCCTCCCCCTCTCAAATTAAACTCGTGCACGCTAAAATCCAATCCCACTATTGAAAACTTCTCTCATTAAAAGTTAAAAGATTGCGTTTACTTGGATGGATAGCTAATAGGTGGGCAAATGAAGACAAAGTATTCACACAAATCATGGATACAATCCCATCACACGTTCCATCCAATTGAATTGGCCATAAACATCATGTGTCATAACTAACATAGCTGAGTTGATTACGACGCAGCAGAGTTGCAGAAAAGAACAAGATTTGAATCTTAGCGAAGAAAAAGAAAATACTGGCCATAAACACATCACAATACTAACCAACTACATCCATGGTTTCCTTTTGAAGTATTTAAGATCTTTTACAACTTTAGAGAGTAATTTTTCAAAATTTAAAGAGTATTTTTTTAATGAGGTAAATTGAGGCGGCGAAATGCAAATTTCCACATCATTGCTGCCTATATAACTCCGGCGACTCTCTGTGAAATCGCCGCCCAAACCAAGCCCATGGAGGCGGTGTACGAGTGGCCGGAACCCATCGTTCGGGTCCAAACCCTCGCCGACGCCGCCACCATCCCCGACTGCTACGTCAGGCCCTGCTCCGAGCGGCCCAACTTGGCTGCAGTCCCCGTCACTGCGAGTAATAATATTCCGGTGATCGATTTTGCCTCGCTGGCGTCCGGCCGAGAGACGGCGGCTGTGGCGGCGGCGTGCAGGGACTGGGGATTCTTCCAGTTGGTGAACCACGGCATTGAAACTGCGGAGGAGGTGCGGCGGGCGTGGCGGGAGTTCTTCGCGCTGCCGATGGAGGAGAAGCAGCGGTACGCCAACTCGCCGGCGACGTTCGAGGGCTACGGCAGCCGCGTCGGCGTCGTCAAGGGCGCCCTCCTCGACTGGGGCGACTACTTCTTCCTCCACCTCTTCCCCCCCTCCCCACCAACCAAATGGCCCTCCTCGCCATCTCAATTAAGGTAATCAAACAATTCCATTTTTAATTGAAATTACAGAGAAAAACAGGGGAATTCACCATGCTTTGGAGAACCGAAACCAGAGAGAAAACAGAGGCCTACTGTGCGGCGCTGGCGAAGGTGGTTGAGGCGGTGAAGAGGGCGATATCGGCGGCGCTGGGGGTGGAGGAGGGGTTCATGGAGGCGGCGTTCGGGGAGGCGGCGGCGGCGATAAGAGTGAACTACTACCCCAAGTGCCCGCAGCCGGAGCTCACGCTGGGGCTGTCGGCGCACTCCGACCCCGGAGGCCTCACCTTCCTGCTGCCCGACGAGCACGTCAAGGGGCTGCAGGTCCGCCACGCCGGCGAGTGGATCACCGTGGACCCTGTCCCCGGCGGACTCATCGTCAACATAGGCGACCAAATCCAGGTCAACTGTTCATTTGCCCGTAATAATATTCAGATTTGAGAGTCAACTGGTTTTGCATGGATCATGCAGTTGCTATCGAACGGCACGTTCAAGAGCGTCGAGCATCGTGTGACGGCTAACGCCGCCGCCGACAGGATCTCCGTCGCTTACTTTCACAACCCACAAGACGACATACTCATCTCACCCGCCAGTGAAATTGTGAGACGAAGTGGGCCCGCCTTGTACAGGCCAATTACGTACAAGGAGTACAAGATCCAGATCAGGATGTTAGGGCTTGGACGACAGTCCCACGTGGACTCACTCAAGACCACTTGAGTAGTATGTACAAATATTCGCCCTTGATTAATAAAGACGCAACTAAAACGTGCGTTATTTCTTAAATGAATAATTCACAATTATAGTCTAGATAATAAATGGACCTTAGAGATTGATTAAATGGACAATCAAAAATAATTTTATTTCAATGGATCACAATTTTTTTTTTAATGAATTTACTTTAACTAGTTCCTTCACAAAAAATATCTCATGATAATAAATTACAAATACTATTTTTATTGAATTATTATATGGTAAATTTAATTCCTCAAAAATCCTATCCTAAGAAGGAACTATAGTTTTTTAAAAAATAATAAAAATAATATATATATATATAAATATAAAAACTCTGGCGGAGAGTCGTCGGAGGGGAGACGAGGCTTTGGACTCTGCCGACCCGTGGCCCTCTCTCCTCCCACTGGTTCTTTCCTCTCCTCCTCTGCTTTCCGCCGCCGCCTCCCGCTCCTCCTCCGCCGCCGCCTGCCACATCGTCGTTTTCCATTCGCAAACTCGGTCCTCAACTGCCTCTCCAGGTCTTCCCGAATCAAGCCCTCGAATCGCTCCGATTCGACCGCCTCCTCACCAGCGACGCCGAGGAGGAAATCGGGGCAGGATTATTCGAAGAGATCGAAGAGATGGAGAGCATCGTGGAGCTGGTCGAGCGGCTGTCCGCCCGGGAGCTGCATCTGGTGCCATCTGGTGCTGGTCTACTTCGCCCAGGAGGGGAGGGAACCGGGTCGACGCCGTGACTGCGGAGCTCATGGTCCATCGCCTGCGACTGGATCGAGTTCCTCATCGCCGAGGAGCACGCGGCGGCGGACGTGGTTGCGCGGCGGAATGAGATGGAGTGCGTGGGGGGTTCGATCCGGGATTCAGCATGGTGTAAAAGGTGGTGGGTCTGTACTGGGACAAGGGCAAGATGGACGAAGCGGTGGCCCCTTCGTGAAGGAAGTTCTGAGACGCAGGGCAATCGGCAGCTGCAAAATTGAAGATGGAAGCGTGGGCGAGAGAGGAGGAGGAGGGCCAGTTGGATATCTCGTGTGGAAGATGATGGTAAGCTCGATTCCATCTTGCGCAACCAATTGATCCTTAATTTGCACTACTGCCTGTCAAACTGATCCTTGTTATAGTTCATCTTCTTGGCATGCTCTTTAGGTTTTTGTGTAGCTGTTTCATCGACTGCATAATTTCCTTTCTTATGAATTTCTATCTTGTATTAGCTTGAAACTGATGATTCTATTCATTTCTTTACATATTTGTGTTGAATAATTTCTAGGTTGTGTCAAGCTGATCATGAATATCACTCCATTCCGATGTTTAAGGTCCATTAGCATATTGTGTCTTTGTAAACACCTACAGCAAATCAGTATCCAGAACTAAGCACAATTGGTTTCCCATATGAGTTCTGGCAATTTTCCTTTTTGCAGAGGAAACATAATATGAATGGTAAACATGTGGCAATTGCATTAGATCTCTGTGATTGTGTGAAAGATGAGGTTTTTAAAATTAGTTAGATAGGCTTTTAAGGCAAATCGATGATTTATACAACGTAATTCTTCCATGTTTCAGCTCTTTGTGCATGCGCACTTTAGTTTCTGCTGGTGTATTTGTCTAGAGTTGTGCTCGTGATCAGTTTTTGGTTCATATGCTCAACTGAAAAATGTTTATTCTAGAATTGAAGGTTTTTTGTGCTTTCTTCTTGGGGTTTTGTTTTAGTCGGGATGGAGAATAGAATATTACGACCTTAAACTTTTATTGATCAGAGCAATCAAAAACTCCGTTGTTATGCAAAGAGTATAGAATTTTCAAGCTATACTAAAGTTTACCGAAGATAATCTTGCAACAATCCGTAATTGCTATATGATTCCTCTTTCATGTGGAGTTATCTCTTTGTTAGTCGTATATCAAGGCACTTATGGATCTTAGCCTCTTGTCTGATACTTTCAGGTAGATGGAAATTACTTGGAAGCAGTTAAATCGGTTATCGATTTCAAAGACAATGGCTTAAAACCTGAAGTTTATAGTTATATAATTGCATTGACAGCACTAGTTAAAGAGCAAAAGGAGTTCTTCGAAGGCTGGCTTGATCGTCAAACAGGATGTTGAGAATCTCAGCGTACCGAAAAATATCAGTTGATGCTCAAAAGCAATGGAATTCTTTATCAGATTGGGCACTGCAGGGGGTAGCTCAATGGTCTCTGGCTCTGGAGTTGTTCATGAGAGGTTTCTTTCACTATATACATGTGCCAGTTTCTGACTAGAGGTGGAGCAGAAGTTTTGGCTAATGAAACTCTCCGTGCTCCTTGCCTCGACAGAGAGCTATATGATGCAGCTCTAGCAACTTGTGCTTCACAGAAGGAAAATGGTGCTGTCGGACGACTGCTCGCTGGAGCAGAAGAAGACATTTTCATGGCTACTTGAAAGGATGGCACAACTTGATGCTTTGGAAACGCTCATAAGGATGCTCGACTTGGGCTTATGCCCAGACTCCTTGGATCGGGTTGCTGTTTTGCAAGCTCTAAGAAAGAGCATACAGGAATCTGGAAACATAGAACCCTACACCAGGCTTTGCAAAAGTGTGCAGATGTTTTAGTTCACCTTTCGCATTAAGTTGTAAAGAATGAGGCTCAAAAGGAACATAATGGACTTCTTAATAGGATTTCACAAAGTTTGGACAGTGATAGAAAATCTCTGTAGCACTGGAGTTTGTTTCAGATAGAAGCATATTGTAAGAAGAGATATTGGCAGAAGCAAGCACGCTCTCAAACTCTCACCAAATTCACAGCAGGAAACACAAAAGGTATTCTTTCTCGCATATGTCATCTACCATTCTGGCTGTTTAGGACTGAGACGATCTCTGCAAACTGAGGTCTCCTTGTAGGGATACTGTCCCAGCACCTGCTCATGAGTGACTTGAGAAACTGAGGGGTGTCTTGGGGAATCTCTGGCCTTAGGCCACAGGTTGCGATCCCTACTGCTGCTTGAACTGGTGAGTAGGAAGAGTAAGCTGCCTCGCCAGTCAGCATCTCCCACACAACCATGCCGTAGCTGTACACATTGCTCATCCAAGTCTCTGCCACAGTCTCACAGTCGCCAGCGATTATCTGTATTAGGATCAGAATCAAACTGCATCAGTCAGTGTGCCGAAAGTTGCTTAATCTGATAAAAGTTGCAGGAGGACTAGTAATCTTCAATGATCTTATAAGTTTTTGAAGGTATGATAGCTCAGCTGAATCTGTAATGAGAAGAATGGTTAGAGCATGAGCTTATGAGAGGTACTGACCTCCGGCGCCAGCCACCGGTAGCCTGCTGTCTCGTACTCCGTAACCTCGCCGACGCTGTTGCAGGAAGTGACTATGCCCATGTCCCCGAGGCAAGCGTTCCTGTGCCTGTCCAGTAGAATTCGCTGTGTGTTGAGGTCTCTGTAAGCCACTCCATGGTTGTTCATGAACAGGAGTCCCTCTGCGACGTCCAATGCAATGCTCGCCACCTCCCTCGCCGGAAGCTTTCTGTTCTTCTGGATCAGATCGTGCACTGATCCACCGTCCATCATCCTTGTCACCACGCAGAGGCCATGGCTCTCCTCGAAGAAGATGCCGTAGAACTGGAGGATGTTCTTTTGGCTGCAGCTCATCAGCTGGAGGAGATCCTGCCGGACCTCGACGTCGTAGGAGCTCCCCCGGTCGCAGCCCCGGAGCTTTTTGACCCACGCCCGCCGGCCCCTGTAGGTGCCTCTGAAGGCGTTGGGCCAGGCGCGGTCGAGGAGCTTCACCTCGTCGGAGTTTAACACCCACCGCCCCAGCTCGTCGCCGCCCGACAGGATGCTCTGCCACTCGTCGATGGAGACGACGACCGACGACATCGGGAGCGGGCAGGGCAGCCGCTGCGCCCGCCGTAGCGCGTCGACGTCGGCCGCCTGCCCGTCCTCCGCCTCGAACTGGGCCTCCTCGATGGCCCTCGAGATCTCTTCTTGGCATCCGCAGAGCCCGAAGGAGAGCTTGGCGTCGTTGGTCTTGGGCTTCTTCACCGCCGCCTTCACGGAAGCCTCTATCCGGCCTTTGAACTGCCGCTCGCTGCCTTTCCGGACGAGCACGGTGACGACGCCGAGCGCCAAGCCTTTCTTCTCAAAGATCTGGATCTTCTTGCAACAGATCAGTGAAGTATCCAGAGATCCCGACATCGCCGGCCATGACAGGGGCGAGCTGCAGGCGAATGTGACCTTGAAAACCACTCCCTCGCTGCCGTTTTCGTCGTCGTGAATCTCTTGAAGGTTGATCGCTGGGTGGTCGTCCGCCACAGCCTGCTCGACCAATCGCACATGCAAAAGCACATCTTTCATGTCGAATCCTGCTTGCGCATAGCTGCGGCATCGATTCAAGCAAAAGAGGAGTTTTTAGCCGATCAAAGCCTCGAAAAGATAGCAACTGGCACAGGCGAACACCTCTTGGGCAGAGCATCAAAATGGCGGCGGGCATTGGAGAAGAACCTCTCCGGCGGCTGAGAGCCCAGATTACGTCCGCCGCGGAAGAGGCGATCGAAGCGCGAAGGCGAAGGTTCACGGACGGAGTCGAGGTTGAGGGAGAGGGAGCTACGAAGGGCGGCGATGGCGCCGGCGAAGTTGCGGCCGAGGCGCTGCCACTTCTTGGGCGGCGGCAAGGCCGCGGAGGGGGAAGCCGAGGAGGACGACGACGATGAAGAAGAAGAAGAAGAAGAGTTGCAGGTCGGAGACGCGGCAGCGGCGCGGTGGAACGCCTCGGACCGCTCATGAGTCTGCATCAGCACCTGCTCCACCATGTCCTCATCGGTGCTCGGCCGACCGGACCAGCACTCCAGCGCCGCTGCCATCTCCGTCAGCCTCCAAATCAAAGCAAAGCCAACGGCAAAAGAAAAGGCACAAACACCCTCGACTTCTACTGCTCCATGAAACTCCAAACAAACTCCAAGAAGCGATGGCTACGAAGGAGGATTCAGGATCGTACCAGTAGTAGTTGTAGTAAATTGGCAAATGGAAGAGGAAACGGAAGAGCTTGATGTAGAACTGCTCCGCTCCTGTTCCTCCCGCTGCAACTTCGCTTTTGCTTCCCTACTTATTGTACTACTGATGGACCACTCTAACTCTAATTTATAAGGTCAAATTCATCCATATTTTAATAATAAATTAAATTTTAAAAACCCTATTTTAGAGTTTCATATTATTAAGCTGCAAATCTATTATTATTATTATTATTATTATTATTATTATTATTATTTTACAATATTTGTGAGATTATTTTTGGCAAGTGGATATATAAATTAGTCAACTCATAAATTAGTAGAACATGCCTGTAGGAGTTGGGATCATGTCATATGTTGGAGTGAATATATAATATAATATAATAATTAAGAATTCTTAAAAAATATTTTTTGAATAAATCTAGGAAGAAACTTACACATAAAAGAAAGGGACAGAGGGGAACAAAAAGGTACACCCACGGGTATTTATAATTCTAAATTCCAAATAAGTAATCACGTGACAAAAGTTAATAATAATCGTCTATCACGTGACCACGCATTCATTATTCATCTTGGTCCCCCCTCCTCATTCACACTGAACCGGGTTTAGTTATCCAATCATGGGGTCGGCTTAATTAATTCCGAGGCAGGCAAGATTCTTGCGCCTAATCCACTTAAATTATTGCTCCGGTCGAGACGAACCGAACCGGAATCACATGTTCATTGGAATTGGATTAATCAAAGAGGGGCGAGAGTTGATTGGTCACGTGCCCTGTCGTGAATGGGTTCGATTATGGGCTCGCGGATAACTGGGCTCAGATTTGATAGATAGATAAGTTAAGATGGGCCTGCAATATGGGCCGTATATTAATTGTTAAAATAAAAAAATAATTAATTTAATTAATGTTTTCACTGAACAAAAATTTGTCATTTTAATTTAATAATAAAAATTCAGAAAACTATTAGTAGCCATGTATATTCCCTAGTCTCTAAACTGTTTTTAATTATTGATTTATTAATTACTTGCTAAAAAATAAAGGACTTTATCAAAACAGAGGAGCATCCTTGACCTTCCGATTTTAATCCAACGGCCAGTCTCTTTTGCGTCATCGAACGGTTCAGATTCTTCCATCAAACGAAACACGTAAACCGGCGCTCCCTTGTGGATTTCATATTTAAAGGCGCGGGGTTCGCCTCCTTGCCGAACCCTAGTCGAGTTGCGGCGGCGTTCTCGCTCTTCCTCCTCCTCCTCGTCGGTAGCAAGGTAGATCTCGCTCGATCGCAATTCTTATTATCTGTTTCGATCCAAGCTTTTACCATTTGATCTGATTGTTCGTTATTTCCTCGGTTTGTGTATTCTTTATTTTTATTCTTTGATGCAGCATTGAGTATTTTACTACTTTGTCGTTGCTAATCCAAATCACAAGCTCGCCTTAGCATCGATCTGGCTGTTTTATCTTCACAATCTAATTTGTGCTATATATATTTTTGTTCCACCTACAATTTTTCGGTATTGCTGCTAGTTCTTCCCTTAAATTTATTCCTTTTCATTCAACAGGGCTCGCTTTCTAATTTCTTCATTCGTAATCGTAGCGCTCATCATGTCCATTGAACCTAACGTAGAAATCTGCATCTTGCATGGTCCATTATGTGTCCGTGATAATTTATTTTTGTTCGTTGCTCATTGGATTGATCAACAAAACATTTTATTATTTTAGTTTTTCCGTGTGTAATCCCACGTAATTGTTGAGAGATGAATTTATATTATTATGACATGCGGATGACATAGTTCAAAACTAATATTTCGGATTCCATTCTTTTGCAGGCCTAGGAAGTATTAGGGAAAATGTTTACTGCGAGGAAGAAGATCCTAAAGGATAAGGGTGCGGAACCTACTGAGTTTGAAGACACTGTGGCTCAGGCTAGTTGTCTTCATCTTTCATATCGTGTTGTTCTGATGTTTATGTTGAGATCCCAAATGAACTGTTCATGTTCATAGCAGGCATTCTTTGATCTGGAGAATGGGAACCAGGAGTTGAAGAGTGACTTGAAGGATCTTTACATAAATTCAGCAGCGTAAGTTTGTAAATTTTGTTTTGTGAACTTGCAGATATGCTTATTTTATATAAATTTTATGGTTTTTGGTACAGGCAAATTGATATAGCTGGCAACAGGAAAGCTGTTGTTATTCACATTCCATACAGACTGCGTAAAGCCTACAAAAAGATTCATGTGAGGCTAGTTAGAGAACTGGAAAAGAAGTTCAGTGGGAAGGTAAACCTACTCCTTCATTTCAATTAATCTCATGCAAGTCTTTGTTTGCAATTAAGTCTATTAATTGAAGATGTTTATATCAAATTGACTAACTATAAGATTTAACATTGAAAACTATAATATAATATAATATAATACATATATGTGTATATATATACTCAACTTTTGAATGGTAGCCATTTAGCTTGTATGCCACTATTGCAAACATCTGTTGGTGCTATTTACATATATTTGTAAACGTTCATTGTTCTGTTCAATGCCGACAGACAGGGTGCTTTGTATAATCACTAAAAACTGAGATCATCTCCGGCTAAGTGTTTGTTTTTTTTTTGAGTGATGAATGGTGTTTGCCATAATGTAGGACACGTAGACTAATGCTATGTTTCTGTAATCTTGATTCTCAATTAGAAAATTTTCTTCCTGATCCCCGTGATTTCACATCAAGCTATCCATGAACCAAAAAATGTGTTCTAAAGTTTCTTCTAGGATCAGAATATCTCAGGAACAATATGTTTACCTATAAGTAGTTAACTTTTCAATGAAAATGTTATGATATCTACAATGTGATTGTAGCTTCTGGGATCCTAAATGGATGTTTGGCTCTTTTTTATGCATCTGCCAACTTTTAGTCAACTGTCCATTTGTCTGATAGGATGTAGTACTTATCGCTACCCGGAGGATACTGAAGCCCCCAAAGAAAGGTTCTGCCGTTGTGCGCCCTCGCTCCCGCACTCTCACTGCCGTCCATGATGCCATCCTTGAAGATGTAGTGTACCCTGCTGAAATTGTAGGAAAGCGCATCAGATATCGTTTGGATGGCTCAAAAATCATAAAGGTATAAACATTGTCCTTGTAATGATCAGTTGTTATTTGGCACCAGTTTACTCCTTTCTTTTGTGTCGGTTCCTTGAACAACTCACACTTTCTTAACTATTATCTCGATTCCTATATCAGTTGCTTTGCTTTATTATCAGTTAATTATAGTGAAAATGTTCTTATGAAAAGATCAATCAACTACATTTTTCCTCATCAGATTTTCTTGGACCCAAAGGAGCGTAACAACACGGAATACAAGTTGGAAACTTTTACAGGGGTTTACCGGAAACTTTGTGGAAAAGAAGTGGTGTTCGAGTACCCTGTCACAGAGAGTGCTTAAATGATGCTTATGGGTAGTAAGTAGCCTTTCATTTCATTTGCTTTCCTCATTTGTAAGCAAGAGATGCTTTTTTGGGAACACTTCAATTCTGTCTTTGCTTTCAGAAATTAAAGAAACTCATTTGGTCGTTTTGTGTCTTGAGTAACATTTTACGAATAAAGCATTCGTGGATGTAGTGATTGTGTAGTCCGCGCTTAAGGGCATAAATTTGTGGAGGATGTATTTTTGGTGTGGAGCAGAAAAGCTTCATTTTTAATTCAGATTAAATTTAAATGCGAATTGATATAATGTATTTGAGTTGGGATAATCACATCTATTAATAATGTATTTAAGGATATTATTTGAATCCATGTAGAATTATAAATGTATAACACTTTTTGAAATAATTCTATAAAATTTAAGAATAATTAATTTGTCTTAATGAATTGGCTTATATGTATATCTTATATTATATACATTCAAGGGTAAAAATATGAGTGTTGCATTTTTAATTAAAGTGTTTCGTTTAATGCGAATTGTTTAAAATATTTTTATATTTTGATTGATATGGAAGAAGATAGCATATTATATTTTAAATGTTATGATAGAAGGTAGTAATGTAGCTTTTATAGTTAGTTGAGAAGAAGTTAGTATGTAATTTTCACATGTAAAAGTTAATTGTTAATTTTTATTTATATTATTTATATTTTATTTTTTAAAATAATATTTCACAAAATAAATGATAGAGATATTATGATAGTCATTATATTTGTAATGAATATAATTTAGAAAGTAGTATATAACTTTTATCATGTGTAACTACTATTTTCTATGTTGCAGTTACTTGCTAAAAAAATAAGGATAAAAGTAATTAGGATAGTTTATATTTTTATAGAATTTTTGTCCTACGTTCATCTACTCTTAGCCATATTTTTTTATAGAGAATTTTTATTTTTTTTAATCCTACTTTTGTTTTTATAATCGTTTGCATTTTCAGCATTTTCGATTGTAATTGTCTTATATGTATAAATATATATATATATATATACAGAAACAAATTGCTTTGCTCAGTCATTGAAAGGCAATGTTTTTGACATTTTCCGAAACATGTGTTCTTCATAATTGGCGTTTAGTAAACATACAAATTCCCAGATCAGACAGGTGATGATAAAAAAAAATGGACAAAAAAGGAAAAAATAACCGAGTTTAAAGCAGGCAAACTGAACACCTGATACTTGATCCTACCATGGACGCAGAAATTAGCACTCCTCGTCTACTACGATCGCAAGAAATACTGCACGCTTCTTCCTCCGGCGAACTTATCATGCACCGATGTTCTCGATCTCAGCAGTTTTATCCATTCTTTTCACGATCCCCGCAATGACCTGATGACATGATGTTCATCGAAAATTTGTCAACGCTAATAACTGCAACACTAAGAACCCTAATTCTTTAAGTAAATTAATAACATTTTTGGAACATGATACTATAGTTCGAAGGACCAAACTGTTTTTTTTTATAAAAAAAGTGTAATGAAAAGTTTAAGACGATTGTGATATTCTGGTGTAAATTACCTTTCCAGGTCCTAACTCGTAGCTTTTCTTCAGCCCTTTGCTTAACAGAGTCTTCACAGTTGATTCCCACTGAACAGGTGAAGTGACCTGAAGTAACAAGAATTGGTTCGATAAGGCTAAAAAGGATCATCTTTTCAAGCTGTAAATAGTGTAAAGATAAGGCCAACAATGAGACCTGCCGAGCCAAAATTTTCTTAATTGTATCGGGATCAGAGTGTGGCTGAGCATCCACATTTGATATAACTGGTATCCTAGGAGTTCTGATTTCTGTTGATGCTAGTGCAGCTTCTAATCTGGAGACGGCGGGTTCCATAAAGCCTGTATGGAAGGCACCGGCAACGGCAAGACGTACCTGGTGATGAATGATTTATTTGGTTTTAGTGCAGATTCACTCAACATCAACACTCAGCTAAAAATGGAAGGATTCAGCAAGATTCTCTGTAATGAAACCAATTGTATTTGAGACTTTCAAATTACACCATGGAGTTATATAAGGTATGAGACTACAAAAGACCAAGCGACATACTAGACTATAGTTATTTAATCAATACCATCTCCAGATCCAGTGTCTACTCACAAACTGGAAAATCAAGAAACCAAAATGGAATCAGTCAGCCAGGTGGGTCATCAGAAGAACATCCAGGTCTTAATACTAGGCATTAATTGAATGTTATGATTTTTTGATCAAGATATGTTTGCTTCTGTAGATCTATTATTTTAATCAATCACATAAGTTGTGATTCCTAACCTCCTCGTAGGTATGTCATCTAACCTAATTTGCCACTCCCAGTCTGGTTTAGATAACTAGGGTAATTTGGACCACTGCATTTTCATTCAGAAAATTGAGAAAGAATTTAAGCTAGGGATGATACAAAACCTTCCAGTTTGGTTGAATAAAAGTTAACTTCTTACCCAATGTATTTCTATTTGTTGACAGAAAGAAACAATAGACCTTAAACAAATACATTTTCATGTACCAACTAATCTTAGTTTTGTAAAAAGGTATTATGGATAAGGCAGCATGTCCCTAACACAATAAAATCATTTGCAAAAAAATAATGCCAAGAAAATTAGAAAATTAATAAAAACATGGCAGTGTAGTAGTTTAAGTGTGTAATAACATCAAAGCCAACATCATAACCAATAAATTCAGTCATTGATCTTTTTCTTAGCTATAGACCCATTTGACAAAAATTTCTTTCATCAAGCATGATAAGAAGGTAATCAAAAAGCATATGAGATAAGAACAATGTGCTGAACATTCAACAAGAAAATTGACTCTTGTGCAATAAAATGATAAGAAACTATACAGCACTGACCGTCATCCGAGCCTTGAAAGATTTTGCCTTAGCTTCAACTGCTTCAATTCCCTTCAGACCTCCAGAAACAGCATAGTTACCCTGCACTTCATCTGATGTCCATTAGAGGTGATGTTCAAAGAGTTTGCAAAATACTAAAGAAGGCATTGGGTCTAAACCATACCGTGCATAAAAAGTTTGCAATCTGAACCTTATTTTGCTCATCAACTTCTTCATTGCAAGCATCACATAACAACTGAACCTTGTCAGAGTCTAGTCCAATGACGCTTACCATAGCACTGTTGGCAGCATCTGCTGCATCCTGAGCAGAAAAAGAGGCTAAGAGCAATTATTTTCTTGAAATTATAGTAGCTAGAAGAGAAAATAGTTTAGTATATCACTCTGAATTTATACACCAACCTGCATTGCTTCTCCTCTTAGTTTGACTAGCTTGAGACCATCCTCAAAACTGGAGAATAATAAACTCAGTCAAAAGGAAAATGACAGAGACAAAAACAAACCAGAAGATATACACTAGACAAAATACCTGAATGCACCAGCAAATGCAAGGGCCGTATACTCGCCCAAGCTCAAGCCACAAGTAACGTCTGCAGAATCTATTATATGCTGGCCTCCCTCACGTGCTCGCAATACTTCAACAGCAGCTAGACTAGTGACGTAAATGGCAGGCTGTATATAATTTTATCACATACTGTTGAGTAAAATTTCTTGATTGAAATGACAAGAAAATAGTCTTTGAATATATGGTAAAAGTATTCCATGACTACATAGCAGATAATTTATAGAGCTAATGAAATGTAAAGCTGCATAATTCAGAGTAGAAAAATGAAACGTTTATGGAAGTGCGATCGAGCACTACTATGAACCTCTAATGACAGTAATACAGAGGATAGACTTAACTAAATCACATGTCAGTAATATAACTCACATTCAAGAAACTAATCACAACATTTTTGCTTACTTGGACAACAAGAAAAAGAAAGAGATACTCATGAATGACCAAAGAAAGAGCAGAAGAAAGAAATAATGACCAGCATATGGTCGCATACACAATTCTACATTCCTGTACCTGGCTTATAACTGTTGAATCAAGCTTCTCTTTTGGTCCATTTGCACAAACATCCAATAGATCAAAACTAAGTCAAAAGGAATAAAATCATAAGTTAGACTCTTAAAGTATGATTGCAAATAGCATTTCTATACAAGAGTATAGGCATACCCAAGTGTCTCATTTGCTTTCCTGAATAATTCAGCAGCTGCTTTTACATTCTGGGCTTCAATACCCATTCCAACAGTTTGTGCACCCTACCAAGAAGAGTTTTAGCAAAAAAATCTAGTATGACGAAAACAACAGGGATATCTGGAACATCTGGAAATAGGTAGGCAGTCAGAAACAATTTTGAACCAAAGCATCTGTCATACTCTAGGTAATTCCTTTGCTGCTAAAACAGATGAATGGCCCATGTCTGTGTATATATATATTTGAAAGTATATTTTAGAGAGATATAAAACAAAATTATAGATTTAACAAAATCAGAATATCACCATGGTGATCAAACAGTAGGAATTAAAAGGTTTTAATCGTAAGAAACATCTGCTCGTCAATGTTGTACGAAGGCTTTTCATTCACATACATATCAGTTGGAGATATAGACTCTTTGAACGACTCGATTCCACATTCCGGAAAACTATACCCTGTTAATTCAGTGTTTTGCCTAACATTACGCCTCTCAAAAATAACAATTCTATATAAATTTATTCCGCCACTGGTACGCAGGAAACCAGAAAAAAAAAGGAGACGGAGAGATAAAGAGGGTAGCTAGCATCAAGTTACCTGTCCGGGGAACAAGAAGGCAGTGGATGACTTGTAATCCTGGAAGAGGGCGTCATTGGCTACGGAGGATCTGGATCCAACAGAGACGCTCATCGAAACCCTAGATCTCCACAGGCTCCTGGGGCAGGGAAACGACCTCCGCGCGCCGTTGACGGGGGAGATCCGGTGGAGCGGGGCCAAGGGGAGGAGAGCGGTATAAGCCGACGCCATGGTGGTTGATCACCAGTGAGAGAGACAGCGAAACCGGAAGCAACCTGTCGAAGCGAGACGGCGAGGTTGAGGAACGGCACAGTCCGCGAGGAAGATAAAAGAGAGCGGCGGAACTTACAAGAAGGAAGGCGAGGGGGGAGAGCCGGACCAACGGTCTCCTCTCGACTCCTCCGCCTATAGATCGAGTCGGGTCAAAAAACCACGACCGGTTCATTACTTCGGTCGAAGTTGGCATCTGACTCAAAAACTGGATTAACCGGTCCGATACCGGTTCAGGTCCAGTCGATCCAAACGCGTTATACAAAAATATATATATATATAATTCGTTCACCGTCTGCGTTACATCCTGAGACAAATATATTAACACAAAAATCATTATAAGTAATGACACCATCACGAACCTTAATTATGATTAGTTGGCCCTGAAAGGATACACAATCTTGACTACAATTAGCATTCTCATATCTGTCGTCTAAAATGAAAACAAAAGAGACTCCAAAAGAAACACTATGCCCATTCTTCTACAAAAGGTGGAATCCACCACCTTAGAGAAGAGTCGCCGTCCTTCGGTGCAAACGAGACCCACTTCAAAAGAAAGCTTCGGTATCGAGACAATGACTTATTTACAGGGCGGTGGCCGATAAAAAGCACCTCTTTCCCAATGTCTTGGATTGGCAAATGGTCCAACCGATCCCTTCCTTCCAGTACTCCACCTATCGCCAGTATAAAACTCGGTTTGTTCGATATGTTGGATGATGACTCACATTTGTGCAAGAGTATATTGAGCAACTTACAGTGTCCCAGATGTCACTGGTGGTTTGGAGACCTCCTATGACGAATATTGCATCACCTAGGACGGCTGCAGCGGTGTATCCTCTAGGGACGTTCAGTGGATCTCCCATCATCCATGAACCAAGTCGGGGATCAAGAATTTCGACACTCGACACCATTGTCTCCCCGTCGAATCCTCCCATGGCATAGCTTAAACAAGAAAAGAATATGGTCAGAGCATATGGTCGTTGATAGAAGCATACCTCGTTCAGTCGTTGCTTCTTACATTTTGTCTTGGAAGACTGCCAATGAGTGGCATCCCCTTTTGAGATTCATGCTCGCGAACCTGCTCCAGTAACCTTCTCGTGGATCGTATCTTTCAACTGACCTGGACAAGTCAAACTCACATAGGTCAGCTAATTCAGCTTAAAAGTTGAAGATCACATCTTGAAAAGCACATCCGGGTGGAACAATAAATAGTCCTAAACAAGAAGCAAAAAAAAAAAAAAAATTGTTTGATTTACTATCAACAATCCATACAAAAACAAATATATTTGGTTTTCACCTCATTTACTGAGATTGAATGTTGCAATTAAAAAAAATTATAAATGTTCAAAGAAGCTCAATGGCCTACATAACCTTTGATTACATAAGGATACTTAAAATTTCCAACATATTTGAAGTCACTAAAGACTTACATTGGAATGGTATTATAGCAAAATGAGCTTAATTACATCATCAGTTCAAACTTAATTGTTGTAAGAAAAACTTACGTCAAGTAACCTTTCCCATCGTATCCACCTACAGCATACAATATTCTGTTGTGCTCAACTGCAGCAGTAGCAAATCGCTGGAAAAACCAATTGGTCAATGGATCACATGTCGGTTACATTTGGGCAAAAAACTGAGTGAATCATGGGAAGATCGAAAGGTAATTTGTTATAATATGCATGCACTACTGTGCCTCCACTGTCAACAAACACAAATATTGTAAGGAAAACAGAGAGATGAACAAAGTTTAAGTGTACTAAAAGTTTGAACACTGACAATCAACCCATATCCCACAAACTATAAGGAGATTATAGGTCCAATCTTGTGGATTATTGGTTGACAAGTTCTGATAGATTTACTGTAAGCAAGATTTGGTAAAAGCCGAGTGAGCCTTAGACATTGTAGATACTGAATTCAAACTTGCAATGGTGATTCTTCTCAACTAAACTGTATAGCAATTCAGCTTTAGCAGCAGAACATGCAACCAGAGGTGTTTATTGGACTGGGTTGGTCATGGCCAGTCCAGCACGATTTGGGTTGTGCCAAGCATGACCCAGCATGTACGAGCTGAGCCAGCACAGCACAAATCTGGGCCATGCTTGGCGTGACACAAGATTGGGCTTAGCATTGCCCACGAGCCAAGCCTAGCCCACCAATATAAACATATACATATATAGTAAATTCTAATTTTTCTGAAATTTTTATTATTTTGTAATAGTTTATAAAAATAAATTAAAAATAAAAATGGGTCCGCAAGCCTGGGATAGTTCGGCCTGCACAGCACACCCTTGAGCTGGGATGAGCACGACCCAATCGATTTGAGTTAGGCTGTGGTTGGTCCAACATGCTGTTTCAAGCCAATTCAGGCCAGGGCCATGCCTGGCCCAGCCACGTCCATTCACAACTGTAAATGCAAAAATGGGATTCAATCCCAAATAGTAACATCACCTGTGATAAATGAGATGTTAATTTACCAGATTATTACCTTCCATGGTCCAGGATATTATTCAGTTGTTGCTTATTTTATAAGATGCCCGCAGGGCCAAGCATCTAGTCCAAGAATTCATAATAACCAGGCCTTGAGTGATTTTTGAATCAACAAATGAAATTTTTGAAGTTTAAACAAGAACATAATTGGTGTGCCTCTTTGGTTCTATTTCCCTTTCCCTAATCTCCAACGTAGCGTTAATATTAATCACTTCTCCACAACAAGAATAGGAATAGTTATGCTAAAATGACTGACTAAAATTATCTAAAAAATATGCCAGAAAAACAGACAAGAAAAAACAACACATCTTCATGTAGCATCTTTAAGAGCTAAAAAAGAAATTCCAATATGACCATTGATAATGGAAGTGCTACAAAGGAAATGAACACCTTTATGACATACCTTATGAAGCATTGACTGATTGTAGATCCACCTTCCAAGCATTGGATCAAACATCTCAACCTCAGAATGGCACGAAACTCCATCTCCTCCTCCAATAGCATATATCTTGTTGTCTAAAGTAGCACTAGCAAGACTCCCTTTTGGACGAATCAGTTCAGGACATGATGTCCACTCTCTTTTCGTATGATCGTAACACTCGACTTCATCAAGTAAAAGAATCAATGGTATGTGATACACAGTTTTAAAATTCATCAGAAAGCACACAAAATAGCACCTGTTTTATACCACAAATTGCCGTCACCGCCACCCAAAACAAAGATATTATCATCCAATGTTGCAACAGAAGCATATGAACGTGGAGAGCTCATTGGTTTTAGGGGAACTAGTTTGTCATTAAATGGAGAAAAAGATTCAAATGTTGACAACCAAGAACTACCATTATAACCACCAAAAAGGTAAATGACTTTTTCATGTTCTGGACACTGCTCCATATATGTAACTCCTTGCAACAAAGAAGAGTGAAGTCTGGACTCAAGTGTATTAATTTGATCCCGTAATCCTTGAATCATCCTCTCTGATTCCTTGACTTCACCCCTTAGATGTTGCAATTCTTTATTTGATTCAGCCTAACAAAATGAGAGTGGTATAGCTAAGAGCAAAACAGTAAGTCTATTAATGAGAAAATTGATAGTTACACTATGCATATGTTGATGATACTAATTGGCAGCCCAATAAGCACCGTGGAGCTATTAATTCCAAAACCACCCCTCAAGTTGTATAAAAAGTTTCTCTTAAAATAAAAAGTTTCTTCCTCTCAACTTATACTATGTATAAATAGTTCCAACATATATAAACCTCCAACAGAATAACTAGTAGTTTCAACTTATAGTATGTACAAATAGTTCCAACGTATATAAGCCCCCAACAGAGTAACTAATAGTCTAATAAGCAAAGTGGGAATATTTACTCTAACAAAGAGGAAGACACTCGAAAAAAAGATATATCTTTGTATGGGCAAAAAGAAGTGACAGAAAGATTTAAATCCTACTTTGCCCCTAGAGATACCCGTTAGATGGGATAGTAAAAACCATGAATGATATACACCAAATTTCCAACTGCTATAAACAAATTGGTTCCAAATGCAATGCCAACACAGGATTAGAACTGATATGATGTATTAAGCAAACCTACAAATCATATCAAAGTTATGGATTTCTAGTGATAAAAAATTAAATGCCTTAGTTTGAATATTCTGAAAATTATGTCGTGTTTACACAGACAGAAGAAAACTAATTCACACAGTTCCCAAGCACAGTCCTTATTCCTTCCCAAGCACGACTCCCCACAAACTCAATTTGTGGATTCCACTTCCGGTTACAAGATCTCACTTTCAACTCAAGGTAAACAAAGGAAGGAATACGGAATGTGCTTGACTAATCCATAGAATTGATTGCAAGCTGTGCTCAGGAACTGCATCAATACTTGGAATGATTTCCTTCTGTCTGTGTAATCCCAACATTAAAGATGCAGCATCATTCATCTGATTACATCAAGATATACCTGTTTTTTCTCCAATTCCTCAGTCCTTGCTGTCAATCTTTTGATGATTTCTACCAACTAAGAAAAAAAAAGCAAAGCATTACAAGAGACAAAAGATAGCAATCAAGAAGAAAGAATGCATACAGGAGCTGTTATTACGTGAAAAGAAAGGTTTAAATACCTCAGTATTTACTGGCAGGTCGGATGTAGATCTATTTTCTTCCATATCAGGTGGTAACAAAATATTCCCTTTGCACGTTTCAGGAAATATACATGCAACACGATCATCAGTTTTACAATCTTTCAAAGACAAACCTGAAGATGCATGATCAATTGAAATCATTTTAGGCTCATGCAAAACTTTCTCCAAGTTGGGAACTGATGCTTCATCCTTGGATTGTTGATCCAGTAGGGGATTTTCTCCAGCCAGGTGAAGGTTAATAATTGAATATTGCTCCTGAACATTATCATCAAAATTCATTATTTTTTCTTCAATATCCCCCTCGTCCTGAACATTGAATGATGCCTTCCTTGAGTTATCAAGTTTTTCATAATTGCCAAAATCAATTGATTCAAACTTATCCATTTTTCTAAGTTTAGGAGAATATTTTCTCTCTATTTCAGCACCAATTTTGTCTGTATTCTCCTGGCTGTCAATTCTCTTCCATTTCGACAACAAATTGGCCTTGTCATAGGAAAAGGAAGCTTTCATGAAATTGGATGGAAGTGATAAAGGTTTGAATAAAAGCATCAAGTTGTTTGCTTGTGCATGATCCAGTTCAAACCAAAAATGTTTTTGACAATAATAATTGCTCTGAATTACAGTCATGAATTGTTTTTCTGAGAGAGGTTCGCAAGGTGTCTTGGTAAGCACACGAACCTGAAATAAATAAATGTAATTTGATTGCAAACAAACAGCTAAAGGGAAAGCCTTATGACATACCAAACAAGTACAGACACAGAAATGTTATTTGTTTGCAAAACTTTTCCTAATTACACCCTCAAATTGTTATAACATAACAAATCTTGTGAAAAAATAAATCATGTAAGTAGCAAGGAATTGTTAAAATGGTACAAGCATACTTATGGATCCTTAAATCAATTTTACAAAACAAATATGAGCAAATGTTTAACTTGAATTATGAACAGAAACCAGAGAAACCAAACTTTTTAAGCAGAACTAGCATAAAATACATGTAATATAACTTCAGCAATAATGAACAAAGAAATGAAGGCATAGTTACAAATAAGAATAGCCTATATCTTGAATCCATTGTTCAACAAAAATGGCATATCAATAAACATAATTCTTAGACCAAATGGTAGGCTATCAAATTGGAAAGGTGCTTTTGGAGGGTTGTAGGATTATTGTATACCTCTTAGGTTAAACAAACTTTTATAATCTCAAACCTGCAGTACGATTAGCCATGTTGCATGGGTAATCATTATTAAAGAAACAGCACATACAGCAGTGAGTAAAGTGAGGACATAAATGTGAGGTTATTATGAGAGAGGAAAATTTATATTGATATGATATTTATATGTTCAAAGATATAAAATCTATCATTAAACAACCTGAATTAATTAAAGTTGAAGATGAGGGTAAAAGAAAGGTTGGAGACAATTTTAATTGATATAAAATAAAAGAGTGCTGAATGACAAGTTTTATAAATGAGATGGTATTACATAGATCTCAACTACAAGATAAGGTCGACAAAGTGGACTTCAAATAGTTAGGAAATATGGCTTATTATTGTTACAATTAAATGTGCATGTGTGCGAACAGGCACATGTACGTGCTTCCATAGGTCTGTGTGTGTCATGTGGAGTGAAGGGGGATCAATGGAGATTCAATTTTAACAAAATTTGGAAGACACATCTGAACAATTGTCTGAATAACCATTGTGTCAATAAGTTGTACCCTATTAATTTTTAAAAGAGTAGTTGTCCTATGAAAATTCTACTTTTAACATAATTTTGAAAAGGAGATCTGAACCATTATCTGAATAAGTACTGTGCCACTAAGTTGTGCCCTGTTGATTTTGGAAAGAGTTCTCATCCATTTTCCAAAGGCTTCCTTGCTGCCGTATGGGATTATCTAATGCATTATGCAGAAGCTGGGAGTCTTGATCTTAAGTTGCAAGTACGTTGCTCACACAAGCCTGATTAAATGAATTAAATAACTCTGAGCTGCATCAAGGCTACAACTAGGTCAACTAGAGATCTATATCCAGCAACCCAACTAAGTCAACTAGGCATTTTGCCTGAAATTATTTGTTGGATGCTTCCCAACCTTGCATTACAGAATGCTCTAATAGTAGATATGAAATTATTACACCAACGGAAAAGTATGCAAATTTCCAGAACAAGTAGTTAAAGACAGACACAAGAATTGGTACCTCC
This sequence comes from Curcuma longa, assembly GCF_044706935.1. Classification (NCBI taxonomy): domain Eukaryota; kingdom Viridiplantae; phylum Streptophyta; class Magnoliopsida; order Zingiberales; family Zingiberaceae; genus Curcuma; species Curcuma longa. Next base: position 2,810,851 of record NC_133877.1, read on the forward strand.
AAGCATATCATGGAATAATAATAGAGACACGACGAACAGCTATATCAGATTATATAATTCTGCTCCTACTTAAAAAGAAAACATAGTATGCATAACTCATTGCATATCAATACCTGAGCTGGAAATTGAGTTCTCTCTGTCCCATTTTCCGTCCAAGCATAAGGGTCAATGTTCATCTGGGCATAACTTGCAGCCTCAAAAATGCCATGCATTGACCTATCAGTATAATTGAACAGAAACAAGGGTAGACCCGGGCCAATTTTGCACACATAAGAGAAATGAGCATAGGGCAATCCTGCCAATCAGGATTTCAGTGACCAAATTCAATCAGAAGGCAACAACTCGCTTATTCTTACACATTTACGTGCAGACTAAAGACTTGAAGATCACAACTTTTAAGTTGTCACTAACCAAATAATTGCTTGGCAAGACATTCCTTCATCGTCGCATTTTTGCAGCCAAAGATCACTCCTCCCAGGTCACTCGTGCGCAAGTTCCTAACAGTCCCAGCCGTGGAGCCATCGTCACCTACCATATGACAGGGCTGAGGCCACCCCGCCCCCTGGATCGATTGCGTATTACTCTTGGGGTCCATCCAGATCCCAAACCGTCTGTGCCTTAAGTACAGTGCAGTCAGCAGAACCCTAATCCCTAAAGCGAATCCGAGAACAAAAACTAATAGCAAAAGGGAGATAAAAAAAAAGGTCTCAACTCAATATTGACGCAGACGACAGATCAAAGACAGAAGAGCGACAAACTTCCTTACGTGTAACTCTGAACAAGCACTCGAGAAGGGATCCACAGAAGAACGCGGGCACTACGTCATGAACAGAAGGCGACCCACGACGCCGATGAAGATCGCCGACAGAGAGCGGACGGGAAAGGAAAGAATTAGGGTTTTAGAGGAAATGTCGTCGCGAATTGGAGGAAGAGGAGCGACTGCTTTCTGTTCCAATTTTTAAACGGCAAACATTTTTCTTGCGCTTCAATAAAAAATAATTATTTTTAAAAATGTTTTATAAATATGAAAAATACTAATATTGTATTCAAGATATAAATAAACTCATAATTGATCAAAAATAAATGATTAAAATTATTTTTGGTGCAAATTAGCAAATACTCGAAATTTAACATTAATATTTTCTTATTTAAAAAAATATTTGAAAATTTTAACTTATAAGTTACTTTATAAACTATCTGTGTCAATGTTTAACATGCAAGTTAACTTACAAATCATATTATGCCTTCAATATTTTTTTAAAAAATGACCATTATAAGTTTTTAATTTTTCAAAGTAGAATATTAATACTTTTTTAATCCAGTAAAAAGAATTTATTTTGATGAAAAATAAACCTCTGTCGTCATTATTGAATTTGTTAGTTGCGTGTTTAGGTTGATATTGCTGACTTAGCGAAGATATCGTGACCAAAAAATGACCCACAGTCTCTGTCTAAAGCTCCTTTCAAGTCCCAAAGTGGGACAAGTTATCTTCTACTTATACTTGAGGACAGAACAATAGTTTGAAAACAGCTTAATCCCAAAAAAAATTAGATAAGATTGCATCTTTGTTATTATAAGATGAATACTGAGACAAGAATACAACCTATATACTGTATACAGGAGTACAAGACTAGAGACCCATTTTGTAGGCAAACTGGAAGGCCTCGAACCAATGAACGAATTGAACCAGTGTTGTTCTATCACTTTGAACTTGAAACAAAATCTGATACGTAATGTACAAGTTCTACTGAGTTGTAGCTTTTAATTTAGAAATGAATCGATGGACAAGTCTTCATTTGGTTCTTCTTTAGTTTCGGTGAAGAAGTTACCCCTGCGTGCTTGTTGTGGTTGTTGTAGGTTGATGGGGTTGACTGAATTTTGATAACCTGAGAAACCATAACTCCCAGCGGCATTGAGTCTTCCGTTGAAGATGTTACTGGAAGCAATCTGGTTGACATGGTTCGCCATGGCGGACGGGCGAATGGCCGTTCCGATGCCATTGTTGTCTGGTTGAGGCCTGGTAAGAAGGTGCGCGCCACTTCCTCTGGCCGCAGGGATATCATGGTTGTGCTTGCCTTCGTAGGTAGTGATAACTGATCTCATATCATGGGATGCTCTCTCCACATGTTTCCTCACCGGGCAACCCACGGTGGTGCATTTGTAGTAGCTCCTATTGATTGGCAAAGTTCATATTAAGCATAATTGTAGCAAGTCTTGGTTTTGGTACGAATATGGATGGAAGTATCATTGACTAACCTTGGATTTGGATTCCCTTTCACCACTTTCTGCCCATACTTCCTCCAACGATACCCATCGTCAAGGATGTCGATGTCGCTTTGCGTCTGAACAACCACTCTTGGCTCTCTAACAGTTCTATTTCCAGAGGCTGACAACCCTTCAGTCTCACCATCTCGCTTCCTGAATCAAATTATTCAACAGCGTTAATATTTGATCTAATACAATTACTATCTAAAAGTTAGAGACACCTTACCATCGCTTGGAATCAGGCTCATCTTCGTCGAAGTCATCTCCGCGGCCCTGGTTACTCTTCTGAGAGCTCAGATCAATCTCGTCATCGCCAAAAGACACTGATGAATCATCAGGTGTTTGAACTGAATCAATAGGCGTGCCCGACCGCACGCCAAAGGAGTTCTCAGAAGCTTCAGAAGGCACAGCACCCTGGATTGCCTGAGCTACAGCAGTTGAGTTCCTCCTGGTGGACTGAGGCTTTGGGTGATTATGAGTCCCCTTGTACACAATCTCAGTGATCTGCCCGTCCAAGGATCTCTCCACCTTCTTCTTCGTGGGGCAACTGGGGTAAGTGCACTTGTAGTAGCTCCTCGGATTTTCACTTCCTTTGACCTGTTTCTGGCCATACTTTCTCCAGTTGTATCCATCATCCAACCTCCTCTGGTTTTGAATGGGAAGGGAAGGTTGGATTTCAGTACTGCCATTGCTGGTCTGGGAGTTTGCCTGAGTTGGAGCCACAGCTTCAACTTTGATGCTGGGTTTCATGGAAGATAGCTCAGAGTTCTTGCCCTAATTGAAATAGAGTTGAGAATAAGATTAAGCAACTTGAGCTCAGACATATAATCAATTTAATCCAGTAAAAAGATGGAAGAGTTGATACCATGGAAATTGCAGCCAAGGGATTCTGGTAAGGAGGTATCTGATAACTTTGGGGATTTGTGTTGGTATGGAAGGAGAAGTCAGAGGAGGATCTGCTTTCAAGTCTGTTCCCAAATTGAGAATTAGCTAAGGAGAATCTGGAATTCAAAGCCTGTGCTGGAAAAGTCCCAGTAGTTGGAGATGGCAAGATCTGTTCAACAAAAATTGCGATCTTCAGCTTAATCATTAAGGAGAACATCTAATTTATATAAACAATTAAGAAATAGAAGCCCTTTTGCTGCTGATCTTCACACAGACAGCATTCTATCCGCAAATAATCTTGCTAAACTTGAAAAAAACAAAAACAAAATCCTAACCCAGTGTCAATAAATCAGATCAATATTTTTCTCCTAAGAAAATCACATACTGATCAAGCAGGTATCAGCATCATAAATTAAATAAAAAAATGATCAAATTAGGCGAACTTGGAGTACGATAAAGCATCAAAATGAACTAAAATCAATCATGACAAAACAAAACTAGGGCTCATGTGTAGAATAGCTAGGGTTAATTAACCTAAAAAGAACCAATTTCATCGTGGACTTACGTGAGAAGAAGAGAGAAGAACAGGGGAGTCGAGGAGTTCGGCGGGGCTGAGCCCAGCTGGGATGGCGAAGCATGAGGAAGGAGAGACCGGCGGCCGGGAGATAGGCAGGGAGGGAGGCGGCGCCGACTTAAACTTGGGCACTCCTCCGAAGTCCCCGCCCGTCGACCGGACGCCTCCGCCGTCTCCAGCCAGAAGATCGGTGAAGGAGGAGTAGGCCGGCGAGAAGGAGAACGCCGTCGCAGCCGTGGAGTTAGCCGAGGTGTCCAAGCTGCCGGTGGAGGAAGTCATCGGAGAGGAAGACGGAAAAAAAATAGCAAAGAGGACGAAAATTTGGAATTTAAAGGGGGGTTTTAGAGAGAGAGAGAGAGAAGGGGGAGTAGCCTTCTAGAGAGAGAGACAAAACTGGTCAAAACACGTGCATTTGACCGGAGCCGGTGGCGGCTGACGCAGGATACCGCGAAGCTTCCAGGAAGAGTTTGCGATGGAGGCCATTTTAATTTTGCAAATAAAAAATACAAAGATATTATTTTTTAATGTTAAGGTTTAGAAATTTTGAGTAATAAACAAAATTAGATCGAATCTAATATGAATATTAACATTTGTGACCGTTTGAGCTTAAGTTATTATCGTTAGATAATTTTAATTAAGTTAAAATAGTTTTGATTAATATTAGAAAAGTTTTAATAAATTTAACCTATTTAGTATTAGAATAATTTAATTTTAACTAATACTAAAATAGTTTATTTGATAAATACTAAAGTAATTTTTATTAATATTTGAATATTTTTAATAATGTTGAATTAATATGATAACGAAATAATATGTTGGGATGAAAAATTAGGTTAAATTTTCCTATATTTTGACATTCGAATATTCTTTTAATAATAATAAAAATTAGAAATGTTCTTTTGATTTTTAACTATTTTTTTAATATTGTGGAGCAAAATGAAAGTTAGGAAGGGTGATTTGACACCGTGGTAAAGTGAAATTTTGATAAAAATTGGAGCAAAATGAAAGTTCTGAAGGGTGATTTTGGCACTTTAAAAAGTATAGGAACCAAACTGTGAATCATGGAAAAGTAGTGAATTGCGTGCGCAGCAAGGCGACCGTGCGGACACGACAAATTTGATGAGGATTCAGTACATCCTTATCTCATCACATAAATAAATAAATATTATTTATATATAATAAATATTTGTATTATGATGTCATCCACCATTTTCCTTTTTCTATGATTAATGCTTCATTAAAATAACAAAAACAACCTAGTTAAAATAATTGAATGCATTATTCATCTTCAAAGAGAAAGGAAATAAATAGAGAAAAAATTATGAACTTATAAATTCATCAAGTTGTTTTGGCATAAAAATATTTTTATAAGATTGACTCCTATGACCTAAATATTTCTTCCATCAAATCTCAAAATCTAATATCAGAAATGAAAATTTCTCATCTCATTTGTTTTTGCAAGCATATAAAGATGGCAGTAGAAAAATGCCTTTAAGTTGAAGGCCTGACAACATTTGGATAAATTGGAAAGGTCAGTTTTCATGAACCTGTTGCTAGAAAATTGCCCTTACTTGTGTCAAAATCAAATATAAGAAAGAAATTCACAGAAATGAAAGAAACTAATGAAAATTAGGGTTTACATCTCGAGTTAGAAGTGAAGGGGAGCTGCATTTTAGTTTTCATTTTTCCATTTGGAACAATCAAACAAAACTTGTGTTAGGTTTACATTTCCGGCCAATCTCATAAAGAAATGAAAACCTATATAATTCTACATCATTTAACCAAAAAAAACAGAAATATGAAAGTAGTATAATTGGATCAATCCTGTGCAGTGTGATTCGCAAGCTAGAAGCAGTTACAACAATGCAATCTGTTATCTTGGAGCAAATTCACTGATTTAGAATGAAACGTGTTCAGTTTACCTCCTCGAGCTTTACATTCTGCTGTTGTTCTTTCACATGCAACATCAGCTTTTCTGCACCAATAAAAATTTGTGGAATACAATTGACTTTTAGTTCCAGCTATCGTCGTCGTCGTCGTCGTCGTCGCTTCCAGCACATGCCTGAATGAATGAAGGTGCAATTAGCATAGGCAATAGGATGAAAAAAAAATGATTTTTTAGGATAGCAGATTAATGATGGATTTGAATTGGAGAGAGACGACAAACCTGGCGGATTGCATTTGCTTTCTCCAAAATGGCTATGACCTTGAGATTTGTAGGAGGGCCACCCTTAAACTTCATAGTTGGTGCTACTGTCGGTTTCAGGCTGAAGGACTGTAGAAGGAAAGACCACAATCTGATTGTAACTCTAAGCATTCTACTAAATTTAACCTGAATTTCGGCTACTAATGCTTAGTTTTTGTCTCAATTGCTCTTCCAAAATTTATCTTTAAACTTTATGATATCAATTTATGGAGGTAAATTTGAAATTCTTAGAGACTCAGAATTTCATGGGATAAACTGAATTTAGAGAGCTATCGAGAATTTAGCTTAAAGTTGTATTGCAATGTGAACCTTGTTCTTTATCTGCTCCAGAAAAGATCCTCTTTCGTCACGGTTTGGCATAGCCGAGGCATGAACGAGCTCAGGCACCTTCTGAAATTGCAACCATCAATTTAGAGCAAAAAACAATGGCAAAAGCAATTGCTATGGAGATAGGATCTTTGTCATTTTGTACCTTGCTTTTATCATGAGATGCAACAGACTCAATCAGGGGGTCATTAGGCCTAATGATTACTGAGTGAGCCCTCCTTTGTGGTTTCTCGCTTTCTGAAGTCAGTGAAGTTAAATCTTGAAAGGTGGATGAAGTCTTCTCTTCTAAAGAAAGAGATCCATGTCCAGATCTCACAGGCCTTGCCATTGGCAATGGTGTCGTTGGTGGAAGCTTTCCATTTGTAGTTTCATGAATTTGGTTGAGCTTCTCGTCTTCAATGGCTAATGCTAACAATAAGGAGGTAGGAGTTCTATCTAGATTTACAGCGCCATTCTGGGACCTCTCATTAACACTTGGAGTTGCCTCCAACAACGTTGAGGGATGTGTCTCGTCACTTGATGATATAGTAATCTCGTTATCATGCACCTTCTTGTCTTCTTCATGCGGTGATGCCAAAACTTCACCCATGGTTTTTCTACTAGATTTCAAGGTATCATGTATATCATTTTCTTGCACAATTGCTGGTCCATTGACTCCTTGCGACACTTGAGAAGATTCATTCTCAAGAAGTGGTAACATCGGAGGCTTTGTTAATCTCCATGTTATAGCCGATAGCTGTGCAATTTGGGGTATTTTCTTATCATCTTCTATTGTACCATCTTTGTCTGAATGTGGCGAACTGGAAGCTATTTTTAACTGTTGTTCAGCCTCAGGCATGTCAAGTTCTCTATATTTTTCATCATCAGCAATGCTGTGAGGACTTGCTTCCTCTGAATTGATTACATCATCGTGCAATTCATTTTTAGCAGGGGAGGTTCTCTCAGAAGGTTCATGGTCTTCACCATTCATATCTGATAAAATCAAGTTTCTATGACCTTCAACTTGCAGCTCAAGTCCATCTACATCTGAAAGTTCAGAGATTATTAAGGAGATCCTGCTAGGCTCATTATTTGATTCTTTTCTGGAAGCTTCTTTAAATATTTCTACAACATTTTGGAGGACGACATCTGGGATGGTCTCATTTGAATTCACAGGAGAGGTATACAATGGTTCTTCATCTTCTTTTGATAACTCTTGAAGCTTCACATATTTCGTGCTAGAAGATGCATGTGGGATTTCTTCATCATTACCAACTCTATGAAGAGTAGTTTCATGTGGATCCTGTAAATGGAGAGTTGTGTCAGCAGCACTCACCATGCTTTGCTCAATGTGTCTGTTAAGGTCAATTCCTTTGGGAGGTTCATCTTCCATCAAGTGCTTTTTTCTTGTTAAATCATACAAATTTTCAGATAAGATTCCAAAGGTTTCAGCAGTTGGCTGGGTTACTATTATACTGTTTCCTTCATCAGGAATCTCAGAGGAACCTTGCACATGTGGTAATCCACCATGTAAATGTCTGAGAGCTTGGTCACTTATTTTCTCTGAAGATGAAGGTATCCCATTGATGCCTATATTACCCGATGGAATTGTTGTCAAGTCACTGGTATGGCTACAAGATGCTTCTCCACATGCTATTAAAGCAGTAGTTGAAGAAATGCCAATGTTCTTGCCTGGATTCACATCTGAATTTGAAGGGATACATGACTCATTTTTATTCTCTTTTAGCAATTGCACGGCCAAGTGACCTAAAGTGTCTGAAAAGGAAGGATTTTCAGTCCCTTTGTTAAATATTGTGCAGTAACCTGGTGATGAAGTAGAGTTTTCATGTAAATATTGCTCAGGATATTGAGCTTTCAACTCCTCCTCATCATTACTATCAAAATCTGATTCTTCCGAATGGATGCCAAGAAAATCTGGTCTAACCTGTTCGGCATCTGTCTCTAGTTCTGATTCCGTGGTAGCATGTGCATCCATGAAGTTGCCCAACTCACTAGAAATTTCATCAGAAATATAGCAATCAGGACTGTGTTCTGATCTACCTTTGTTGTCTCCTAAAGATCCGTTTTGATCCACTTTGTTAACAGCTTGATGACTTGAGTAATGGCCTACAGTTTGCTTAGCATTATTGATAGTTGTTGCCATTTCCTCATTTAACTCACTCGTTTCAATTTTTAGCTCCAAATCATTTTCTGTTGCAATTTCCTGCTTGTTAAGAGAAGATGTTGAGCCTTTGTCTACGCTGGAAGATGCATCAGCTACAGTTGCATCTGTTTCAGTTGAGTGACCTGGTTTTATCATGGTGGACTGGCTTGCTGATTTTTTAGGAATGATTTGTTCCTCCAGCGAATGCAAAACACTACCATTCACCATGAAATTTCTGAAAGTGTGGATAATTGATTCATTAAGCTGTCTCGATTTCACCTTGACATGTTGCAAGGGTCTGTCAAAAATTTGGTCTGTAGTACACGGCTGCAATCTGTATGAAATCATGTTATGAAACAAGCTCGGGTAGATAATTTCTATGAAAGGAAAGAAATTTAGAAATGAATACCTGGAACTGAGAGATTCAGGTGATTCACTATTAGCTACGAAGGATACCTTCTTCTGCATGAAAGAAATGAATTATTTTTGCCCTAAATTATTGAATAAATATGATACTATCAACTAGACGTTTTTATTGCGCACAGTAGGAAAAAGGTAAGTAAAGAAAACAGAATTCTTGAAAAAACCATGTAGCACTTGCAATAGAGCATGCTCTTAACTGAACTATGAACTATTGTGCTAACCTTTGATAGTTGTTTCTCAAGAAGATGATATCAATATGATGATAATGCTTGCACGGTACAGGTCTCAAGAAATATATTCTTAACGATCAAGACAACAAAAATATTGGCATTCTCTGGCAAATTCAAACAGGATCTACTCTGATAAACTTTTAGCTAATATGACATAACACTAGAAACAACACACATCAATAAGGTCAAATAGAAAAATACAGTGGCTAAAAGTATAATCTCTTTTGGTTACGAAATATATCACTAAACTCAGGTGATGAGTTTGAATCTTAATTGGCATGTCCTATTTGCCTGCTGAAGCTCAATATGACTTGGCCATGAGAAGGAAGTTAAATCACAAATCCATTGATTCAGCTCTTTCCTAAAAGCTTAAGTTCTAGGGGAGGTATTTACATAATCCAAATTTTAACACCCACCTTAACTTTGCTAGCTCTTTTTTCTTCTTGAGCATCTTGCTCTTCCAATTTGGAGGTCAATTCCATGCTATAGAAAGATGGATCAGTGTACCTCTTCAAACATGTTCCATTACCAGAAACATCAAACCTGCAGGAAGGAGCTACTAGTTGACATGAAATATACTCTCCAAGACTAGTCATCAAAGACAGAAGAATATATTACTTGTCTAGCTTGAATAGTTGTGGTGGACCACGGCATGATCTATATGCATTCATTACAGAACGAGGCATTTCTCCTTTGCTAACTAGATCGTGGCCCTTTTGAAGATTACAGTGCCAATCAATACCTGCAAAACAATGGCATTTGTACTAATCTTTAGGTGCCTGGTGAGTAAGAATAGGTTTCTAAGTTTCTGTGAATGCATAAACTTTTAATAAGTGGGAGGCTTCAGTTTGGCAACTGAATAATCATTGTATCAATTTGGCTCATGAATTTTGAATGTCTTAACTTATTCTCATATTACAAATTTTAAAGTTCTCAAATTGGTAAGAACGGTTTGGATGAGATTACCATGACTCGCTGAAAGTTTAGGACATTACTCCGTGATGTATCCATACATAAACAGTCGAGTAATTTGAAACTTCATAATCCAACTGAATTGGAATTACCTTTTGTAAAGTTTATTCACAGGTCAGAAATATGTAAATTAAACTGATGTTCAACCAAATTTGATTTTTTTTTTTTTGGGTTCCTTACTCAGACTTTGAAGCAATAGAACATGGGTTTTCCCCTCAAGTATAAGCATACCTTCACTATAAGAGAAACGTTGAGGGAAAAAACCCTTCTCAATTGATGGAACCTCTCTTTCTAGACGTTGAACTCGAAGCATCAGTTTGTGCCCTCTTGAAGTAAGGTTCATTACCTCTTTGTGCAACTCGTTAAATACCTCTGCAGAAAAACTGCGGTGCAAATTGTCCATGTCAGATCACAGTGATTAGATACATGAACCACATATAGGAGATAGTTCATCAGTACTCAGATTTAACCATGCAACTGCAGCAAGCACATAAACTTCCTAGAATGAAATGTTCAGTGTGATAAATTGGGAAATGCATGTAACTAAATAACAAGTTCATTCAGATATGATCCATAAGTTGTAATGTATATGGAAACCATGGATCTTTGCCGTCCCTAAATACATGGAAGTATATGTCTTTAAGGAAATAATGGGTAGAAGCACAAACAATGATACAAACCATTAGCATCAACTTTTCAAGCTAAAAAAGTAATTGCACTTGCAGAAGTCACCACTTTAGGAGAAATTCCTCACCTAGTTCCTTGGTGCATCTATCTTTTAGGGCCATATTGCAGTTAGCATTTAAAAACAGAAGGTGAGTAATTTCAACTGCTAGATTTATTATGAATAAATGATCTTGTTCATCAGTCATCCCCACAACTGGTTCCAGTGGTTTGATTCCTAGCACATTTAATGTTGAATTCTCCAACTTCTCCTTAACCGTAATCACCATGGGCACCAGCTTTACCTCATACATTTATTTGTTCTTGCAGTTCCTCTCAATAATTTTCTGAAATTAATTGGAGAACCTCTACACATTTGACTTAGCTAGAAGCACCAATCTCATGCACTCTTGGCCCTTGAAAGTTGAAATTTGCCCTAAATTTTCAAGCATCTCATTTTAGCTCCAAGAAATGAACCACGAAATTTCAAGATCGACGACTGGAACCAACAAAAGGGAGTAAACAATTTTGACTAATTTGAAGTAATTCTGTGAAATCAAAAGGCTAAAGTGAGACACATCGAACGTCAGGGAGATAACCAGAGACAAAGTCTAAATTTCAAGAACAAAAAAAGATGCAATTTCTACAATGATACAATCATCTCAAAAAAACCTAGTACCCATAAAAATTGTTCAAATACCAGCATCAACAAAGACAAAAACAGACGATTTTTGTCGGAAGCTATATCATCAATGATGCTACCAAGAAATCACATTGCACATCCCATTGACCTAGCTATAACAACAGTCCCCAAAAATTACCTACTCATAACGATGTCTCTTATCCACCAAATCCCAACCGCAATTCAAAAAAGACCCAAAAAAATTGTATAAAAAGGACTTTGGAAAGGATTTGATCAGAAAGGAAATAAGCATACTCTGCGAGATCTCCTAGCTGCCGTAAGAGGCCGATTAGACCGGCCACGGCGACGCCTTGCAGAATCGCTTCAGGGTCGTTCCTATCCGCGGCACCGTAGAGTTCAGAGCTCCCCAAGCCATACTCGTTCCTTATGCGGTATCTGATCATTGCCATCGCTTTAATGGTGCGATTTGAAACGCTCTTTGTTCTTCTTCTTCTTCTTCTTCGTTGGAGCTGCTGCTGCTACGTTTCCGCCATTGGAGCAGCTCTGAGCTCCAAAAGGTTCCTTAAATAGCATGGGCAAACCAGCCGAGCGGAAACTTTTCATTCCTTTATTAAAAATTTTAACTGAGCTTCTATTGTTTTTCCATATAAAATTTAAAATATTTTTTTGAAAAAATAGAAAAAATAATAACTTATTTATTTATAAATTATTCATAAGCTTTATCAACTCATCAATATTAAACTTTTTCATTTTAATAAACATAAATGAGCTTTAATTGAACTAAAAACTAAATTTCTTTGCAAGCATTTATCATTTTTTCAAAATGGTGCCTTCAATTTCTCATGATTTTCTGATAAATTTTATATGAAAAATCAGTTTTATAATATTCATTTCTTTTATAACAATTTTTTTATAGGAAATTCTAAGTCCAAATTAAAGTGTGAATTTCGTAAAATTTTATAAAGGAATTTGGATTTGGATTTCACAACATTGAAATTAAAATTTTACAAAATTAAATTTTATATTTTATAACAATTCATAGTAGAAATTCAAATTTTTAAGAATTTTATAAAATTAAAATTCAATTAGTCAAATCCGAATTTACAAATCAAATTCTTACTAATTAAGTCTGGATATATATAAAATTAAGGATCTGAGTTAGAAATTTACATTCACATAGTTTTTTAAATAAATTATTATAAAAATTCAGGTTTCGTAAAAAAACAAAATTTTTATCATTTGTATTTATTTTTTTATTTCATGGAATTCTATAATAAACGGTGAGAAATATAAAAAAGAATATTAAATCAATAAATTTTTAAAAGAGATTATCAACATACCACAGATATTTAACATCTTAAATGGCACCCAAATCAGCAATATATAAAAGTAATTACTCACTAATAAAATTTTAAAATACAATTTACAAAACATGTTTTGAAATTTTCCCTATTTTTATTTTTTTTTAAATGAACGACCCCACAAACAACCCATCCATCATCCAACAGCCAACATCTCAAAATTTTCATCCCACAAAAAGGAACAATTATCTTGTCACAACAAATTCCTGTCACAAATTCAAACAATAAATCTGGACCGTTAGATTTTAAAATAGAAGATTAAATCCAAACCATCACAATCACCCATTCAATCTACGACCTGAATTTAATCTTAACTTTAAAATCGAACGGTACAGATTTATTGTGACAAGAATTTGTTGTAACAAGAAGCTTTATTTTAAAAGAAAATATCATACAACAATACATCAAAATTGAGATTCAAACGATAAATACTTGAATAGTCCACTAAACACTTTACAGTTGCATCATTATATCCTTTTAATTTATTGGGTTGATGAATATTTCATTTTAATACCATCATACAGCTTCAATCATTGACATTGCAAATAGTGGGAACCATGAACTAGATAAAACTCAAATGATTGGGCAACGACGTGTGACCCTCTTCTTCCCCTTTCTTCATTAGTTTATTGTGCCAGTGGAAGAGGTAATAATACTAGCTTACCTTTGCCTTCAAGACTGTGTTCCTTGTGTCTTAAGGATAATCAAACTCTAAAACATTTCCAAAACAGTTAGCAACTGTTTGAGGGCATTTTAAATCTGCCCTATAAATTTTACATGATCATTAACAGTGGTTCATACCTCTCCTGTTTTGGAGCATGGTACATTTTCTTTCTCCAACATACAAGCATACCTTCATTGGGAGAATTTGATATGTAATAAATAGGTTAGACACAAGGGATCAGAATTAATCACTTAATTGGGAGAAATGCATTGCAATTAAGTAAATTAACTTATTAAAATAAATATCTACATTATACATTATACATTAACTGTGCAGTCGTCCTGTACCGGATTGATGAACACAAGTGCTGCTTTTTGACTAAAGCTTTCAGGGTATAATTGGATCAGATGCGTACTTGAGTTCAGGAAGTTTTTCGACCCTAACAAGAGGAAAAGCTGATCAGTAGTCAATGTGTGATTGTTTAAACAAAAGTGCTTTCAGAACAAGGATTCCGCAATCGACTAAAGTATATCGCAAGTTCGATGAGCTGTAAGTACACATGAGCTAAATGACATACAGTATTGACATTATGTACCTTTGTCTGACTTTAAGTATTCCAGTACCGAGTTGCATGGGGATGCCCATTATGATACACTCACTCACTCCCTCGATTGGATCATCCCTGCCGGAATAGGAAGCATTGAACAGGTGCTCGGCGGTTTTCTCAAAGGAAGCAAGCATCAGAACACTTTCTTTCATTTTTGAAATGCCAAATCTTGTAATCCCGAGAACTTCACCCTGTTAAGAAAATTGAAAGCAATTACAAAAATTTCAATGAAGCAAAGTGTACAAGTATATTCTGTCAGATTTATTATCACCTTATAAGTCATAAGATCCCCTAGAAGCATCATATGGCGAACATCGATACTCATGCCATGGGTTTCGCATGGTATACTGAATTTCATTAATGATGCACTTCCTTGCAGCTTCAATTCCAAGCGTCTGCTGAACTTCAATGACATGGTTACTTGTTGTTTTTCTTCCATCGATTCCCTGAGTTCCCATGACACGTAAAAGGTTTGTCCTGTACTCCGCAAGAAGTTTAGAAAATCTGTTAGTGCTGCGTTTCAAAAACACCAGAATGATAAAACCAGCAAAACTCTGACTAGCATCAAAAGTTTTAGTCTCATAATTCCATGGTTTGCTAACCCCAGATGACCTACCATGCAGCCAAATTCATTTGTAGATCAAGAAAAAGAGATAACTACAAATCATAAAATAAACTAGATATTTCCATGAAAATTGTTATATCAGGAATTGACCATTGTAAAGAACCTCGCATGTTTTGGGGAGTTTTTCAAATGAAAAATTAGAATATACAAACGTTAAATAACAGAACAGAAGTTTGCATACTGACCCTTCCACCAATAGGCTGTATTCTACCTTCTTTTCATTGTCAACTTTCTTTTCATTGATAATTGCTCGCTCAACAGATGGGATGCCCTGAGAAACCAATACAACGCCTAGCACCTTAATTTTACAGTAAATGGTTGAAATAATCATAGAATTTCCATGAGGAAGTTAATTGTACTAAATGAAACTAAAAGCAGTTCGTGCAATTTACCTTCACAACAACCTTAGGAAGCATGGATTTTAAATTGTGTAGTTCAAACTGAAGGTTTCTTCTATCAACTTCTCGGGTGTATATTTTCAACTTCTCATGGCTTACACTGGATACATGCTGTTGGAAAAAAGATAATGGAGACTGATAATGATGAACTAATATATTATTTTTATAAAAAGGAAAATACTTCACCTCTTCTTTTAGCTTTATTTTTCGATGATTAAGGATTGAGTGACGAACAGATTCAGCAGTGATTCCCATATGTAATGCTTCAATTAGGTCCATGTCAAGTTTTATAGATATATATGGTTGACCTGAGCTCAACACTATCTTTACTGCTTTGGCAACCTTCATGATAACAAGAGGATCAGTAGCTACAGAGTTGGAAGTCTGCCATAAAAAAGGTGGAAAGAACAAAGTTTCTCCTAGATTTTGTCTTCGCTTTCTAACATCCAAAACAAAAAAAAATAACATATTTAAAATTCTGGTCTGATGTCGATCTTGGCGATCTGTTGAGACCAGTACATCTAGTGAACCATACCACATCAGAAAAATTACAAATGACTAAACTGGATCATTTATTTATTTATTTAAAATTAGTTCCAAGGCTCAAATGACTTGTACTGGGTGGTACAAGGCAGCATAGAACTAGATTTGGACATATTAGTTATCTGATGCTGAAACATCTAACACTCAAGCAGAAAATGGAGATAGAAAATATAGGTGGCGTTGCATGTGCTGAGTCCTGCTTCATGAAAATTTGGGCTTAATTCAGGTTTGATTATGAAAATTTGGGTGGAGGATGGACTGAGGGTAAAAGGAGTCTAAAACAAGATGTCTTAAGAAGGTATTAATGGAAATTAGATCCAGGAAGCTGCAAAAACTTAAATAAGAACAAGGGAAAGTAGAATAGAAAAGATCTAGCAAAGCGCACTTTGTCCCTTATGTTGTTAATTTCCACTATATTTCTTCCAATGAGTAAGTACTGGAGAACTCTACACTATAGCAAAAGATTTAACTAGAAAAGAAAGGATCTCCAATGCCTTAACATTACAAGGCATCC
Source organism: Curcuma longa (assembly GCF_044706935.1). NCBI lineage: Eukaryota > Viridiplantae > Streptophyta > Magnoliopsida > Zingiberales > Zingiberaceae > Curcuma > Curcuma longa. The sequence goes on from NC_133877.1 coordinate 2,826,894, forward strand.
AAGGGAAGACATTTTTTCTGTAGCAAAAAACTTACTTCCCCTAGGGTTGTTTTCTCAATTGAGCTTTTCACCATGCGTGCAAAAATGACATTGTTATCCGTTTCAAGTGCAGCAGTAATAATCGGTGTGCTTATGTTTTTTGCTGCATTTATTATTTCCTTGATACGCGGAACCCCAAGAGTGACATCTGATGTTCAGTCAAGAAATAACTTCTATTGTCATACTTGATAAATCCAACAGAAAGATGCATGAAATGTCCACAGTTGATGTGAAAGGAATAAATAATGTAAATATTAAAACAAAGTGAGAGAGCTACGTCTACAAACAGACCACAGGGAATAGCACAAGATTAAGAATTACATGCAAATTAAGAATATGAATTAGATGTGAAAGGATAAAAATCACAAGTGAGCATGTGCATTAGGCAAAATCCACTGAGGAAATAGAACTATACTAGCCTTTTCACAATAGCATGAAAAACACCAACCCATAGATTCATCAGTTTAACATAAATCACTAAAGGATACTCATGCTAGCAACTCCAGCAAAGTGAAAAGTTTTCAATGTCATTTGAGTCCCTGGCTCTCCGATGCTTTGGGCTCCAATTGCACCAATTGATGCTCCAGCTTCAACTTTTTTCGAATGATAACGTGATATACATGTCTCTAGAAAAACCTGTAGCAAATAACAGAAGGATTTTAAACACAACAAATCTTTTGAACACTAAGGTACTGAAAGAATCCCAATCCTAGAAATAAATTTAGAAGATCACTCATAGTGAACATGATAAACATCAGATGCATGTGAAACTCAAATTAAAGAACTTTGGACACACCCAAACTCTGTCTAGGAATTAGCTTTACAAAATTTGAAATCCATAATTTATTCATACATCTATAGTGAAACAGTGTAATATTTTTTCCCACGTTTAATTAAATAAATGGTAATGGTACCTAAAAGATGGCTCAGATTCAATTGTATCCCAGAAACAATTTTTCTCACTTTAGACACTGAACTTCAGAATTGTCATCATGATTTAAAATCTCGAGTCATGCCGAGGTTTCGATCCTAAATCGGAACGATAAAGTTTCGATATCATATCATACTGTATCGATATAATTTCAATATTTTTTAAATATAAAATATATTAACTAAAAATAAAAAATTTAATCTAAATATTCAAAAATAAAAAATAAAATAATTTTTAAAATATATATATTATATATTAAATTAATGAGATAATTTTATTAGGTTTTAATTAAACCTATTTAAATTATCTCAATATAGCTAGGAGTTGATTAAAATTATCAACCTAAATTATTTAATTAAACCTAAATTAAAAACCTTACCCCTCCGCGCCATCAGCGACAGCGAACATGCACGACGAGTTCGGATGTGTCGCCGGACCCACACGACGCATCTGGACATGTCGTGGTGCGTCGGCACCGGAGTCGTGCTTGTGCCGGTGCCAGTCCACGGTGGAATGAGATATTTTGCTTGAATCGTGTGAAACAGCTCGAGATTTTAAATTATGATTGTCATACAAGTTTCCATCTGTTATGTTTACTTAATACTAATTGGCCCATGATATGGAAGCTGACTTAACATCCACATCAGTAAAATCACCTTTAGCAGCGGCCAGAGACGGATCTTAAGCAAGGCTATCCTAGGCCCTAGCTCAGCCAAAAAAAATCTGCTACCCCTATCAATTGTCTGGGCAGGCCATGCAGCGAAACTCTAATTCCACACCCAAAGCCCACTAAAGCCCCTAAAGCTTAGCCCTTCCACACCCCTTCCACATCCACACCCCCTATCAATTACTTAGCCCACTAAAGCCCACCCCTTCCACACCCAAAGCCCAGCCCAATTCTAATTTCTAGATCCGTCCCTAGCAGCGGCCACATAAAAGCCACATCAGCATAGCTATGGAAGTTGCTTATTTGACAGTCAGCTAGTATGCTTATGATGATGTGCAGCAATGTGGATGCTTTGTTATCTGAAAATCATTGGTGCTGTCACTTGTAATTATATAGATCTAACAACTCACACCAGGGTGGAACAATCTGAAAGTTAATTAACCAAATTGTCGAGCCTAGTGATACTTAAGGACATTATTGTAACTAATACACTCAATACAACTAAACCGATTTCACTTCAACTTAATTGATCATATCTCCAAGTTTTCATTCTTGACCAATAAAAGTTACTCCTCACTAATTTGCCCATTTGTTGTCATTTACATGATGGGCCAGTGGCAAAAGACATGCAAATGTTCAGGAATAAAATATCATGCTTTAATCTAAACTACTTGACAGCGATTATAGATTACATTGTATTTGGAAACTAACAATACATGAAAAAGGATATCTACCACACTTTGATACAGCATGAAATGACTAAATTTAAGAACCATGCTCAAATAACAGTAAAAACGTTTACTATTTGAATGTGCAAAGTTTGAGGTCAGTGGACAAAACCTTAAACCTAGATGTACTAATATATGACTCCTACTAATACTGACTCTAATACTCTTTAACAGAATGTTTCAAGCCAATATATGGTTACCTGCAAATTCTAAAGACCAGCATGAATCTAATTAGTACTAAACTGGAAAAAGAGTCAAAAGCATTCTGTTTAAACTCCAGATCACCTAGAAACAGAATTATTGTAATACAACAATGCTAATCAAACCTCCAGTTGTCTAGAAGAAATTCCTGATATATTAGCAACGATATTTTCCAATGCAGTGGAATGCTTCTCCTCTACAACAGCTTCATCAAGTTGAAGTGATTTCCTTGTGTTTGCTAAAGCAGCAGCACGTTTATGGACAAACTCACACAACAGTTTGTTGAAGGCAGCAGAGCAACCACCCTCAGGAGACATATCATGCTTTGCCAATCTGTTGTCCACAATTTTTGAAATTTCTGTGGGAGATAACATGTTCTTTTCTGTAGGAGGGCAAGTTGCCTGTAAGTCAGAAGATAAAAATCTGTTCTGCAGATGCTCTTGTTAAGAAACCAAAAAAACCAAACTGCATTTTGAATGATAAACTACTAACCATAATCTTCATAAACAATTGATCCAAATTTAAGGGAATACCATCTTTGCCTTCCATCTTTGCAGGATCCATGCCATCATCTCCATAAACAAACTGTACTATACCACCACTAGCATTGCGCACTGTCTGATCATAATAAATGGAGAGATCTTCCAAGCCTTTCATCAATCTGCGAGACATGTATCCAGTTTCTGCTGTTTTTACCTGATCTCCAAACATAAGAATTATGACACTTTAAGATCCAAATATCTCCAGTTCATCCCAGAAATAGTTTATGCAGCTACCTTATATGTCAAATGATGATTAAATAAGTTTACAGATAATTTAGTTTCTAACCATTTTAGTTTTAGCTTTAAAGCTGATGATAGTAAGTAAAATAGAAATTAAAAGTGAGTGCATCAGCTTTCCTCTACTATTCTATTTTTACTTGTCTTCTTCTCATTTTCTTTCTCTTTAAGTGCGTATTAAAATATGAAATTGGTAGTCGATCTCCCACAAACACACATCTACAACAAGAGACAGATTTATAGCGATTGTCTAGTTTCTCACTGTTTACCCTAGGAATCTTTCTACTTTCTCATATCCAGTTTCTCCCCTTGACTCCCTAGCATATTAAACATAAATTTGTCTGTAAACGTTGACAACCATCGAGCAATACATAATGCATATATATGAGAAGGGAAGAGACCATGCAGTGCAAATTTAAATTTCTGTATAAAGCTGTTATGGAAAATTTAATATAGCAAAAAAAGTTATGACCACAGTCCACAGGATACAGGTGTTTCATAATTGCTATTCTAACAACGTACTTGGTATAATCATTATGAAGATATAGTTATTGAACATGACAGGAGAGAACAGCCAGATGAATATTCGAAAGCAAAGAATCTAGGTGAAAGAAATGCCATTCACTCAGCTATATATAACTCTGTAAAACTTTAATAAGCATAGTTGATGATGGAAGTTGCAGCAATAGTTGTCATCATATGGCTCACAGAATCACAATTTTGTCCATATAAAATGGTACAAGTTAAATGTAAATTGGTAAGTATTAAAGATAGGTACTGAAATTTTTTAAATCAGTATGATTTGAAGCGACTCATATTTTCTGACATTCCAGAAAAGAGAATAAATCGGATCAGAAATTCAATCCATCCCATTAAATAAACTAAAAAATTAAACCCACCCCACTATGAATCTTTTGTCACACCATACAAGTGGAGAGGTTGGAAAGGATGGAATCTTGGAGTCGATGACGACATAGAAGACTTTTTGAAGACCTAGATGGAAGGCGAGGGAGAAGTCTAAACTCAACAATGATTGACAGGAAGAATAGTCTTGTTGCATCAAGATTTGAAGTTGATGGTGAGGATGAAGTTAATGAGATGAGAACTACAGATTGTCTTGTGCTATTCAAGAGGATAATAACATGATTTTTATATATTTAAGGGATTAATAATTATTTCATTTAAAGGTTGAAAAGATTTCACTTGATTGATAACATTTAACCGCGCCTTATCTTACAATGAAACAATTTGAAAATTCACCAACAATGATTCACGATATGAATCATAATTTGACAATGTTGATTGCAAATTTACAAAATTGGAAAAAGGATGGTTCTTACAGATTAATTTCATTGAGAATGACGAGATGCAAATTGTTATAAGTTGAATACAATCAGACAGATACTACCAATAAGAGGTCATGATTTGGACCACTAAAAGAATTCAGTGGGACATCCGATCACTATCTGTCCAAGTAACACTCCAAAAATTAATTATCTATCACATTCTTAGGATTCGAGGGCCATTTTAACCATGGTATAGAGATGATATAAGCAAGTGGTATGCAAGACACAACAAAATGAGAAAAATCCATGTTTTGCATTTGCATGAGCTACCCACTTAACTTATGCATTTGTTAGATAACATGTTGTAAGTAAATTTCAATGATATACTAGGTCCTTAATAAACCCTTTCCTTATAAAAAAAATACTTGCAGAAAATTACCTGAGAAAACAGATTGAAGTGCTGAACCATTTGCAAATTATGATAACCACGTCTTTTCAAACTATGGATTCCAAGTTGACCCTATCTCAATCTATTCATTCATCACTCAACTTAATTTACCTAGGTTTGTATATGATGCACATGAAAATTCCTAGTGAATTGACAGATGCACTACTGTTACTCAAACTAAATAAATCTAAATTACAATGAAAAATATTGAACATTCAAACAACTTTTAGATATGCAATTGTTAATGTCATGCGAAGTGATCCATACTGCTGTGTCCACAAGACCTTCTCGTCCACCCATTGTATGGAAGAAGAACTCCGTAGCCGTCAAGCCAGTGTAAAATGAATTAGCAACAAAGCCTTTAGCCTATAATCCACAAAAATAACAATTTGAATTTTAAGGTGTACAAACTTAAAGCCTATAAATCTCACATATGCATCAATAAAGTTTAAGACACTAATTATATAAGAGGTCAAACGATTGGCAATGAATGCACAGTTAGGGCATGCAAAAAAGGTCAATGTTTTGTATCAGAAAACAGACAATGCACATATATTTCAGAGACATGGTTCAGAGAATGAGCATACTATCACTGAACTTACAGCTGGAGTCTTTGAATTGATAGTGAAATGTGGAAGAGTTCGATCTATAAATCCATTAGGAGCACGATGACCCCCAACTGATTGTTGACCAACACATGCTATCATCTGGCTGATATTGATTGGAGATCCTTTAGAGCCACACTGTGACATAATCAAGGGACTGTTTCTCCAGTGAAGTTCATCCATGCAAACCTAAAATAGAAGGATAAGAAACTAGCCTGCATGTTTTATATTAAAAAAGCTCTTAAAACTTAAAACTAAGAGCAAAGCTCTTAGATACTGTAAGAATTTTTATATTAACTGCGACAGTAATTTGGTCATACAGCATTAGACTTCAAACTGAAAAAAACCACATTGACCTTTATTAGTCTATAGATGATAATCTATTGGAAGGAAGAAATACCAGAGGATAATAGTTACATAAGCACAAAATGCTAAACGTTCAGAAAAGGACTAAGAGATACAAAAATAACAGTGCCCTTACATTTCCAGCAGTAGCTCGTATTTCATTTAATACATTTGTTATCTTATGTTCCAAGGTCTGAGCTGCATTGCAACCAGGCTGCAATGTAAGTTTTCCTTGGCTATATGAAGAAATAAGGTCATAGCATTCTCTGTATCCATCATCAATTTTTTTCTTCTTTTGCGAAGTGAGATGTTCTCCTGGCTGGACATCATCAATGCCAATTGAAAATCCATGGTTCCCTATCCACCTAGCACTGAGTAAAGGGCAGTCCAGTAATATATAGTTGAACATAACTAGTAAAATAGAATATCAAAGCCATCTTGGGCTTATCAGTGTTTGCATATATTATTACAAAATTTGAGTTGCATAGAGCATAACAATGTTTGCAACAATTTAACATTGTAACAGCTCCAGTTGCACATAAATGGCAAAATAATATGACTTTCAAGGATGTAAGGACAAATTAACAGCATGAGCCATGAAGAATTAAGTCAAATACTAGCCTTCCACACAACACAAATGATTGTGGAAGGAAAGCAAAGAAAAACGCACAGTTGATTAAATATCTTCTAAAAAGGGATCCACGCATCAATGATATAGGAAATGATGTGATGGAAAAGAGCAAAAAAACTTAAAGTTATATGGGATGTAAAAGAGTTTATAGCCTAAACTATAAAATAGATGGTTCACTGCAAAGGTGTAAGATATTAGGAAAGGCATATGATAAAAGGTCACCCACACGTACAGCTATGTGGTAGACTATCAAGAAATTCTCCCTCCCATAGCTAAAATGAAAATTGTTTGAATCTCTTTTTTCCCCGTGAATGCCTTTTAGATGGAATATACTTCAGTTTGATTCGAACAACACTCCTTTCCATGGATATTTAATGTATGCAGATTGAATAAACCATGCGTGGTCTGAATTCTGAAACAAACCCACAAAAGCTTGGTTTGGAAGGTTTACTATAGTCATGTTAAAGATGAAATAAGGGCAAAAAGATTAGGGGATATTACACTATTCCTTGAACATTCAAGAAAAAATGTGGCAACAATTTTACTTGCGTATGTTGATAATAATGTTGTGTTTGGAAAAGATGACATGGAAATTAATAATCTAGAGGATAATTAGATTTTTAATTTAAGCATCCCTTAGAATCTCATTCCAAGCCAAACTTTTGGTGGCTGGTTGCCACAAGACAGTTATGGTATCTCTCAAAGAAAATATATTAGACATCCTCAAAAATTAAATTTAGGCAACAAGCCGCAAGTAGTCCTATCAGCCAAACTACAAACTAGTGGAGTATGAGAGTACACTTTTTCAAAAAGCAAAACATGACAGATGGAGTACAAAGATAGTGCCCTAACGATAAGCAATCTGCTACCACCTGCTCCACATTTTTGGATGAATAATTTGGTAATTGGAAGAGCAAAAATTAGGAAGTTGTTTCTAGATCAAGTGCAAACTCATAATTCAGATCTCTGGCCCTCAGAATGAGTTGTCATGGCTTCAATCATTCTGGATATCCCTTCCTTTATGTTTGTCATTTCTATCACATCCCAAAATCATGATGGAAATTATGAAATTTGATTTTGATAAAAAAAAATAGAGTAAACACACAACACTAAATTTGTTTAGAATGAGAGAAATTTCCTCTGCGAGATCATTGATGCAGGTTGATTTGACCTTACATTACATGTGTTGGATGACCAATTGGAAAAGTCTATTCACAGAAGCAAACTAGGAATGACTGATATACATTCAGCAGTTTACGGGGTTGTTCAGATCCCTATAATATCATTATTAGTTATTCATGGAATTTCTAGTAATAGATGTAATCTCTCTTGTAACTCTTCTTGTGTCATTCCATGAGTCACTTCACATTTCTTTCTTTTTCTTGTTCAGTTTCCTTATATTATGAATCTTCTTATTTTATGGCCATTTTAACCACATAACGCGGTCCTGTTGTTTATCATTGCCCTAATTTTACATTAGAGTTGTAAGTCTAATCTGTAATAAACTTAGAAGAAAATGTTGTTGGTGAAGAAATTGACCATGGTAACCTTATTATTTACCGTTTTAGAAGGTCCACACACACTCATACACGCAGTTATATATATATAATTGAAGCTGATTACAACTATAAGGTTTTGAAAAACTAGATGCAACAATAGGAATGTTAGTTTACAAAAATACGAGTTGATTTCCTCCCTAAAATTCATTTTATTTCTTGCATTATTGTCCCCAAAAATCATGGTTAGACGGAGGCAATCAATGTGGACAATTTGTACTAAAGGTAAACACATCCGCACCAGCAAGAAATCCAAGAAACAATCTGAAGCATCCAAAGCATTATTCAATTTAGCTGCAGTAAGAGTGTGTATGACTTGAATGACAACAGATAAAAAATACCTTAGCTTAGCCAAACGATTCATACAACTTGCAGCAGCATGAGAATTATAGTCTCTTAAGAGAACAGAGAATAGGCCATCCTTGTTACCATTTCCTTAAACAAAGAACATGTTATGCGTTGTTACTAATGAGCATTATTTGGGCAAAAACAATCATATAATATAGAAATTGGAAGATAAATTCAAATCATAATACATAGACTTGGTAAAGAAGCCATGGTTTAGGGTGCATATCTTATATGATATGTCCTTTCCTACTCATGCAAATGGGCTTCTAATGGAAAACAGGATTAAGCTTTCAGTTTGATTCTAGCGTCAAGGATCAATCAGATTGGTATGTAAATTATACCACACCATTTCAGTGTAGGCAAGGTATGCTATCATATCACCGGCATTGACATGGAAAACAATTTTCACTTTGACAATCAGAAAGTGGGCAGTTCCCTTACTGGTCGTACTTGACAAGCAAAACTCAAATGTTTTGTGATATGAGCAGCACCTCTACAGCTTGCCCACATTTCTGATTTCAATTTCCAGACAGAATAGTTTCTCATGAGTCGATTGAAAACTAATTGTTCTCACAATTGTTTTTAGAACATTAGTCGTTATCTCGCAGTTAGGACCACATGGATCACAAATAAAATCATCCAAAACCACTTCTATGTTTGATCAACATTAGAAATTTAAAACACTAAACAAGAAAAATTGACCAACCTTTTTAAATGGACAAAAGGTATCATCTATAGTAGAAAGCCAAAAGGAAGCAAACAATTATTCAATGGAAATATTCAATAAATCAGTAAGCATCATGCAACCAAATAAGAAATTGCTATTATGTTCCTTTTAAGGTCGTCAAGAACACCAGTAAGATAATATATTTTAATCACAATATATATTTTAGCAATTGTAGGAAAAAGTTTCTAGAAAACTGTCACTACACTTAGCAACACATGATGGATTAGAGTAGTAAAAACTATCTTTTATCATAGAAGTAGCCTCATGAATACAAGAAAAGAAGAATAAGTTATATTCAAATACGAGTATGCTTGTTTCTTTGACTGGTTTGCTTACAGGATTTATGAAAACACAAAAATGCTAGGTAAGTCAGACTAAGAACTGGATCTTGTCAACTATAAAAAAGTATTCCAAAAATCATTTTTCCTTAAAAGACAAAGCTTAAAGTTTGTCAAGACATTAGATGAAGGGTATGCTCACCTAGAGTAGCCTTCCCAAGTTGCCCACTTATAAGCTCACTGTTACGAAAATATACATATCCATCACTAGGACACATGGTCTCATATTTTCTATATATTGTCTCTTTGGTATATATTTTCTCTTTGACTATAAGATTAACAAACACCTTTGTGTGTGCATTAGGACGCACAAGAACACTGAAAAGTTGCTTCCCAGTCCATAGTTCAATAGGCTGCAAAGAACAAATTAATATGTTAAAATGGCAGCAACAATTTGATAAAATTAATAGGAAAATGCAAAATATAGCTGAAGGCAAAACAATCAACTTGGAATGAGTAAACATCCAAAACAACTCAAAAAAGGATTGCAGCAGGCTATTTTAAAGAAGGGAGAAGACTGAAGCTTGGATAGCAAGCCCTATGCTTCTAACACAAGTAGAGCAAATTAACAGCAGAGACACTCAGTGAAGTAGACATTGTATCATACAATAAAGCTTAAGAAAAAATCTTACCTTCATAATGGCTGGCGTAGGCAAATCAACAGAATCCATAGCATCACCCATGTAGGAACACAAAAGAGAGAATGCAGCTCGATCATAGAAGGTATCTTTCCGCGTAATCAGAAATGATGAAGTCAGGAAATCCTGTGTTGAAGCAACTAATATCTCCCCATTCTTTGGAGTGCACAAGTTATTTTGAACCTATCAAGCAGCATCACATAGCTTCAGCAACATTCTTTAGAAAAAAATATGGCAAGCACAATTTATATCTAGCAGATAAATGGATTATAACAAGAATACACATTAAAGGGCAGCCAGGTGCATGAAGCTCTCCTGCCAATGCATGGTCCCGAGGAAGAATACAATGGACATAACAGCATGAGGTTACACTGCATAATAATATCACTAATGTCCAACATGTTCTTCTAAAACTCAGGTTCGAAACAATAGAATAATTGACATGTCTCACTCATCAAGCTATCTTCAATCGACATTAACTTCTTAGTGGCATGTATTAGAATCTTATGAGCATTGCAATTGGCTTAATATTCATACCGGTGAAATAGAAGATGAAAAAAAATCAGACATGTGAAACTTTTCAGTCAGAAATAGTTGTACCACTAGTACATAGCACTCTTCCATATCAAGGGAAAATGTCATAGGATGCATTCGCATCAAGAATTTTCTTTTTCACTTTACCATTTCCATAAAAAAAGAATATGGAAAAGAAACGATAATTAAAAGAACAAATTCACCATCACTTTTAACTTCACAAGTATTGAATATTACTTTTTCCAAAAGGATTATGTCACAGAAACAAGAAACAGTCTATTTATGCACTCATACCAATAGAAATTATCTAGCAACCATATTTTCATAAACAAATACCCTTTTCTGTTGAGAAAGAAAGAGTAGGAATTTTTTTTCAATACAAATGCAGCCTTATATGCCAGCAAATAGCATTGAATTTACAATCATGGTAAACAGAAATAAGGACATCATAATATCTAACTCTTGGTTCTAGAGCAATAAAAAGAACACAGAATTCAGAGGTAAAAGAATATTTAGCTGCAACAGAGTGGCTGAAAACAAAATACCCCCAAAAGCATAAGAGCTTCAGTACGTGCTTCTTCTGTTTGAGGGACATGTAAATTCATCTCATCACCATCAAAGTCAGCATTGTAAGGGTTGCAAACAGATTCATTAAATCTCAATGTTCTCCAAGGCATTATTCTTGCCTGCGTTCACAGAAAGACAGCAAAAGAAAATGAAATGGAATTCCAAACAACTCATAGGCATAATAAATAATACTGATGGAGATGAATTACTGATACATATGCATACCCTGTGGCACATAATTGACATCCTATGCAGACTTGGCTGTCTGTTAAAAAGAACGACATCTCCATCTTCCAAATGCCTTTCTACTATAAAACCATGTTTTAGTTCACTAGCGGCAGTTTTCTTGTCCACATATCTTAAATGCCTGCATGATAGTTATTATTGAATAAGTTGTCAGTCAATAGTCTTATTTCACCAATGTAATAGAAACCAAATAACTAACAACTTACCGTCTGGCTCCATCTGGTAGTAAAATGAAGTTCGCCCCTGGGTATTTGTCAGGCCCATTGCATATCCGTTGTCTCAACTTTTCAATGTTATGAGCAAATACCCGTTCTGGGTAAGTTAATTTCTTTGCCATAAGCACAGGGATTGCAACCTAAAATACAATCAAAGAGCAATTGATTAAGGTGAGGAGGCAATTTAGAATAAAACATTTTGGATCAATAAAGGTCGCAATAACTTTAAAAGGTTGACCTCGGTAATTTTCAAATTTGGATCTGGAGAAATGACAGTTCTTCCAGTAAATTCAGTACGTTTTCCAGACAAGTTACCACGAAAACGCCCTTGCTTCCCTTTAAGCCTCTGAACAAGGCCACGATGTTTTGCATCAGGAATTGAAGGGGCTTCACTGTTAACATATTCAACAACTTGAATTTGAAGGTGATCCCAGCATTCCTGAAAGAAAAGATGAAAGAAGAAAGGATTCAGACAAGACCAGCATAACCATAGAATCAAGGGTGTGGAATCACCCTGTGCAGACAACAATTTTTGTCAGATGAAAAAAGAAAATAGAATGTTACCATATACAAATTCAAAGAAAGAAACTTATTCATATGAATAGGAGCAAGCTGTAGAATCCGAGATCAAGTTATTGAACAAGGTTTTATTCCTTTAAATATATCCCAAATGATGGAACACGTTTTTTTAGAATGCATAAAGAATGAGTAAAACATGTGAAATTTAAAAAAAAAAAAATGGCATCATTAAGCAGAAAACTCATTTCTAAAAAATTGATAACCAATACTGGAGCAAATACTGAAAACTTCCAATACAAGTCTTTCATGACCAAGGTGATGAAATAATCATTTACAGCTCCTATAGCATCATTTGTCACCATATTTTCAATTCAAAAATGCCTTTTCCCAAGGCTGCTCAACATAAATCATAGTTTGAATTACTAAAGGTTTGGCTTTAAGGACTGCTAAATGCCAAGGTTATTAAATAAATTGCTAAAGGTTCAGCTATGAAAATTGTTAAAGACCAAGGTTATTAAATTAATTGACAGATAAACTAAGCTTCCATTGAAATATTCATAAAAGAAAGAAAATTGAACTGAGACAACCAGCTATAAGTCAGCTTAGATGATTATACTACTCAAGAATTAAGTGAACATAGAAGTTAATTGGGACAATTTCTCACCAAACATTTTTGTGGGGGTAAAGCACCTTCAAGGTCCTCTCGAAGAATAGAATTGGTGTTAATAATATTTTTCAGAATGATAGTAATACCATCCTCGTTGCTGAAATGCACATAAAAAGTTACAGAATCAACAGAGCAAGGTAAATGGCATGATAAAGGAATTAAGAGCGGTAGTTAAAATGCATCCAATAGAAAGGGGGGAAAACTAAGATGCAGACCTTGAAACTCCAGCATTGACAACAACAGAAGGACGGATGCTCACAGGTGGCATAGCAATATTTGTCACAATAAGTTTCTCAGGTCTATCACCAAGATTAAGCAATTCGCAGTCCTGCAGCACAGGGTGAAAATACAGTCAACCAATTCTCAGCAGAAAGCATAAATTTTCATCTTGAAAACAAGCATCTACCTCATCGAGCATTTTTTTGAAAAGAGAGAGTACATTAACAGGACTCAGCGTGTGCCCAATTTGCAAAAATTTGCCACTGATGTGAGACATTGCAGCAGCAACTTCATCTTTGCTTCCATCAATGGTTCTAGAAAAATCATGAGCAATGGCTAACGAAGATCTAGCTTTTTTAACAACTCCTGCATTATGAGAAATAAATAAGCAAACATCACAGAACAAGACTTGAACGCAACAAATTGTGTGTACAAATGTCAAACTTGTGTATGAAGCATGATGCATGTATCAACTTCAAACGTGTGTATCGAAGGTGATATATGTATCAATTTCAAATGTGATTCAAGTAGTGTATCTATCAATTATTGCATCATCACCGTTGTACTCCACATCCTCTTCTCTTCAGTAATGCTTCCATTTTGCGGAGACTGGAAACCTCTATTTTAGGTGATATTCCACCTTTGTGTTGCCACAAAGTGGGGGAGGATTGGAAAGGCTTCAAGGTTGGCTGAGTGACCTTAAGATGGATGGGTGGAGAGGGAAGTATATAGCTAGAAAAAGGGATATTGTTATCTCTTTTTTTTTCAATTTGAGTTATTCATCATTTAATTCATCCTCCTAAGCAAATAGGCGAATGGAAAGAGGAATGAGTGGATCCTCATCAACCCTAGTAAATGGGCCGAAGTCCATCCACCCATTCTCATTCACCACCTATTCATCTATCCTTGTAGACAACCCCTTAGATATAACAATAATTTAAATAAACTATGAGTACATAATATAAGGAAGCACCTAGTTTGAGGACTATATTAATAGTATGCCTTGACTATGCCTTGACTATGAAATTGATATATTTATGTGAGAAACAGTGCAGCATAAATCAGTAATGATACCCTACTGTTCCTAACAGAGATCAAAATTTAAAAAAAAAAAATCTAGCGTAAGACCAGATATTGATTTCATCAATTGTAACTTTACCAAGAATGAAAATTGGATGTCATGTTCATTCTGTTAAACAGGAATAGATGAGACTAATAAAATAAAATAAAAATAATGGCACAGTTTTACTGACCATTTTTACTTCCACACCATGGACAAATAGAAAGTTTGCACTTGTCTCTGATTTTCTTCATAAGAGAATTTTTCATAGATACATCAGCTTTAGGATTTCTCATCTTTTTCAAAAAAGCCTTCCGATCATCCTCGACGAGAAGTATCCTACCACAGGCCTGATTAAAGTAGCAAGATAAATCCAGAATCCTAAGAGCTGAAATAGAATTGTCACATGGGTGTTGAAGCTGCAATTCTAGCACCATTAGATTTTGAATGAAAGCTCCAAATCATTTGTTTTATTGTTTTGGGAACCTACCAAATGTATCATTTGGATGCAACATAAGCAGCTCAATAGGTATAAATTCCAGTTTGATTTGATCCCTAATGATGAAGTAGTAAACAGATTAAACTTTTTTACCAGGTAATCAAAAAATTGCGTATGGAAGCCAACATACTTTATGCTAATTATATGGTCTAGATCAACCTTCTGCACCTAGTTCAAGTTATTTAAAAGATAGACATAAGAAAATTATCTATATTAATCAAATGTCTATATAGTAGTCGCTGTTCTGCAATAACATTTAGAGACCCATTCAATCTATACAACTACAAAAGCCACAAAACTTATCCAATTCATAATGATATGTTCTTCAAAATTGTATGAGCATAGTAAATCACATACCAGATCCTCAATAAAAAAAACTATCATGACTGACTTCAAAGTGAGAGGATTGAGGACTTAATCATACAGACAGTTCTAGCTCAACATTATAAACATTGGCAAATTCATATATGCTTATATAAACGAGAATAAAAAAATACAAAAGCTATATCTTTGTTTGTTTTAAAAAGATATGCTCTAAGATAAATAAATAACAGACAGGAGAGTACCTTGCATATGCACTTCAAGATGTTCAGTATAGAATTGAAATAGCCAACATTGAAAACAGGAAGTGTCAACTTTAGGTACCCGAAATGCCCAGGACACTCTGTAAAATTGCCATGGCATGTAGAACAAACTCCAGCCTTGTTTGCCGCACCCTACAATTTAGGTTTGATCAGTAATACTGAAAATCAGAATAATTTAGCAATTCAATGTGCTTAACAATCATAAAAGATTGGAATGCAAGTGCACTCCGCATGAAGTACGTTGAGAACTACAAAGACACGACGACATGCTCTATTGCTCTGCGGGAGAAAAAATATACCATGCGAGGATCAAGCAGCCCATTCTGAACGGGCCTCAAATCGGCACCATAGATTCTATTATTCCAAACCTGAACTTCTGCCGACTTCTTTATTTCCTCGCCAGAGAACGTGCTAAACTTAATACTCTTTCTGTGCAAATCAACAAAACAGTTACCTCCCAGTTCGTAGTGAAAGAAATACAAATGTTCCATGAACTGAAATTATGCCCTTAGAGCATACATCCGCCGAGGGCCTACGTCCTCGATGTAAGGTTCTTTTGTGCACCGTAGCTTCTCTTCCCGCCGCGCCATCGCAGGGGAAAGGGGGCCAAAGCAATCGCTCCAGGTGAATAAGAATATGAGCACAGGTGAAAAGGGCCGCGCAACTGAAGCTTTGCCCTTTTATTAGCTTGATAAGGGTTTAACTTTTAAGGCTCTTCCTTTGCGTCGGCTTCGTTTACTGCCAGAAGTGACCGGTGGCCTCGTGAAGCAGTTCAGGAGCTGGTTTCCTACTGAATGGTCGGAATTATGCCTTCCGCAGCTCGACTTAACCGGCTCTCAGAGAATCAGTCGCCGGTGTTGGAAAGTGGGAGTCAGAGAAAAAGGGATGGCTAGGAGGCATGGCCTAGCTATGCTGAGAGTCCGGTCAGACTGTACGGCAAGTTCTAAGGTTTCTAGGAGTACAGAAGATGAGAGTGGAGGTGAGGACGGGGATCACCGGCGGAGAAGAGGCCGGCGAAGTCGGAGATCTTCGAGAAGACGGGGATGCGACGAGGTCGGGACTAGGAGGGCTCGACCGTGCCGTTCGATTGGTGTGGGGTTCAGTTCAGGCGAGTGGTGTGGGTTTCAGCTCAGGCGGAGCGGTGCATGAAGGTTGGTTTTGGTATTTTGGAATTCAAAATACATAGAAAATGTTTTTAAAATTTGTTTACTTTAAAATAAATTATAGAAAAAATTACACAAAAACTTAAAATAAAATATGTTTCGTTTTATAAAAAAAAAAATGATAAATCCCAGTCTCATGAACTCAATCTCTGGGGTGGGATATCCACGGAAGTTTCCCACCGACCATCAAGGTAAATGCATACGGCGGAAATAGCAAAATGCGTTCCCCATTTAGGAAAATTCTAGGGATCGAACCGCGACTAATACCGTTGCACCATTCGGGGACTACCCTTGTTTTATAAAATATAGCAGTAGTGGTGTCAAATTTGAATCAGATTAAATTGAAATAAAAATATTATTAAAAAATCTTAATTTAAATTCCATGAACCTAGCTCGATCTAAAAATTCTAAACCTGAACCTCAAATTTTTTTTTATATTATTCAAAAAATATATAATGCAACTTAATTTAGTCATATTTAAACAGCAATATAAATAATTAAACTAGATCAATTTCAATTCTAACTTAATTATAAATTTCTTCAATACTGTATCTTGTAAAAATTCAAAATGGTGCAAAAATATAAATAATTGATCTAATAGTTCTCTTTCAATATCAAATTTAATAAAATTAAATTATAGTAAAATCTCACCCCATCAGTATCCTAATTGTATTCAAGCGGAGAGTAATATTTATTATAATTTAATCATATATTCGGATCCATATCTGAATTTAAAAAATTTCGTACCTAATTATCTTTCTAATGCCAAATTCTGATGTAACCTTGGGCGGATAGTAATGGAGCAGTCCATTACGTATCAGATCTTCTTTGTATGAGTCCCCTCGGATGCTACTGGACTGGATTGTGTCGTCGACAGCTGGATGATCCATGCATCGAATTAATGCTCCTCCCTCCCCTAAAAAAAAAAAAAAAAAGAAAATAATAATAATAATAATAAAGGAATCCAACGCCCAAAGGAACACTGGCAACAACAGCAGTGAGTACTGGACAAACAAACTCCAAGCTCCTCCTCGTCGCTTGTTATTCATTCGTAGTCCCCCAATCTGGTGACAAGATGAGCTGGCCATGAACTTGGACTCTTTTGCTGAACGGGGTCCTCTTTTGCTGCTCTTCACTCGTCTAAACGTCGACTCTTTTAATGTCAGGATAGAAGTCGGTCAGGTCGGGTCAGATCGATCGGGTACTCATATTATTGGGTACTGTTTGAATCGCGATGTTACTCGGTATCAATCATCGACACCGACCAATTGCCTGTTCGATAACGAATACTCAACTCGTGTATAATGAGATTAAACACGAAGTCGTCGAAGCTAAGCTAGTGGTGGATTCAAGGAATTATCATCTATGTCCATACCACAAAATTATGTAACATAGTGGTAAAATTAAAGTCGAACTTAAACCCAAATTCATCGTTTAGATGATCACCTGATGAAGATTCTCAAAAAAAAAAATACAACGGAGTTGATCTTATGTAGGGATCATAATATTTCTTTTTGATCCTAAATATCTAGACTCAATTGCGACACCCTACATGAATGATTTTCCTCTAGTGAATGGTGAACTAGAGAAAGTGGATTATTTGGATGACTCATCATAAATACTTCTTGATTTATCTATTTATCATGATAATTAATAATAAATTTTTATAAAATCGAAACGATCATTTCACAATTAATCAACGTGAAATATTAATTCGAGATAATGTGTCATTACTATCATGCCATGCCTTTCTAGAAGGTGGTATTTTATATTCAAGCCCTTTAATTTCCATTTTTTAAAGGTGAATGTATGGTGTGATATATCCATTATTTATTTCTATTTTAATTATTTTAATGTTGAATTGGATCATCTTAATAATTATTTTTATTATTTCATTTGAATCAATTAATTGTTAATTAGGTCGAACTGCATGAAAATGAAACTTGACAAAATATGGAATACTCTAATTGCACTTTTTTTGCTGTCCTTATGGGTATGGGGATGATAATTAATTTACGCCACCTTCTAATACCTGTCTAATTAATTCAATTAATATCGTCCCATCCTACCACATAATTTAAATAAAGTCGAGTATAAATAAAAAAAAAACTCATACTGTTTATTTTATTATCTTCTAATTTACTTTGATGTATGCTTGTTTATTATTATTATTATTATTATTATTATTATTATTATTATATATATATATATATATATATATATATATATATATATATATAATTCAAGTGTTTAAATTTTATTAAATTATTTTCAAAAGTAGAGGATTTATCTATCCAATAAATTTAGAAAAGGATTTATGACCTATGAAAGGTGGACCATTAAAAATTAAAGAAAAGGGATATAAAGTGAAAAATAAAAATAAAAGATGAGTGAAAGACAAAGAGACAATTAAATTAGAAAAATATTTGTGGCAAATAGGATTTAATTCAAAATTTATGGGGAAAATCAAATTTATTTAGTTTATCTTCCCTCTACCTATTCCGAAGATGGATTGAGGGAGGTAACACAAAAAATAAAAGGAAAGGATCGTCAATGAATCAACAATGGGAAGGGCAATACGAAGATAGGAAAGGAAATAGAAATTCGGTGGGTCTCGAGCTCATAACTTGGTTCGCTATCGCGAGCTTATAGCGACCTCACGGAGGCCAAACTTAACAGTGAGTTATCGACAATCTTGCGGATCGGAGGCCAAGCCTAATTGTGACTTGTGAGTTCACAATTGCCTTGCGACAATCAAACTTGGAAGCCTTATCAACTTAACTTGCTTGACAGCTGCAAGTGATGTCTTTGTCTGAATATTAGGAGTCATTTATTGATTTAAAAATAAAAATTGAAATAAAAAATTGACCTGTAATAACTTTGAAATTCATTTTTTTAAAAAATATATCAAGTAAATGATATAATATTTATTTATTTGTAATTTTATTTTGAATGAGAAAAGAGTTTGTGCGCTGGTCAAGGAAAAACGCAAAAAAGCCCTTTATTTTTTTATATTCTCACATCCCGTATTCCTTCCTCCCTTCACAAAAGCACACTATAAATTTAGCCAAATCAGCTCCACTCCATGCGTCGATCGCCAGATTCACTCTGCGAATAAGCCCAAATCAAGAGGCTATCTATCGACCGACGGCGATGGCGTCGTCGAAGGCAGCGAAGGAGGTGGTGGAGTCTCTGTACGAGGCGTTGTCGCGGGGCGACACGGCGGCAGTGGCGGCGCTGCTGGCGGAGGACGTCGAGTGGTGGTTCCACGGGCCGCGGCGGTGCCAGTACATGCGGCGGACGCTGACGGGGGAGTCCGGCGGCGCGCGCGACTTCCGGTTCCGGCCGCGGCGGGTGGCTGAGGTCGGCCGGTGGGTGGTGGCGGAGGGGTGGGAGGGCAAGCACGCCTACTGGGTCCACGTCTGGGCCGTCGACGACGCCGCCACAGGACGGATCACCCGTTTCCGGGAGTACTTCAACACCGCCGTGACGGTGCAGGCGCTGGCGTCTCCGCCGGACGCCGGGGCGGGCTCCGCCGCCGTGTGGCAGAGCCAGGCACGGGCCCACTTCGGCGGCCGCTCCCTCCCCGGCCTCGTCCTCGCAATTTGACGATCCGTTAGCTTATTGGGTGGGCCCCAATAAGTTTATCATATTGGGCCGAACCCAAAATCGGACCGTTCAATAAGTATCTAGATCTTATGGGTCAAATAATTGTAAATCAGAAAAATATAATGACTCTTGACGTGGCATCTCTGTGTCACTAGTAGTTCGAGTGTAGGTTTCAAACCCTCATCAACTGTAGTTTCTCGATTTACCTCCTCACATATAGTCATGAGATCTATCGTGTGGAGCCGCTAAGATGGCAGATTCCACTTTTTACATAAGAAAAGTAAATTTCAAACCTTCATTGTTCGAGTAAGTTGTCCAACCCCTTGCATACCACACCGTATCTTTGAGAGCGTTCAATAAGTCATTAGTGAGGCAATCATTTACGGCAACATCATGAAAATATTGCATGTACATTTGCAAATTTAGTAAAAAAATAAATAAATTATTACATCTAAATTTACATGTATCTTATAAAAATATATAATATAATATTTATAAAGTCTATTAAAATCTAGTGGCCATCAAATATTTGTTATTTTAAAAAATATTATTGGATGACGTACATCAAATAATTGGCATCGAATCTAATTTGATAGGCGTACCAGATCATAGACCACAAATATTCATGCCCTAACAAGGCACCAAATAGCACGTGAAATGTTATACAAAATTGTACCATTGGAAAGAGATGGATCGAAATGATTGAGATTGTGAGGTTTGTTAAAGAGTTTTTGTTCTTTATGAGAAAAAAATAAATAAATATATATATATATATATATATATATATATATATCTGAAAAAATAAAAAATTATTTATTATTTTTCTGTGAGTGTACGGGCCCGGCCTGTTTAGGGCCCGAATGCTACAAACCAAAATGTAACGGCAGAAACTGCTACAACAAGCTGTAACTAAATAAAGGCAAAACGTTACACTCGTGAACGATGAAAACGCCTATCAGATCGGCTTCTCCCTCGGCGACGTCGCACTCGGTAGCCCTAGTTTCTTCGATCCTCGAACGCTAAGAGGTACGATTCATATGCATATCTGGTGGTCGATTTTCGATCGTAGATCCCCTTTTTCTCCGTGAATTCTCGTTTGTATCCTTTTTCGATCGGTCTTTTGATGGATTGCATTCTCTTCCTTGTTTGATTTGGTCGATTTTTTGCTCGAGGAAAAGCGAGATTTGTATATTGATTCCTCAGATCTGTAATCCTTGTTCAGTATGCGCTCCTTACAGAAAAGTGAAAATAGTGAGAAATCTGGGAACTGGATCATTTGGAGATAGGCTTTGTTCGATCTGTGAATTTGATGATAACTTTGTTGTTGTTGATGATGTAATATAACATCTGATCATCGAAGATCTAGTTAAATTTTATTCTTTGCTTCTGTTAAGGACAGATCATACAAAAGAGAGTATATCAAGCGACTTGTTTGCCCAGTTGATAGGTTGAGAGTTTGGCTTGTCATTGTTGTCGGATCAAGACTAAGGCATCTCTGATTCTATCTTGTGTTGTTCTCTTCGGCACCATCCAAATTCCAATGCGCTAACCGAAGCAATTTTGTGTGTTTTGTGTTTCATTTACAGTCGAAATGGTTGCCAATGGCGGAGCACCGCCTAGAGGCAGCGCTGCGGCAGCTGCTAGCTTGCGCCGGAGGAGGCCAGGCGGTGCGGCTGGTGCAGCAGCCGGCGGAGGCGCCAGCACAATGCTCCAGTTCTACACTGACGATGCTACAGGGGCCAAAATGTCACCCAATACGGTTCTCTTCATGAGTATCGGATTCATTGCGGTTGTTGCTCTCCTCCATGTCTTCGGTAAGCTTTACTTAGCTCGCCATTAGAGGAGCTTCAAAGGTTTACTTTTGTCGATCAGAGTTGGACTATTTTGTTTGGTGTCGAGTCATGGCGGCAATTTAGCTAAGCAATATGAGATATCGATAGTGTCTATGAGCTAACCAAAAAGATTTGTCATGAAAGATCATGATGAGTTGAAGCCCCCTACTACTTCCTTTCGATATTTCTACTTTTGTCATAAAAGATCATGTGGATGAACATTATGTCTTGGAATCTTGTTCTTCTTCAATAAAAAGTGGAATCTGTCACTCTTAGCAGTTCCACACAATCTGTTCACATGATATTTCTACTCGATTAGTTTGATCTAAGATCTTCTTAATTTGGACTCAAAAGGGTTTAGGGTTGATCAATTTCACAGGCAAACTTGCTAATGAATGCTACTCAAGTGCCTAAATGTTTCCTCCAAGGAAATGCAAAAAGCATAATTAACATCATCAAAGACACAAAAGAGAATTTGACTAAAATTGTAACATCATCAAAGACACAAAAGAGAATTTGACTAAAATTGTTATATATTGAAATGAATTTGATAAGTTAGAATGATTTTAATTAAATTTAAATAAAATTGGGGGGAAAAATTTAATATATAATATTTATATAATAATTTTGACAAAGTGAATTAATTATACTAGTTTTTTTAAGATAAAAAAATGCGATGAAGTTTTATTTTAATATTTTTAAATTGAAATGTCTTTATATGATAATGAAAATAAAAAAGTTTTTTTAATAATTAGGATTAAAAATAGTAAAAACTTTCGAATCATTTTGACAAATATATATATTTAATATAATATTTGTTCGAGAGGAATACATAAATAGTAACATGGCCGCCAGATCCCTTCCACGGATAGTTTCTACTTGCTGTCACTCTCTCTCTCTCGTCCATTCTCCGCGGCAAAAGGCAAGGGAGGCGACGACTCGAGATGCAATGGAGGCCGCCAGATCCGCCGCAGCCGCCCCAATCAAACCCCAATTTCCCTCCATTCTCGCCGCCGGCCGCGCCGCCGGCCCCCATGTTCACCGGTCCCGACCCCACTCCCGGCTCCCACCACCGGCGGGCCAGATCCGAGTTCGCATTCCGCATTCCGGATGATCTCGACCTCGTCCCGGGGGATTACCTCGCGGCGGGGGCTGCCGATGAGGTGGGCTCTGAAGATGACCTCTTCTGTACGTTTATGGACGTCGAACCGATGGAATGCAAGGTCGAGGAGAGCGGATCCGTCGCAGAGGCTGGTCCTAATTGCGGAGCTTGGTCTGCGGAGAGCTCCGGGGACAGGAAGATCGGAAATCCCGCTGGATTGGCATCGGAAAGGCGCAAGCATCGACATAGCGTCTCTATGGACGGCTCGTCGATGATGTCGTCCGCGCATCTGAGGGGTGAAGGAGAGTTCGGGGACGTGATAGAGGCGAAGAAGGCCATGACCTCTGAGCAACTTGCGGAGCTTTCGGCCGTCGATCCCAAACGAGCCAAAAGGTACCTCGTCTCTGTTAGATGAAAGTTGGCATCTTTCACTTCATGTGAATCCCGTGCTTGATTCTAAATGTGATTCCGTTCATTTTATCATATCACATGTCAAAACGGTGACTCACTTGCAGGAGATGAATAGCAAATGTCGCAATCATTATTTATTATTGTTATTCCATCAGGGATAACTGATACATATAAGCAGCAAACAAATATTATACTAGCACACACAAAAACTCAATTTAGATACCTGAGTAACGACACAGGCATACTTTGACTAGGACCTTACTGGTAATTCTAAATGTGCAAGTTCTTTTTTGAGTAGAAAATAATATGAGTTAGTCATGAAAACATATGAATTTCCTTACATGTTCTTCAATTTTACTTCCCGAATAAGCACGTTGGTGTATTGATGCTTAATATTTTGCAGTATATGCATCTATCAATGAAATGCTTAGATTCTATTTGAACTTTGTCAATGATGTGGTAGTCTCATGGTTCAAAAATTGGTGCATGTAGAATTTTGGCTAATAGACAGTCTGCTGCTCGCTCAAAAGAAAGAAAGGCTCGTTATATAACTGAACTTGAGAAAAAAGTGCAAACCCTCCAAACTGAAGCTACAACTCTCTTTGCGCAGCTTGCATTGTTTCAGGTGTGTTATTTTAGATTTATTCTTCTGATTGTATGAGCTATCTGAGCAACTAACTGTCCAGAATGCTATTTTCATCACTTGTTTGATGAGAAGTGACAGAAAATGTTAGACAATGAATCCCCTATGTGCTCATGCATGGCTAATGGATTGTGCAGTTTATCATATTTCATTTCAAATCATCATACTCTGCAACTAACTGAACATTACCTGTGAAAGCTTTGTCTAATTATTGTTGAAATCATCTAGTTCTTCACACATTGTCCTATGTAGTTTTCTATTATGTTAAGGAGGTCAAGGTATGGTCAACACATTATTCATGTGACTTAATTCCTCTTCTTTCTTGGTACTTTATGATATCCATATTATAAGTGATTCCTTAGTGGATATTTATTTGATTATGATCATTATCATCATCAAGTGTGTTTGCCCAACTATTTAGAGTCAACTATACAAATACAAATCTTATCCCTTCATTGAGCTCTATGCAAGGCAACATCATTGGTAAAATCCAAAATAATTAAAACATGATCTATTACATTGACAATTATTCTTTTGGTCTCTTACCACTTGCACCTTCAACTCTAACAAATTCAGCTTTTCTAACTTTAGAATTTGTTGGTCGTCTATGAACATGTCTATACACACCATTTCAACTTTTTTTTTCTGATCTCTTATTTTATCATCTGCTGTAATTGCACTTAATTGTTCTCAAATATTTGTACTTTTACTTTCTTTTCTAATAATTCCACACATTATCTTGACATTCTCATCTCTACTATCTTAACTTTTTTTTACATATCGTTTCTCAATAGTCCAAGACTGTCATAATATATAATCAGTCATACGAAAGTCTTAGAAAATTTTCCTTTTACTTCAAGGAAAACACATCGATCATGCAAGACTTTAAAAACTCCTCTTCATTTTCACTACTCATTCGTTAGTAATATTCTATTATTGATATCTTTATCAATATACCCTTCTTGTTGAATAATAGTTCCATGTATAAAACTTGTACAGTCTTACTTACGGGGGATTTCATGTGCATTCATTATAAACAATCACATCGGTTCTTTACTTATTGCTGAAAGTACATTTTTATATATTCAGTTTTTGTTTGAGTTGTCTTAAAATCTTTAGTTTCTGAAATTTTATCTATAATTCAAACTTCAAATTTAATGTAGGGGGGGGGGGGGGGGGGGGGGGGGGGGGGGGGGGGGGGGGGGGGGGGAATGGAAAGTAGGTTTTGATTCCAAGAAGATATATAAGGGTTATAGTTATGTTAGTTGACTAGATGAGGAAAAGAGGTGCAAGCAGAGGGAGGCATTTGGTTGTCCTTGGTATAATTAAGAGAAGGTGTCACAAGATGCTACCCCATGTAGTTGAGGTCGATGCCTTTTCTTGTCGTATGGTGTTACTTGCATATTTGTGGCAATAGGATGACATATTATTACTCCTTGTGCCTTCTTTATTGATTATCTTGGAAAAAAAGATGACCACTGGAAAACTAATTATCTCTAACACTTCTCTTTCTAGAGAGACACAGCTGGGTTGTCTGTAGAGAATACAGAGCTTAAGGTACGGTTACAAGCTATGGAACAGCAAGCTCAGATGCATGAGGGTAAGACTTGTTCCCCTTTGGTTTCATAGGCTGTCATTTTGCTTCTTGGTTCTCTGAGATTATTGTTTAGACAGACTAAGAGTGATTTAAATCTTTCTTGCTGAACCATGGGGTCAGTAAATTTCCAGTATCCAAAATGCTGTTTCTTAACTTTGCTTTAGGAAAACTGTTTGTTTAATTCCTGGTACAATATACCATTCTAAGTTGTAAACATTGCCAATATATGGCGTTATGCCTCTCGATCTGGCCATGTTTTAAGAAGAGATTTTTGTTTAAGACAATCATTTTGATATGTATGGACAAATCAATGCATAATATGGGTTAAGCAAACTTGCAAATATATGTTAAAAAATTACTCTAGAGTCTAGACTAGCGGAGATAAGTGGTAAAACTAACATAGGTAATAAGTAGTGAAACTACATGCTACTCATTACAATAAAAACAATATTAGAAGAGAAACCAATATTAAAAATATTCAGACAATAATAAGAATTTAAAAACCAATGCCTTTAGTAATCCATTTCATCCCACCAAAATTTTCTCAATCCTTGCTTGTCATGCAAAACTACTATATTAAATGTTGTACTAATAACTAATAAAAAAGGAATTGCACATAAGAAATAATACTATCATGGTTAAATTCACAAGAACATTTATATAAAAGCAAATGACGTTGTAAAAAAAGATTCCATGAAAAATTTTAATAATATTTTAAAGAAGAGAACAATATTTTTTAGATGGAGGAATTAAGAAAATACCTTAATGTAAAGAGAGAATGTATAAAAGAATTTGGAGGGCAAACAAAGCATTCGTGATGACATCTTACAATGAAGAAAGCCACAGTCATCACACGAAAAAGAATGCTTCACACTTGGATTTTGCAGGATTTTGGTTTAGAAGTACTATTTTCCAATTTTATAATATAGCTGATGAAGCCGATGGCATATATTAGGCTTTAGGAATAAGAAAAGTGGTGGATGGATCACCACCAAATTATTCATGTATTCTTTCTGGGATTAGAGATTTGTTGATTTAGAGATGGACCAGGTAGCTATGGATATTAGATATAGAATTAAATATTTTTGTTAGTTGTCACACTACAGAATAATCTGAAAATCATCATAAACCCAGGCCTCAGCAGGTCCAACATCTCAACCATGCCCAAAGCTGCTTGAATCATAGGCATCCAAAGGTGCTTCTTACCAAATTGGCAAAAAAAAAAAGGAAATTATTGTCAAGGTCCTATGTTCATTAAAAATATTGATATATACCTGTGTATATGTGGGCAGGTTTTTTACTTTCCCATTTTATCAAAAAGATCTTAGATACATCCACCGTGCATCATATCTTGGTTCCTTCAGTTTCTTATTTTGATATCTTAGAAACCAGATAGATAAAGGAAATTGAAGATATCCTGAGAGCTCATTTATGTGCTGTTTGCAAAATAAAGCCTCTTTGGTACCCCAGCACCAACCAATTAGTTGAAGGGTAAAACCTTTGCATTTCATAGCATAATGATCTTGTCTGCTGCATGTCATTCTGAAAGGTATTACTGATGAATCCTGTAGCATAATTCTTCATTTCTTAGCAAGATATGTGAATTCTGCATACATGTCTTTTGTCTCTTGTTTGTTTTTAGTCATATGCTGAATTCTAAATTGAAGTTCCTTAAGTTTATCGCTCTTTGGCTAGAGTCGACCTTCCTACTAGCTTGGGGTACAGACACTTGTTTTTTTTTTTTGTTTCTTCCAACATTTCTCAACCATGTCAATTATTTTCTATATTCATGAATAGTGAGCATCGACATTGGCTCCAGGACTAGAATTTGCTAGGTTTGTGTTTCTGTCACCATGGCGGTTTCTTCCTTGTTTTCTAGCAGACACCAGTTTCAGATCAGGCATTTCGGCTCCCATGTTTCTGGTGATTTCAGAAGATTTCTTCTGTGTTTCTTTTGCAGCACTAAATGAAGTGCTGAAGCAGGAACTCGAACAGCTCAAGTTTGTGACAGGCGAAATATCGAACCCCAGCAAAATGTCTAATGGGAGGTTGCATCATGTAACTTATGATTCATCATTTGCGCTTCCCGACCAACAAACACTCCACCAAGCTACCCAGTTCCATCCTCAATTCCAGCAGTTCCAGCCTGGTGTCTCAAGTAGCTACTTTTCTGGCCCCCATAACTCACTTTCCGATTCGATAGGACAAGATTCTACTGGAAGGCTGCAGGAATTGGATGTCAGTAAGAGTTCCTTTGTGAAGGTGGAGGGGTCCTCAAATTCTCGGAATGGAAGCAAAAAGGCTTAGTGTGGCCGTTGCTTAAACTAATCATTGTTGTGGTGCAGTATTCTATCTACTCTATTCTTTCTAGTAGAAATTGTATCCAATTTCTTTTTGTTCTTAAAGGAGTGCATTTTTTTCTCCTTTTTGGCTTGGTAAGTCATGTTTCTAATTTGTAATACTATCGTGTTTTGTTTTGATAGTTCTGTGTTTATTTGGTTATTTGCTTTCATTTGGATTGTTTCCTGTATTACTCTCATTTATGAAATTCCCGATTTGCCCCTTTTAACCAGTGATCTAGGCAAGCCTGGCCGCCGGCTTAGTGAACCGGCCTATCTGGCCTGGTTCATGATTTGCCTTTTTAAAATTTATTTCTTAATGTGAGATCCAATTCTTTTCTTATATTTTCGGGATTTTCTTCATGTATTTAATTATTATTACTATTATTTTTGAGAGGAAAAATAAAGAAAATAATAACAATAATAATAAAGAACAACATTATCAACTGTCAATTAAGGAAAACATTTTGAAATCAAACAATTTGTAAACTGAAAACGAATGTGTTTGTTAAGAAAATAAAGGTGCAAGTTATGACAAACTAAAGAATCGACGTTGCTTCCTCTGAATTCTCTAAAGCCTTCATCATCGGTTAATTTATCTTCGCCGGAAAGATGACGTCCATGCTGCTGCCGGGATCGAACATAGCGTCGACGAGCTCCGCCACCGAACCCTCCACGTCTCTGCCGCCGCCCTGTGCCGGCGCGCCCATTCCATGCAGCCAATCATGGACCCGCCCCATCGCCGCGTGATGCGACGGAAACGACGCCGCCGGTGCCCGCTGCATGACTTCGCCGGAGCGGACGTCGATGGCGGCGAGGAGGAGCGAGGCCGGGAACGTCTGACACGTGTGCATGCCGTAGTAGGTGACCTCGAAGGTGAAGGGGTCGTCGTCGAGCCGCTGCACGTGCTTCTTCGCCTCGCAACCGTAGAAGCTCTTGTGCGTGCACCGGTAATAACTCCTGTCAAAATTATAAATTTATTTTATTTTATAAAAATAAAAAAACAAAATTATTATCATATTAAATTAAAATTAAAAACCTAGGAAATCTCGAATTGAGGATGTCCTTTTGGCCGTACTTCCGCCACGTGTGGCCGTCGTCCGGTGGGTTGTCCACGTTCCCGGTTCCCATCGCCGGCACTCTTATCGTCGTGTTCGTCTTCTCCTTCCTAGCAATTAATCCATCAAGCCAAAATTTTAATCAAAACGCTTCGTTGACTCGTTAGCTTGGTCAACGCTTTGACCAGTTACCTTCCGAGTCAACGAAATTTAACGAAGCGGCAGTTTCATTTCCGGCGGAGTTTCCTCTAAATTAAGAATATTAATTTGAGAAGAAATTAATTTTTATCCAAATAGATTCTACGGCATTTTAAAAATAAGGTAAACTAATTACTATTCTCCGACTTCGAATTCCACGAACCTCTTCCTCGACGGCGGCGACGCGCCGCCGCCTCGGCGCAGCGCCGCCCTCCAAGGCCGCGGAGGGCTGGGGCATGCGCTCCCTGAGCGCGGCGGCGGCCTTGTGGAAGGCGGCGGCGACGTCCTCGCAGGAGGCGAGGAGATAGTGGGGGTCGACGGAGCCGGCGGGGAGGCGGAGGGAGCGGTCTAGTTCGCGGGCCAGACCGCAGGCGTCGAGGATTTGGGTCAGGATCCGGTCCATGTCGGGTCGACCGGTTGGGATTGGGACAGGATTTGGCATACGGGAGACGAGAGTGTATATATAAGAGGTGGATTTGGAGAGATTAGTTATAGTGTAAAGAATGGGATGAGAAAGACGACTAAGGACTTGGTCCGAGTCAAGGGGTTTATTTTGATTCTCGGGTCGCAGGGAAGACCGTCCCGGTCTAATTTAACTCGAAGGTCTTCATCCCTTTCAACAACTTGAATGTTCTTATTCCACAATTTATGGCTCTGGATTGAATAAATTCTAAGTTTTCAAGTCTATTGATTCTTGCTTTCTTTCCTATTGACTTGAAGCCATATATTTTCTTTAAAAAAAATTAAATTAAATTAAATTAAAGAATTTGATATATTAATAATATAATATTATTTCTGTTGAGATCGTCTCGTAGACCTGTCACCAATCATGCAGCACCAAGATAGAAGAAGATGAGCTCTGGGACCTGCAAGCACCAACACAGTGAAAAAGAATGTCAAAGGATATCCCTGGCTTCGATCATTCTGGCGCTCAAGTCAGTCATTGAGGAAGAAGAAGGAGCAACAACTTAAAAGATTAAGTTGTTTGAAGATTGTGGGATTGCGTTATTGCGTACTTGTGCTTGCAATATCAGGAGGTTATATAGACAGAGAGGAGAGAAAATCATACCAGCTTGTCTTACCGTTAATTAAAGAGAACATATGCGCAGTGAGATTTTGTCAGAGGAGCTGCCTTTCATTGTCAAATGATCTACATAGTGAAATCTTGTCAGAGGAGGATCTGCACAGTAAGATCTTGTCAGAGGAGTTGCCTTTCATTATTAAGGAGAATATTATCTTGTCAAAGAGAAATCTTATCAGGATCTTATCACAATCATTATGGTAAAAATGTCCTCTCATTGTCATAATAAAGTCATATCATTAGTCATGATACGTGAGACAGATTGTTAGGTCCCATAACTTCTTGGCGGTGGTGATGTGACTACCGTGCTTGGTGAGTTGAAAGTGAGACTCTTGTTCTCAACACCTTGATACTTGGTTTGGCCAGGACAAAGGAACCGAACTTGGAGTTAGGCAGACCGTGACTGTCAGAGTCCGAAGTAAGATGGATCAGGGACGAGTCGGGCGAGTGGCCGAGTAAATGGACGAGTGGCTGAGTGAGTGGCCAAATAGGGATCTAGACGAGTTGAGTGAGTCAGAATGAGTGGATCCAGTCAACTGGTCAAGTCAAATTTGACGGTTGAGTCTCTCTCCGTCTATCCAACATGTTCGGACAAGTAACCCTTCTTATGTCTTTGCGGGCTAGTCCTAGCACCCATAGCAAATATAAACTTAATTTATAATTAATATTATATTATAATAATTAAAATCATAATTATATAATTGTATTAAAAAATAAAAATATTTTTAGAAATAAAAATGAATTAAGCGATTATTCGTCGTCGCCGAACAATTCTTCTAGATCCTTCCGCGATCGACGACGACGATTCCCCCAAAGCCATCCTTCGTTCATTAAGTCTCCTTCTCCGGCCTCCTGCAGAGTCCCCAATGTCGCCGGACGCGATGTTTCTTCTAGGGTTCCTCCTCGGGCTCCTCCGCCTGGGCGAGGCTTCGATCCACGAGTACTCCAATGGCGTCTTCGCCCCGCGGTCCAACTCGTTCTTCTTCCACGGCGGAAGCGAGGGTCTCTACGCGTCCTCTGAGGTCAACATTACCGCCCCGGCATCCGACGGCAATTCCTTCGTCCAGTGAGCTTCCCCTCCCTCTACTCTTTCCGATCCCGTACTTTTTGCCTCCGATCCGACCAGGGTGGCGAATTTTGTACATTGCTCTCTTCTCGGCTTAGCTTTGATTGGATCGTGCTTGATGTCGTTATTTGTTGTTGTTGAATTGTTTGATCGAATTCAGGAACTTCAATAACTTTGGAAAAAACACTAGGCTTCCCGTTCCCTCATTGGCATTGAAGAAACTGATATACGAGAGTATAGTAGAATTGCTATCCTCGAAAGTGCTCTTTTGCAACATTGTGTAAAAAAAATGCAAAAATTGTACTTGTATCCCCACCCACCCACCCACCCACCCACCCAAAATCAAATATTTCTAATTTACTTTAATGTGTTCCTTGGATGTTTTTTTTTCTCGTTTGCATAAACAGTTACATTAACCAAGCGGAAAGAGAAATAAGCATAGTGGTTGTTTTTTGTTTTGTACTTGAACAAGCTGTACCTTAAACTTCGTCTCAATTTGTTGACCTGTATGCCAATATATTATAGGGCAGTGTTGCATGCACACTAATTGCTAGAAAGATTGACAAGAACTGACGTATAATAGCTCAAGACAGAATTTATTAGGATACTTATTTATATTTCTCTTTTGTTATTCTGTATAATATTCTTCGTATGTAGGTAGGCATTCGATGTTTTTTTCCTCGAGGATTTACATTGGAATTAGATAGCCTGGTGCACTTTAAACTTAATAGAATATATACAAACTAGAGATTGACACTGATTACAACCTGAATAGAGATAGGCTTTAGGCCTAGAGATACTTCATCAGAAATATATGGTAATTTTTTATGATTAAATGGGTATCATTTCTCTCAAATATAAACCACTATAGCTAGTCAATGTATCCTCCAGGTTTGATCTTGTAATATTCAAACGGACAAAAGAGTCAGCATCCAAGCATGGTGATATGCAGCAAAAGACTGGATTAATAGAAGCTATACTAGTTGAAATCCAAGATAGGGACAAGATTGATGGGAGATTCTTAGGCACTGACAATATATGCTGCACGCGTGAGTTGCATGATCAGAATCTCTGTAAAGTAGGAGAAGTGATCATTCGCCCAAGTCAGGATAACTCAGATGGACCAGTACGTGTGCAAACTTTCTTTGCTGGGAATGATGAAGAGGCAACCATGAATGCACAAGCTATTCCCATCAAGAAAACTGGAATGTACTATCTTTACTTTATGTTTTGTGATCCACAACTTGTGGGCACTGTAATTAAAGGTAGAACTGTTTGGAGAAATCCACACGGCTATCTTCCTGGGAAAATGGCCCCTTTGATGACATTCTCTGGATTCATGTCATTGGCATATCTTTTACTCGGTCTCTTCTGGTTTATCCAATTTGTGCGACATTGGAAACATACACTGCATCTTCACTATCATATTACAACAGTTATTGCTTTAGGCATGTGTGAAATGTCTTTTTGGTACTTTGAGTATGGAAACTTCAATTCTACTGGAACTCGACCTATGGGTATAACCATTTGGGCAGTCACTTTCACGGCCATCAAAAAGACTGTTTCTCGCCTTCTGCTTCTTGTTGTTTCAATGGGCTATGGTGTTGTCAGACCAACATTGAATGGCATAACAATGAAAGTTACTCTTCTTGCGATCGTATATTTCATTGCCTCGGAAGCTCTAGAACTTGTTGAGCATTTGGGAAACATCAATGACTTTGCTGGAAAAGCTAGACTGTTCCTGGTGCTGCCTGTTGCTCTTTTAGATGCAACCTTCATTGTCTGGATGTTTTCATCATTATCAAAAACTCTAGAAAAGCTTCAGGTAACTTTATCCATGACATCCATGTTAGATTGCTGTTGAGTTCACTTGATGATTGCGTTACACACGTCTTTGTTTTTGCTAGTAGCTATCACATTTCATATTCTGCATCATATAGTAAAAGAGGAATGTGCAATCTATGAATGAGTTCATGTAGTCTTTGACAATGACTGTTTTTTGTGGCATGAGGTTGTATGTCAGTACTGCCTTGCATACTTCTAAAGCACGATGAGCTATAATATAAAAGCTGGCATGCCATTTTGTTTTGTGCTTACATATGTGCAACTGTACTTGATGGTTGACTGATTTAATGTAAAACTCTTGCCTATTTTCTGCATTTAATTCCTTGGTTGAAGCCTGGAAGTTTAGTGAACAAACCAAATAGAAAATTTGTACACAAGCTCTGGATGTAGCATTTTAGACATTGGAAGGTAATTGGAGTTGATTGAAGAACTTTAGAACAACGTTTCCAAAAAATCTGCACATATAATAGATTAAGCATCTTCTTGTGCAATCTTTGAGAAGCAATTGTTCAAGATTTATAAGAAGTGAAACATAAAAAATGGGCAGCCCAGTGCATGAAGCTCCCGTTAATGCGGGATCCCGGGAAAGAGTCTATTGTACGCAACCTTACCTTGCTTTGCAAGAAGCTGTTCTCGAGACTCTAATCCGTGACCTCTAGGTCACACGACAACAACTTATCATTGCGCCAAAGTTCCCCTTCCTGAGAAGTGAAACATAAGAGAAGAAATAAGGTTGCAACAGGGAACAAATGCTATAAAGTTGGGAACTCCCTCCTCTTTAAATATTACATTTAGGATTTAATTCTAAAGTTGGCATTTCATAATTCATCAATGGATCAAAAGATCGAGTTGTCCTTTAGACCTATTTACTATTTTGTGCATCATTCTCACAAGTGTTTTTTTTCATCTTATGTTGAATTAATAAAGTGGAACTGATATCAGCTGAAGTGCAACCTATCAATCACGAACATCTACATGCACTTGCAATGTAGACTCCAAATTTATGCGTCTAAATAAGAAAAGAACTGAAACATGATCACCTCATGCAAGGCTACTAAACCAGGTCTCTGGTATTGCTTGATGCTCTTGCATCAAATTACGCAACTCTAAAGATTACTATTACAACATTCAAGTTAAAAGGGCATGTGTCTTATTCTACATTGTTGATTTACTGATTCTCTCTCACCATTTCAGCTTGCACTAAATATTGGCATGTTGCTTCAGGTTAGGAGAAACACAGCAAAACTGGAACTATATCGCAAGTTTACCAATACTCTTGCTGTTTCTGTGCTTCTATCAATTGCCTGGATTGGCTATGAGGTAAGAAGAAGCCATAGAATTATAATTAAATTGAAGGAGTTAAATTATCATATATAATAAAATTACTTAAGCTGAAGTGACTTATTTATGCTTCATTGCTTTGTTCCCACAAGGCAACCTTGTATCTCTATCCATGTTATGCTATCCCTTTTATACGTCTTACTGGGGTACCTAGTTTGACCAGCATCTATCGTAAGAGGAGGTTAAACACTTACCAAAACCCTAACCTCAGATATAATTGTTTTTTTCCTTTGGCAAAAAAAAAATAGCATTAGGCTGTTGCTAATCATATAAAGTTCTCAACATCAAGAAGAGATAGACATGCGGCATAGGCAGAGTGCTTGTTGCAAATGTGTTTATTTTAGCCATGAAGCGATGATTTTCAGCACCCCTGTAAAAGCAGTTTATTCCATTTATTACTTTCTAGTTAACCTGAAATACACTCATGTTTCATTGCAGTTGTATTTTAATGCAATTGATCCGTTAAGTGAACTTTGGCAAAGGGCTTGGATTGTCTCTGCATTCTGGAGTGTTCTCTCTTTCGTACTCCTTGGAGTTATCTGCATCCTGTGGGCTCCATCTCAGAATCCAACTAGGTACACCTTGGTGTTTTTTCTTTGCTCGTCGCAGGGTTTTTGAAGATTCTTTTCTTTTTTCTATATGAAGTAAAATCTGTGCTGAATAAGTTGATGGTGCTGCTCTCAACCTTGATGCACCTTTTATATTTGAAATATCAATTCCTACTTGAAGTTCTGCCTTGACAACTATCACTACCGTAAAATTCTTCCATTTATGGCTATAACTTCATTTAATTATATGATTAGATTGTTTATAGACTTTGCTATACATCTGTGTGGTTGTGTTACATGCAGATATGCATATTCAGAGGATACAAATGATGACTTTGATGATGAGGGTCCTCTTACTAGAAGCGGTGCCAGAGGAATTGGTGATCCCTTGAGCAAACTGGAAAGGAAGGAAAGAAAGAACATTGATCATACATTTGTGTCGGCAGGTGACCATGAGGAGGATAAAAGAGAGTAGTGGAATTCCTCCCCTTCATGGGGTTTGGATCTACCTTTCTTGTTCTGGTATGCCACCTAATCACTTCTTATCATGTATGTTAAGAAAATCTAGATAATTGGTTATAAAACTTTTACTTGGTCTTTACAATTTAATCTACCTGCAAGCATGTTTTGACTATTGTTTAACGTCAGTGAGTTCAACTTACGCAATCTGTTTGTATAAGGTTAGATATCTTATTGAAAAATTAAATTTTATTTAATTAGTTATAATGTAATTAGAAATGTTCTATCTAGCTAATTGTTTTGTAAAGCAGTTTTATGAAGTTGGAGGAACTAAGATAATAATTTAACTTACACTAAGTCATGATAGTTATTAGATAGTAATGTGTAATTTAGTTGTTATTTATAAAGATGGTAAATAGGTCAAAAATAGGAAAAGATGATACTATCTAGATTAAAATAGACACTTGATTTTGTAAAGCAAAAAAGGAGAGGATGGGTAAAGAATGGATAATGGCTGTTCTTTTTTCCAAATCAGCACGATGCAGTAAAAGAAAGGAGAATGGTTACGTCTATGATCCATTCATGCCAAATTGTGGACACTTAAATTATCAAATCATCTTTGATTGAAATGACGTTCATTTTGATTTTTTATTAAAAGGGCACCCACTTTACTAAAAGAATGGGCAATGGATGGAAGGATACTGGAGGATAGAAAAGAAGGGCAAAAATCAAGAGCGTGTCCTTTTAGTTTTTAAATCATCAAAGGAGTGTTTCATTTTGATTTTTTATTAAAAGGGCACCCCCACTTTACTACTCAACGTGGACAATTATCTAAATGTCTTCTAGTATTGTTTTGTATTATTATCTCACATCTAATTTCTGAACTACTCGAGCATGTTGTAGTAGTTACGAAATTATAGCTGTTACAACGTGAATATTAGATGGGCATATGGGTGAGTAAAAGTTCGGTTAAATCGAATTAACCGACCAAACCGATCGAATTTAAAAATTCAGGCCGGTTATTTCGATAAAAAAATCAGTTATGTTGGATAATTTAATTCGGTTTCGATTTTTAAATTTGTAATTCAGTTAAATCGAATAAATCAAAATTTTCAATCGAATCAGTGCTGCACCACTGTAGTGTTGGTTTTGAAAACCAGCACTACTATGGTGCTGGTTTTGAAATTCGGTTAATTCGATTTTCAATCGAATTAATTGATGTTTTATTGATTTGATTTGTTCGATTTTTATTGGAAAGATTGATCGGTTCGGTTAGTTTTAAAAAATTTTGATTTGTTCGGTTTCGGTTTAATCAGTTCGGTTGGTTCAATTTTGTATTGATTGCTCAATCTTAGGTGAGCGTGAGCATGCATCAATAATATTCATGTTGTAGTAGCTACGATCGTAACTACTACAACACATACTTAATATGTTAAAATATATTTATGTTGTAACAATTATAAAACCGTAACTGCTACAACGTATACTTCACATATTCAAAAATATTCACGTTGTAAAAGGGACGTCCTTTTGATTTTTGCCCCTCTATAAAGATGGTAAATAAGTCTAAAGATAGGAAAAGATGATACTATCTAGATTAAAATAGACACTTGATTTTGTAAAGCAAAAAGGAGAGGATGGGTAAAAGAATGGATAAAGGCTGTTCTTTTTTTTTTTCCAAAGTAGCACGATGCAGTAAAAGAAAGGAGAATGGTCACGTCTATGATCCATTTATGTCAAATTGTGGACACTTTAATTATCAAATCATCTTTAGTTGAAATGACGTTCATCCAATATAGATGGATGGATGGAGGACAGAAAAGAAAAACATGGGTAGCAACATATAATGATATTTTGGAATATAGAAAAAAAATTAATGAATACCACAAGGTCAAACAAACAAATTAAGTAAGAGTATTGGACTAGGATATTTGTATCAAGGGGGATATGAAAAAATTAGCTGATGTTAGAAACTTGATTAATTATGAACATCAACATACTTATCAATACAATTTTTTTTTGGAATTTGTTATGTTGTTGTATAAATGTATTAGTTGTGACCTACAATGATCTATATGTTCTTGCTTTTCGGAGTCAACATCTGATTGACTGGGTTTAACACTTGATGGAGCACTAATACAATCACTTTAATGAAACATTTGACAACTTGAGCTGTTAAATAGGGATATTCTATTTACTACAGTACTAATATGAACAGATTTGGCCTACCCTCTGCTGAATGTCATTATACACTTTATTATCTCCACATTTTTTAAAGCATCTAAACTGGAATCTGATTGGCCTTACAAAGTGATTGAGGCTTGGGATAAAAAGCTTACCTCCAAAAGACACAGTGGTCTAAAGTGAAGGTGCAGGGGGGAAGATGAGGAAGAGGAAAATGAATCCAATTAGTTGGATCTGATTGATCGTTGTTCATTGGAGAATTCTATTCACAAAAAGTATTTAATTAGAAACTTTTAAATCTTGCAAGATAGAACAATAGAGAATTCATGAAAAACCTTGATAACCTGCATCTAATCTGATATTCTCATTCGCATCACTCGAATAATGGTTTTGTTAATTATGCCTTTGATCTTTCCAGTTTGTCCAGGTTATCAAGGTATACCCAGTCTTTTTTTTTAACCATTGAAGTATATTGTTATGTTCTGTTTGCCCGTTTTAATACAATAACTTGAGCATTTTTAGCTATCAATTTCAATATTCTGTTTTTTGTTTTGTGCTACATGATTGAAACTACCTCTCTGATTTACGGTTTTATTTTGCCAGGAAATACTACTGTTCCCAGCTCAACGATCATATTTATCTGTTTATCACATATATAGAGAGAGCTGCATCAACATAGGTGAAAATATTCGATATAATCGAGTTGGTATTTGTCATATAAGAACAGTGATAAAATTCTCCAGAAAATAATCTGTTGAGAGAATAAAATCCTTCCTACCATATGGAAAGATCGCTTCAAATCACTATGAGGTCAGCATTGAAGAGCTTACCTCTTAACCTTTTATCATGTAGGATGGATTTATCTTAAAAATAGTTATTTAACTTTTTTTGACTTGGGGGTCAAGGTCTGGTTTATTAATTTCAAATATTTTGATCATGAAAAAATTATTAGCTAGCTTAGAAAAAAAATCAAATTTTATTCTATTGATAAAAAGAGAATTAGTTGACTCCAAGTCAATTCCTACGACCTTTTACCTTTAAATTTATTTTTAAATTATTTTTTCACCTAAGATTTAATTTTTAAAATACCTCTAAATTCTATTAACGATAAAATGCCCCTCGATATTTTGTGTTTTACTATCAAAGTGATAATGCCCACTACTAATTAAGCACTTTAAATGATAATTGAAAATAAAACAATTTTGCTAGTTAAAGGTGCTTTAACATTCAATAAAAGTAGGATAATTTCCAAATGGTAATTAAAAGATACTTTAAAACAAAAAAGATAAATTTACTTTTTTTAAAAAAAAGATAAATTTGCCAATAATTAAAGACAGTAATCACCATCAAGAGCAAGCGTCTTTAATGGCGCGCTCTCGAAGACTTTAAACTAACGACTTAAATGTCCCATCGCCATTTCCACAAAAAGCGCTGCTTTGGGGACTCGACTCGTACACCTTCACGCCGTCCACGTTGCCTGGGCCCAGCCTGCCCGCATCCATCCGACGGCTGCCCGCCGCTTGATCGGCCAATCGGACCCCGCGATCCCGCCGTTGATCCTCTGGCAAACAGCTGGCGCGACGCGGTGGCGTTCGGAGAGGGAGAGTTACCACCGCCACGTCGGTGGTGGATGAGAGCGAGAGGAGTGATGGCGCCCAACCTCACACGATTTTGAGGACGCAGAGATTGGAGAGTTAGGAATCCTGCGAGAGCCGTTTTTCTAAACCTCCGCCCTCTCGGATATCGCCGGAGGTATCATTTTCCTTCCTCTCCTTGCTAGATCTGCCTTCATTTTGACGATTTTGAGTTCGAACTCGATGTTTCTGACTAAACTTGCAGGATTTTTGTTTTCTGTTTCCTCGTGTCGATTTGCTGTTTGAGTTAGCGAAAATGCGAGAACTTGAGTGAGATTTCGAAGTTTTTCCCTTCAAGATCCGGTTTCTTGCTGCAGTTAGGGTTCCTCCCTGCCTAGATCGGAGTCCCTCCTTGCCATGGTGAACCATCACCATTTCAGATGGCCCTCGGCCTTTCTCCTTGCTTCCTTCCTCTTGCTCATCGCGGCGCCGGCGCCGGCGCCGGTCTTCGTCGCCGCTGATAACTCCACGTACATCCCCAGGGATTACATCCTCCTGAACTGCGGCTCCTCTGGGCGGACCACTGACAATGATGGCCGGTTTTGGAACGGAGACACTGGATCGAAGTTTGCCCCTTCGCTGAACTCCGCCGGCCTCACGGCCTCCAAGCAAGCCGCCTCCTCGGTCCCGGAGGTACCTTACATGACTGCCAGGATCTTCACCTCCCAGTACACCTACTCCTTCCCCGTCGGCCCTGGCCGCAAGTTCATCCGCCTCTACTTCTACCCTGCCAATTACTCCACCCACGCCCCGTCCAACGCCTTCTTCGACGTCACCTGCAACAACCACACCCTTCTCAGCAACTTCAGCGCCTTCCTGACCGTCAATTCTCTCAACTACGACAGCCTCACGCGTGTGTACTCCGTCACGCGTGAGTACTCCGTGAACACCTCCACCGGCGGGCTGGACCTCACCTTCACCCCATCAAGCTCCCACCCAAATGCCTTCGCCTTCATCAACGGCATCGAAATTGTGTCGATGCCGGACATCTTCACCTTACGAACTCCTAACCTTTTCATGGGCGGATCTTCCGTGTCATACTCCATAGAGCCAGACATGGCGATGGAGACGATGTATCGGTTCAATGTGGGCGGCAAATTCCTCTCCACCACTCAGGATTCAGGCCTGTATCGCACTTGGAGTGATGATACAGAGTATATCTTCGGGGCCGCTTCCGGCGTGACCTACCCCAACGACCCCAACGTCACAGTTGCTTACACTGCCGGTGTGCCGAGCTACACAGCGCCCCTGAATGTTTACTCGACCGCGCGATCCATGGGACCTGATAAAAACGTCAACCTGAACTACAACTTGACATGGATCGTCTCGGTCGATGCTGGTTTCTACTATCTCGTGAGGTTCCATTTCTGCGAGATACAGAATCCGATGACAAAGGTGAATCAGAGAGTGTTCGATATCTTCGTCAACAACCAGACTGTGCAGAAGAACGCCGATGTAATCGCCTGGAGCAAAGGGATAGGCAGGCCTGTGTTTAAGGACTACGTTGTCTTTCCGATAGGAAGTGGGCAGATGGATATGTGGGTTGCTCTCCATCCAGATCCTGAACTGAAGCCACAGTACTATGATGCTATCTTGAATGGGCTCGAGGTCTTCAAGATTGAAAACGGCAATGCTAGTCTCGCCGGACTTAATCCGCCGCCGAGACCTCAGCCACCACCGGTGGATGCTAGCTGGATTTCCGGTCGGTCCACGAGCCGCAAGAGCAGAGCTGCAGCCATCGCCGGTGGAGTCGCCGGAGGGTTAGTTTTTCTAATTGCTGGTTTTTGTCTTGTGGGATTCTACAGGCGCCGCAAGGCGAAAGGGAAGGATGGAGGTAGCAGCGACGGGCCTTCCGGCTGGCTGCCTCTCTCACTCTATGGCAATTCTCATTCGGCGACATCAGCCAAGACAAATGCCACCGGCAGCTCCTCCTCGCTCCCCGGCAACCTCTGCCACCACTTCTCGTTCGCGGAGATAAAGACTGCAACCAAAGGTTTCGATGAGTCCCTCCTCCTCGGCGTCGGAGGATTCGGAAACGTCTACCGTGGGGAGATAGACGGGGGGACGAACGTTGCTATAAAGCGCGGTAATCCGATGTCCGGGCAAGGCGAGCATGAGTTCCAAACTGAGATTGAGATGCTGTCGAAGCTCCGGCACCGGCATCTCGTCTCCTTGATTGGTTATTGTGACGAGAACTGCGAGATGATCCTTGTGTATGATTATATGGCGCACGGCACACTGCGAGATCATCTATACAAGACTCAGAATCCACCCCTCACCTGGAGGCAACGACTTGAGATTTGCATCGGAGCTGCCCGGGGACTGCACTATCTCCATACGGGCTCCAAGTATACCATCATCCACAGAGATGTGAAGACCACAAACATCCTGCTAGATCAGAAATGGGTTGCTAAGGTTTCAGATTTTGGTCTCTCCAAGACTGGCCCGATGCTCGACCACACCCATGTCAGCACGGTCGTGAAGGGTAGCCTTGGATATCTTGACCCGGAGTACTACCGGAGGCAGCAACTCACCGATAAGTCGGATGTTTACTCGTTCGGGGTCGTGTTGTTTGAGGTCCTTTGCGCGAGGCCAGCTCTTAATCCGGCACTTCCAAAGGAACAAGTGAGTTTGGCTGAGTGGGCAGTG
Organism: Curcuma longa; assembly: GCF_044706935.1. Taxonomy (NCBI): domain Eukaryota; kingdom Viridiplantae; phylum Streptophyta; class Magnoliopsida; order Zingiberales; family Zingiberaceae; genus Curcuma; species Curcuma longa. The sequence continues at coordinate 2,869,030 of NC_133877.1, forward strand.
CACTGCCAGAAGAAGGGAATGCTTGAAGACATCGTTGATCCCTACCTGATGGGCAAGATTGCACCACAGTGCCTCAAGAAGTTCGCGGAGATTGCCGAGAAGTGTGTGTTAGATAACAGCACAGAACGACCATCCATGGGGGATGTTCTCTGGAACCTTGAGTTTGCCCTCCAGCTGCAGCAGAGTGCTGAGGAAAGTGGCAGCATCAGTGCCGGTATATCTGATGAAACTCCTATGACCATTAGAAATAAACTCGTCGATGATCCATCCATGGAACCGAGTATCACGACAACATCGACCACTTCGACAAGTATGGAAGGGCAGAGTCTAGCGAGCGTCGACTCTTACAGCTTGACCCCTAGTGCTGTGTTCTCACAGATCATGAACCCAAAGGGAAGGTGAGATCAAAGGTGATCAACGTGGAACTCTAGCCTTTTCTTTTCTTTTGCTTTGATAGTAATGTCTTTGTTACCTGAATTTGTTCGAGTTTGCATAGTAATCTTATTCGACATTGAGGTTTCAAATAACCCGTGGACCTTGAATGTATGTATCTTGTATTGTGTACTCTTTAGATTGAAATGGTTGTGTAACAAAATAAAGAGGTGTGTGTTTGTTAGTAGAACTAGAATATTTTGTTATGTTAACCAGATTGAATTGGTCCTTGGTTTTAGATTTCTGTTAATAACTGCTGAACGCAAAACTCCTAAGAAATGGCCTGCTCCACCTCCCTTGATCTCTGCAGTTTATCAGATCATCAGGTTTCTCCAAATTAGGAGTAGGCTTTTAGCTTTTCATTCCCTTTCGGCATAAGAAGCAGAGCAAACAGAATGAGGCATATTGGGACTAAGAAGACAGAAAATTTAAGGGAAACGACTTCCTCTTTACACAAACAGAATCATTCTTCTCCACTCGAGCAGTTCGCCCTCCTGTTTAATGTATAACCTCATGACAGATAGAGAAAAGGCAAAACCAGAACATTTTAACAAAACTGGTAAATCCTGCCAGTGTATTTACTTTTTTTTTTGTTAGACCAAGGCAAATACTTAACTACTGTTGAATTGATGGTGAACAGGCTATAGATGCAATAATGACAAGCTCAAAACTGTAGGGAAACAGATCTCGAGAAATTCTTTTCTTTTTGGTTCTTGGAAGGCAGAAACAAACAGGTTGAATGCCCGGCTCAAGTGCCTTTCCGACGCTTCACAAGTGCCACGAAACCAGCTTTGATAGGTGCGACTGAGCGCGAAGAGCCACACTGCACAAATGAACAAATTCATCATGCCGAAAGAAAACTGAAACAAGAGTGGAAGAAACAACAAGAAAAAAAAATTAGGGACCAGAAGAGGAGAAACAAAAGGAACAGAATTTAGGGAATTGGACGATGACAGCCATTAGCAATAGGAAAAACTAATATCATCAAAACAAATGTGTAATTATTCTAGTCATGCAGGATTTTGCAAGTTAGATGCATTGATCGTTAGAGCTACTTTTCCATGTTTTAGCCCTTCACAAAGCCTCAGAACAACATAATCTTTTATCATACAGCAATCAAGCAATGTAGGCAAATACTAGTTGATCATCCTGGGCCTTGTGATAAATTAAAACCATGAAATGCTGCATAGTGCCGAAGAATAAAATGAGAAGACTACAATTTGAAGTCTGTATCAGGGAAAGAAGAAAACACAGGCTAAAAGAATGAAATGCTGATCGCTTGAGGTGTAAGTTTGTGAAGCCTGTGCCAGACATTTGAATAGAGTTTTGAACGAGATCATTCGAGAAAATGAATCTGAATACTATTGCTGTTCTCTATCAAGTAAAATCCAATCTGCTAATGTTTTAATCCTTCCCAAGGCCTCAGAACAACTTGATATTTTTATCATAAGGCTAATCAAGCAATGTAGGCAAAATATAAGTTGGTCATCATAGGCCCTACGACGAATACAAACAAATAGACGGTGCACAGATAAAGGGATGAGTTGAACAATATTTCATTCTCATTTTAGGAAAGATGCAGATTCAACTAACAGAATAAAAAAAACACACGAAGTGCAACTTTATTAAGTTTGCACCAGTACTTATATCGTGTTTATACCTGCAGGATGCCACTATAACATACAGGAATTCTGCTGCTATATTACCAACAAAGCCTCAGAATACCATTTTTTTATCACAAACTAATCATGCAATGTAGGCAAAAATATACTAGTTGAAGGAAAAAAGCAACCCTGCATAAACAGGATCAAAGTACAATATATCAAATAATTAGACGTGTGATCAGATTAAACATTCACCTGTTCACAGCGAAGAAAGAATAATCGGTTCTCCTTTGAAAGTATGGTATCAGGACTTTTGCAGCCATTGCATATTACATACTCATCTGAAGGAAAAGAAAGGTGATTATTGGACAAATTGGAAAGAACAAACACATGACACGCCTAATTGAGTAACACAAGGGAATGGGTTGGAGGGAGATTGTGTTCCTTTCCCTTTCCTTCCACTACCCCTCGTTCCTCCTATTCATCCACCTAAGTAAATAGGATGTAAAGGCCCACTATTAACTGGCTAGATTTGAAGGTAAAATCTACCAGCAGGCTACATGTTTTATGATGAGTTGGTTAAGAACCAAATTTTTGAATCAAGTAGCCCTTGATTTATCTAGCCAGTTGTTCAATGAAGAAAATAAGCTGATGTTTGATGTGAAAGTAAACAGGCCGCCTATAATGGAAGCTAATGCATCAAAAATATAAACTTCAAAATTCTCGTAAAGACTTACTGATGTATCTTCTAAGGATTCCCTCAAAATTTTTTGGGGCAAATCTTCCCTTAATAACCAGTCTCTGCTGCCCATCAAGTGATCCATTTGTTCCCATTTCAGCCAGTAAAAAATTCATAACATGCTCTGGTTGCCTATGCATCCTGCAGAACATAAATAGCTTTAGAACAATGCAATCATCATCGGCAAAAACTGAACACACACAAAAAAAATACTATAGAAGTATCGTGAATGGGAGACTAATGATAAAGCAAACAAAAAATTTGTGCTTTTTGTTTAGAGTTATAGCAATGGATTTACAATATGCAACCATCCAAAAAAATTATTTCCTATTAAAAAGATACTATCGAAGTATCATGAGTGCGAGACTTATGGTAAAGCAAACAAAAGATATGCTTTTGGTTTAGAGTCATAGCAGATGAATTTACAATTTAGAACCAACCAGAAAATCATTTCATAAATTGTGGGTCTAAACAGCAACTCAATTTTCAAGTAGTTTAAGAATGTATGTAGTGAAAAAAAAAATTAACATGCAAATTCATGTCAAGAACAAGAAAAATTAATGTGAAACAACCTTATTGTCTTTCAAATTAGCATTCGATTGTAAGATATCAACCAAGTTTATCCTAATGCAACAAGCATCACTGCTTAACAAGCTTTATAATTTTGCACTAAAAAGCACCAATGGCATGTGAAACAGCATGAAATGAAATTAGTAGTAAAACTATGAAGTAAGAGAACATGCAAACACAAGAGAAAGCAGTCATACGTTTTGCACAGATCCATAAAATTCACAAAAACTGTCTTCTTGGTTCCTTCTCTAAGCACTTGTGGAGGCCTCATCACAGTCCTACGTCTATCTCCAGCAAGATCAGGATTATTTTCACGCAATATATTGAATACTCGACCTAGAAGCTGCATTAACATATACAAATATCAGAATTTAAATAAAAATTCTGAGAACTATGGCTCCAAGAGAAAAAAAAAAAATAGGTCACCAGCCATGTGACTGTAGGAAGGCCTCAGTAAATTAAACTTCCAACTTATCATAAGAACTGCCTTGCCCCACACACAAAAAATAAAAAACACAAGATGCAAGCCTGCAACTTTTAAGTGGCATTACAGTCTGCAGATCGTACAAATAAAGGCAGACTATAAAAGACAGTACAATGATTGGGGCCATAAAAAACATCAACAAAATTGGTGGTAGAAGGATACACAGTGTGTGTAACTTCACCATTGATCTCTTCCTTCCCTCCAAAAGCACAAACTACTCATCACTTTCAATTGATTAACTCCACTACAACAATCTACCAAGGAGTTCACACAAAAAGGGAAAGGCAACTTTCAAAATCATTGCCACCCAAAAGATTTACATGTAATTCAAGACGACACCCACTTTAAAGTTTATAAAAGTCATCTTTCAAGACCATTTTCAACAGAATAAAAAACATGAATAATAAGCCGACCATACCTCTTCATAAATATAGTCACGGTCAGTTCCTTCCCACGGGTATCGACTAAATCCAAGGACAATGCCTTCTCCTTCCTCATCCTCCCCAACTTGATCACCTGTTGATCAATTACCTTCTTATCTAGTAGAAAATTCATTAAATACAATTTCTTGAATTTCTAATGGTAAGAAAGATTGGTGCATGTGGTTTACCATGCATAGATCAAACATATCTCTGGGTGACTTACCCTAGGGTGCCCTAGTTAATGCAAATAGCTAACGGGCGCTCTAATTGTTTCAAAACTAGCCAAAAACAACCTGTATTATTTAAATATTAGTTTTACACGAATGATTCTAGGCAACAATTAACATGATTCAAAAAACTTGATATAAAGTGAATACCAATGTTGTTGAACTGACAGAGTGCGTTGAGTTTAAAAGCTCACTGCACGTGGATCGTTGCACATCAACACTCAATTGCATGGATAATGTTTTAATAGCATGGATATTTTGTTTTTCTGGAAAAGCATATCCACTGATAAGGATGCATTTATTATTGCAGTTTTCCAAAAGTTAATTTATCCCACTTAAATCTAAATTCTGAATTAACAGACTACGCAAAGAGATCTTACTGGTTTGGTCTTGGTCTCCATTTTCATCATTCAGGAAATTAGTCTCAACCTGTCAATAAATATGCAAAAGAATGATATAATTAAGAAAAGGTAGCTATAGCAATTTTAGCAAATTTGGCCCAAATCAGAAGAGCTTTCCTACTGACAGGTTTCTTCTTCTTTTTCTTCAAGCCAACAAAGCTAGGTTCGCTTGATTCAGTAACTGCAACAAGAAGATACTTTTATCTTTGAAAACCACATATATGATTTATCGACAAGGATGAACAAGTTTTAAAGAGTAATGGGCTTCACCAATTATAATACCTGTTAAATTTTCTGTTTTCTCAGTTAATTTGTCTACCTCTTCAACAGGATCCTGAACCACGGGTTTCTTCTTTTTCTTCTTCTTAGTTGGATCGAAGGGTACCAACTACATCCATAGTAGCCAAAAGTTATAAAAGAAAATTAATAAATAGAAATAAAAAGGTAAAAGGTATAATAAAGTAACAATGCAACGGAGAATGAAAAGTTGACAACAGATCAATGGGGTCAAATTAATTACAACCGGACGATACAATGATCCTACCAAAAGAGCAACGCAACCAGTGTTTTAATAATAAAAAACTAGCTAGAGAAAACCCCAACATTCATACCTCTGGGACCTCCTCCTTCAGTTCAGCAGGATCCTCACCCGCCATATTGTTCTAGACTTCAAATTTTCAAATATGAATCTGAAGAAGCCGAAAAAAAAACAATCCCATTAGAACAAAAACTACAACCAGAAAGAGGAAAAGAGTAACTATCAGATCAAAGCTCTGGTACCAAACATAGCAGAAAATGATATCAACATATGAGACTAAACAAAAACAGATCTGGAACAAGATCAACCGAAAAACACATCCCAAACTTTCCCCCAAACGAGAGGGCAATTTGCTACATCTCCTTTGCATCGAATAACACAGAATCGTCGATCCAAGTACCTGGAACACACTCCCGATCCAAACTACTAGCCCCGAATCAGCAACGATAGTGAACTACGGCACAGGCAGCAACGATAGTGAACTGCGGCGGAGGCAGCAGCGATAGTGACGTAGAATGCTGCCATTGCTTCAGCTCGCTTGCTATTTATAGTGAGGTTGACGATTGGGAGTAGGGTTTCGCTGGATGCACCACGCGATTTCGTCCGGTCCACCGAACCACGTCCAAATCCAGAGTTCTGGAGTTAATTCGACCCGGTCCAACTGCCGGCCCATAATGGTCCAGTTTTATACAATAATACGAATAAAAAAATCGAGGAAAATAGAGAGAGAGGTGAAAATGAAAAATAATTTATTATTACTGTTATTATTTCAGTTGTGATATGTATACGAATCACTATACTTAATCATGGCTAAAATATTCGAGTGCCAATTATTGATATTTATTTTATAAATTCCTCTTTGAATTAAATTACAAGCTATTCAACCGATTTAATACGACAAAATAGATAATTTTATCAAGAAGAACATAAACATTAAAAAAAAAAAGGCAAGACAACAAAATCAAGCAAGTGATGGCGAGAAAGAGATCTTCCATGCTTGCAATAGGAAGGCTTGCTTTGCTTCATACGACAGCAAAAATGATGCTATTTGTCTTCATTCATTCATTCCCCTATCTCTTTCTTGGCCCACCAAAATCTTTATGATATATTCTTTTTTTTAAAAAATAAAATTTAAGATTAATTTTATTTTATAGAAATATGAAGTTTTTTCTTATTAATTTGGCCTTGAAAGTCTCTTCTCAATATCCTAACGATCATCAATCCATTGTGATTAGAATGTACAATAACAACTATTTCTATCCCCTATCATATTTTCATTTATATTTAAATATATTTTATTTTATTATTACTAATTAAGTTTTTTTTATTTTTCTCCTTTTTTTTGATATGTATATGTATCATAGTTTTATATTATATAACCGAGTATTTATTAGTTATTTAATTACATACTCATACTAAAATAGGGTCATTTTAGTATTTATAATATAATCGCTTAGAATAATATTTATACAAATTAAAGGGTCATTTTAAAAAATATTTATCTTTCTTTTAAAACAATAGGGACGATTTTTGAAAACTACAAGGGGTACAATGGAATTTTGTCTATTATTATTATTATTGTAATTCGATGTAAATATCATATTTATTCATGAAATATTTGGTTAAAGAAAGACAAGGCAATAAAAAAAAATATCTGCCGACGCTTCTCACACTGTAACTTCTCGTTTCTAAATTCGTACCTTTTTGGTCGTTGAAAAGTTCGTGTAAATATGAACAAAAAGAATAAAAAAGGGAAATCGTCGCCCGGTGAGAAATCGAGACCCGGCCCTCACGCATCTTCTACGTTTAAAAGATCATCTACCATCGTCTTCCTCCTCCGATCTTGATCAGGATCGTTGAAGGTTTCTCTCTAACCCTCTTGCCGTCGATCAGATTCGAGACTCGGCCATCGAAGTTTTGTTTTGAGGTTTTACTGCTCCGATTTGATCGCCGATGGAGTCCTCCGGCGGAAGTTTTGGACCCCAACGGAGCCAGTCTGCTTCCCCCAGCGAAAGTTCGTCGAGGAGGTACAGTCTACAGCTTACTCCCTCCAATTTCATCCGCGCGCGGCTTTCGGATGCGTTGGAGCACTTGGGGATTTTGCGCACGACGGCGGGTCATGCGGGGGAGGAGAGCTTGGAGGCGTCCGCGTTGAGAAGCCGTGCTTCCGGACGGACCACCGGTGCGCCTGCGGCATCTATCGGTAGCGAGGGCGAGGTGGCGATTCGAATCATTGGAGTGGGAGATCAGGAGAGTCTGCGGGCGGGAGCGAGCGTGCCGCTGCCTCCTTCTGCGGGAACTGGGACAGACGGGGGTTCCGGTGGTCCTGGTTCTCCCGTCGAGTCCATTTCTTCTTCACCGGGAAGAGGAGGAGGTGAAGGGAGTGGCGATGAAGTTGGTGAGTCGGCTTCATCAGCATCTTCATCGCCTGCGTCGTTCTTGTCCGCCGGTGGCAGGAGTGTGGATGGAGAGGCAAACGCCACAGCAGGCAGTAGTAGAGACTCTGTGTATCAGAGATATGATATACAGCAAATAGCAAGGTGGATCGAACAGATACTACCATTCTCGCTATTGCTCTTGGTGGTTTTCATCAGACAGCATTTGCAAGGTATGGCTTTCACGTATCAGCATCTGTTTTTTTTTTCTCCACCGTGATGTGCATAAGCACAATCTCTGGACGAACTGATTCATTTCATAAGCTTACGTGCTATCTTCTAAAATTTAAGAAAACTTGTGAAAGAGATGCCATGCGGTTATGCTTATGTGATAGTATTGTTGGCTTCCAGGGGATTCTTTGGATTATATCAGTAGTGATAGCGATTTCGATCATTCTCTGTCTTTTTTGTTTGTTTGTTTGAGTTGATTTATCATCCCTATCAACACTCCATGCCTTAAGATGATTTATTTGGACAAAGCGTATGATAGTTTAGGTACACAAGATGATACTTTCTTGCTCATCAATTTTCCATTCAGCAAGTTACCTGCGCACTTGGAGTGTTCTACAACGTCATCTATTATTTGAGTATGTGTCCAATATTTACAAGCTGTGAACTGTAATCTATTGCCTATTACCTTAGTATCAAATCCTTATAAAATAAACTTTCTTAAAATAGGCTTGTCATGTCTGTTAGACTGACTGAAAAGACCATATATTTTATGTTTTCCCCTTTATGATATTTTACCTTTGTGCAACCTGACAGGTTTCTTCGTAACTATTTGGATTGCCGCAGTGATGTTCAAGTCTAATGATATTCTGAGGAAACAGACTGCTTTAAAGGTATATATACCTGATCCCACTTTTAGGACACTCTTTGAACTAACAATCTACTGCGGCTATATGCAAATTAATGATAGATAATAGTGTTCCATGAGAAAATTAAAGTGCATATTATCCAAGCCTTGTTTCTAGATCTATATTGGAACTTGGAATGTTTGGTTGCCTCCAGTAATTTTGGAATATAAATGATAATTAGGAGGCCTAACTAAGAGAATTAAACATTGGATATAATGAAAGGATTTTGTTAAGTTTCACTTTTGGGTATATTGTTTATATCTGGATTTTTTCCCTATGAAGAATTTTCTGCATTGAACTAGATGTTCTGATTTTGGTTTGTGCAGGGTGAGAGAAAAATATCTGTTCTTGTTGGGATTACCTTCATCTTCATAATTCATATATTCGGAGTATACTGGTGGTACAGGAATGATGATCTTCTGTACCCACTGATCATGCTACCCCCGAAAGAAATACCACCATTTTGGCATGCCATCTTTATCATCGTGGCCAATGGTATCTGCAACACTGATTTCTATCTTCCTAGTGTTATGAATTGGATGAAACTTCATCCTCGTCACATAATAGACTAATTTACTGCTGTATCTGATCAAATTTTCTACTTTTCAACAATGTAAACTTTTTTAACATGCCATATACAATTAACTTGCTTCCACTGTACCAGTTTCTTTAGCTCATGCAATTCTATCTCAATATTGTATTTGTTTTTGTCAGATTTGTTGTAACTAATACTTACATGGTTATGATTTAAGTTGAACATTCATTATATAGTTATTGGGTGTTATATTTGAGCCTTGTATATATGGTGTCATTGTTATCTCTTAATGAACCCAATACAACACCATACACAATTTTTCCTCTCAACTTGGTGTCATAGTATCTTAGTGGGTTAAACAAGGTTTGACGTTCTCTTCCAAACGTTTTAGGTGAAGGTTGAGAGTTTGATGTGACAGAGTGCCCTATGCTCCTTGCTATGTCCCCTTCTCTCCATGTCTTTATATTGGTACCTTGGTATTCAGCTATCAAACAGGCCCAAACTAGGTCTAAAGTTTAGGCTTAGTGGCCCCTAGCCCACTGGGGAAATTTGAAAAAAAAAAAAAAGTTTAGTCTTAAGCCTAGACTTGTTCTTCTTTGCTTCAAGTAATTACAACAAACTCATGATTTGGCTTTCACCATAAATGTTCATCTTAAGTTCATTTTGTATATATGATTTATAGTGTCTTTGTTACTTCTGGAGAAAAATTGACCAAACTCTGCCTGTTTCCAATATTTATTCCCTCTTAGACAATGTTAAAACGTTAATCTCACTTATGCCCACAATGCTTTTATCACTCCCTTTATTAGATGTATTTGAAAAGATTATTTAGTCTTAATCTGGCTTGCGATATCTTTTTCTCTCAACTACCTCACCATAGAGTAGATATTGGAATCTTAATCTTTCTCCTTTTTCTATTGTCCTAACATCAAAATCTTGTTGAAACTTCAGAGAGGTATGAGAGTAGATTGTACCATAGAAAATTGTGTCCACGTGAAAATTAGATGAAATAGTAATTTCGTCGAGCCTTCAACATTTTGAAGATCAATCTAAAGCATTACACCAGCAGAGTTCCTCAATTGTTGTATTAGTATTGTGCTAGAGATTTTTAATGTTTTTATTTGAGTTAGAATTATTAGAATTACAGTTATATGGTTATTGGTTTAGTTCCTGATGCGGTATTTAGTTAGTAGCTGTTCTGTAGGAGTCTTACATATAAGGTGTTTATGTTATAATTACAAATTTCAAACATATTTTCTCTCAACTTTTATACTTTTCATTATTAAAGAGAACCTTAATGCCTAGGAATACATGCATTCACTATGATAAAAAATTAAGATTAATCAATTTTCCCAAATTTTGATTTTTATTCATTGGTATTTTTCAACATTTAATTATTCTTTTACTGATTTCTTGTTAAGTTTTAGAGATCTATTGGGTAGTTAACATGTTGCATCTTTGCTTTAAATTATCACCTGGAGTGACAGCTTATCTTGACCTGTTGCACACATTTCAGATATTTTAGTGCGTCAGGCGGCCATGGTTCTTAAGTGTTTGCTGTTGATCTGCTACAAAAATAGTAAAGGGCATAACTCTCGAAAGCAGGTAATCCAGCATGTTTCGTTTGAAATTGTTCTTCTTAAATATGTCTATAATTTTTCTTCAAGTAGCTTGCACATATTTAGAAAACATACCATGCTAACAAGTGACGAATAATCTCTAGAAGAATAATGGTATTGACTGTTCTTATTTGAATGGTGTTCAAAGTAGAGCTGCTTTGTAACTTGAAGTGTGGTTTGACTGTTCCACTTTGCATGGATCTTTAAATCATTTATTGTGAATTAGGAAACAAAGTTGAATAAAGTTGTCTTTCTTATTGACTTCGGACTTAGTTCCAACTTCTGAATACTAGTATCCTCTCTGCAAGTCTTCTTAGGCATACTAACATCATTCTCTCCGTCATTACAGGAAGTATCTGTAGTAACAAATGTCATTAGTGCCTTTAACACAAACTATGAGGGTCATGTTGAATTATCATCTGAACATATAAAGTATTGGTGTGGAAAAGCATATTTTGACCTTGAGATAGTCATGCACAACATGAGACTATAAATATGCCAAGGCTTGTTATTAGTTACCTCTTGTTTGATCTCTTTTCTATGCATACAGAAGAATATATTAGATAATCTAATAGTTGTGTATGAATATTCAATCCAATTTTGTAATTACGTGAAATTGCTAAGCTCGATACAGTATTTGGTGATTAAGTAACCTTGTAGATGTATTTAGCTCAAGATGCACATCAGCTTTAGGTGAAGCACAACATTAACTGTTTCTTTATTTCTTTTCAGGGGAAATTGTTAACGCTTGTTGAATACTTCCTGCTACTATACCGTTCTCTCTTACCAACACCTGTTTGGTACCGGTTCTTCCTGAACAAGGAATATGGGAGCCTGTTCTCATCCCTCACTACAGGGCTATACCTGACTTTCAAGTTGACTTCAGTCATTGAGAAAGTATGTTGTTCTTCTGTTATGAAATCAGTATCTCGTCTGCTGAATTTTGATACTATTCATAAATCCAACAATTACTCTTCAGTTTTGTTTAGAAACAATACCAAATTGTTTATTCTCTATTTCCAGATTCAATCATTTTTTGCTGCATTGAAAGCCCTATCACAAAAAATATATTATGGTTCTTATGCAACTACAGAGCAGGTAAAATTTTAGTATTTGTACCATATGAAAACCTATTATAATCTGATTCTGATTGGTGTGTGTTCTTGTGGGGCGTTCTATGCCAAATTCTTTGCTATATATTAGATATTTGATCAATTTTTTCCTGGTTTAAGTGATCTTTTCTTGAATGCTTAGCTCCTTTACTCATACAACTCAATTGAGGTACGAAGCTGACCCCAAATAGTTGGGACCCTAGGTAACTTGTCATGGAGTTGAATTTATAGTGCTACTGCTGCATTCTGTTCAGAGTAGAAAACAAGAGAGAATGGAAATCAAACAGGGAAAGTGATGGAAAGTGAAAAATGAGATGGAAAAAAAAATGTAAGAATTGGATACTGATAATGGTTTTGCATGAGCCTTAATAGAGACATTGATTAATAACTTGTTGATAATTTATTGGAAAATCATGAACTCCATTTCCTTTGCCAGTTGGAATACTGAGTTTTAAGCAGTTCCTTTTTGAGGGCATAAGAATATGACACAAATCATTAAGCAATTTTATTGCCGGTTTCATTAAATAGAAAAGGGTAGTGGATGAGAACCCTACAAGCTAGAGCATAATTAAGGCACTATTGTTATATACTGAAACAAGACTGAACTGCCATAGACGACCATATCTAGTTCGGTTAGTGCTTTAACCATAAATTACACCCTATCCCTGTGACATATCAGTTTGTTAAAATTTTTGCATTTGTGTCTATCCTTGAATATTTGATTTATTACCTATAAAGTTACATAAGAATTTCATTGTGATCTGAAGACAACGAAAATTTTGATATATTCCCATGTCATGGAATTGATGCAGGTAGTTGCAGCTGGTGATCTTTGCGCCATTTGCCAAGAGAAAATGCATGCTCCTATCTCACTTCAATGTAAACATATTTTCTGCGAGGACTGTGTCTCTGAATGGTAAACTCTCTCACATGTTCATTTTGTATCTTTTTCATGCCTGCCTTTTGCATAATATTCTGTACATGTAGACATCTCTCAGAATTGCATTGCCATTTTTGTTATTTTTTATTTATTTATGAGTTGACTTGGCTGATAGAATTCAACCTAACATTATATTTTATGTGCAAACTCAATGTGTATGACCTTGCTAATTGAAGTTCCAGACTCCATTGACAGACTATCACAAATGCAACTGCAGTTGGATGAGTTAATAGGAACTTAGCTACCAACAAGGAACATGCGATGTGCTTCTAATAATTACATTTACATCGTTCTCAGGTTCGAGAGAGAACGGACATGCCCATTGTGCAGGGCACTGGTTAAAACAGCAGATCTCCGGTCATTTGCAGATGGATCTACCAGCCTGTTCTTCCAATTTTTCTAGTTCAGGCATCAGCAGGATTCACTAACACTGTCCGATACCTGTCTCCCAGGATACTGTCGGCCGGTTCCTCAGGTGCGATGCAGATGTTCTAACCGTATCCTGCCAGCCTTGTTTCCTGCTGCTGATACATTCCATACAGCTCTATCTCACTGCGGCTCATGTCCATATTGTTGTGATGAATATATGTGCCTGGTATGGGTGATTTTATTTGCACTGAAGAAAGAGAAATTTGCCAGCATTATACATAGTATTTTGCCTCGCTTTCATTGTCCATAGAATATTTTCAGTATATATCTGAGTATCAAAAATGTTTCATTGGTAAATAAGAGGATTGTGCAAGTTTGTTGCTGTAAATGATGTGTGTTACGAGATGTATTGTGCAAGTATTTTTGCCCCAAATGGTGTATATTACCAGGTATGCTCATGCTAATCTTATACCAATCTAGGACTATGTGAGAATCTTGTAGTGACTCGATCACATGCCACAACAAGGTTTTAAGTTGCATTTCAATTATTCTACTGGAATTCATTCTCAAATTAAAGGCTTGACAGGAACAAATGCCAAAGCACTTTGAATGTGACATATGTGGTCTGAGTGTTCATCGCTATCTCACTTTAAAGATTGGAATCACATTCAGGCAGTAGCACACACTCACATCGGAAATGGAGTGCCTCTTTTCTTTCTCCAAAGATGGGAACAGTGACAACAAATTGGACACTCAAAAAAAGACTTCTTGATTTTTGCCCTCAAAGATTCAATCATGTCTACAGTAATAGATAGGCTGTCTAATTCTACTTTTCTACTCATAATTGAAATCTTGTCTACGGAGATAAAGAAGTTTCCTCTGTCACGAGAATCTGAAAGGTCTGAAGAAGAAATTGACCATTCGAAATGAGCAAAAGATGATTTGCGAGATTGAGGAAAGTAAAAAATGTGTAAATTTTGAGAAGATGAAACAGGAAAAGTAACAAAGGAAAAGAATTCTGCATAAAGAAAAGAGGAAGCTTACCGGAGTTCACGCGGATTCCCAGAGTTCACGCGGATTCCCAGCGTCTTGCTCCCGCTATAAATAGCTCGGCTCCGGCTTAAGCTCTACGCTCAAGCTCAGATCCCTAATCGGTTTCCAGGCTTTCAGATGATCATGGAAGGAGCCGCCGAAGAGCAGCAGTTGACCGTTCCGGCAGCAGTTGACCGAGCTTCGCCGTCGTTCCGCCTCCGCACCGAGAGCCTCAACACGCTCCGCCTCCGCCGCGTCTTCGACCTCTTCGACCGCAACGGAGACGGCGAGATCACGGTGGAGGAGATCGAGCTCGCCCTCGACCGCCTCGGCCTCGGCTCCGACCCCGCCGAGATCCGATCCACCGTCGAGGTCTACATCGCCCCCGGTCGCGCCGGGCTCGGCTTCGCCGATTTCGAGGCCCTCCATCGCGCCCTCGGAGATGCCCTCTTCGGCGGCCCGCCAGCGGCCGCGGAGAAGGAAGAGGAAGAGGAGGAGGACATGCGGGAGGCCTTCCGCGTGTTCGACGAGGACGGCGACGGGTTCATCTCCGCGGCGGAGCTGCAGGCGGTGCTCTCGAAGCTAGGGCTTCCGGAGGGGCGCAGCGTCGCGCAGGTTCGAGAGATGATTTGCTCCGTCGACCGGAACGCCGACGGCCAGGTGGACTTCGGCGAGTTCAAGCGCATGATGAAAGGGATCACCGTTTGGGGTTCCTGATCAACGGCCCATGATGCACGGGATGGAATGGAGTTGTAAATCAGTCAAACCGAGTCAAAGTACTATGATGTTTAAATTTTTTTTATATGATAATCAAATAATATTAAAATTAATTAAACTATTAAAATAATAATTATTTAATTATTTTTATGAATTTAAATTTAGTTTATTTAGATGTGAGTTCTGATATTCTGCGGATTGTGGTTGGAATTCGACACAGTCTGCGCGAGCCACGTGCGCGACATTTCGTCGACCCCTACCGTCCGATTCTTCTTCATGCCGCCTTCGCCGCGCTGTCTGGCCACCACCGGCCGCCGGACCGGGCGCGATCGACGCGCCGCTCGCGTGACGCGTCGGACGGCGTCGGATTCCGTCGGATTGTAGCCGGAATTCGACGAATTTGGTCGGAAAACCGTCGGAATCCAGCGCACGATCAATTCCGATTAAATCGCGGTCGAAGACCGGCCGAGGAAAGACCACCGTCGCACGGCGGTCCTTCCTCGGTCAATCTTCGATCGTGATTTGGCCGGAAATCCGATCGTGATTTGGCTAGAAACGCGCGGCCACTGTCAGGCGTGATTCCGCCAAATTGCATCGGATTCCGACCACAATCCGGCCGGAATCCGACGCCGGCCGACGCGCCAGCGAGTGGTGCATCGATCGGGCTCGGGTTGGCGGCCGGCGGTGGCCGGACGGTGCGGCGAGGGGCTATGGCAGCGGTAGGGGTCGGGGGGGAGAGCACTGTACATTCCCAGTTTTGGACGGTTAGATGCGGCGCACGATCGGTGATGAACGATGGATTCGGCGTCGCGCACAGGCTGTACCAGGAAATTGCGCATATCAATATCATTTAAATTTTTTCGATGTTATTAAATTTTTTAATTAAATTTGTTTGACTGTTTCCATTAGTTGCAGAAGAATCAGTAGAACTAATTCTGAAAAAAGTTTATTTGAACTGGAGAAGAGAAGGAAGCAGAAGAATAGCCAGATCGGAGGTGAAATGAACGCGATCAAAAAAAGGAGATTTTTTCTTCTTCTTCTTCTTCTGATCGGTCTCCTTCCACCTATTCATCAAAGATTAACCTTAAACTCGAAGGAGCGATCCACGAGACCCGAACATTTGGTCGAGGAGTATGACGACGGCCATGGCGAAGGCCGCGTCGAATCCCGGCTCCACGATGAGGCTGAAGACGTCGGCGCCGAGGGCGACGCCCGCGGCCGCCTCCTTCCGCTTGATCTGCGCCAGCTGCCGCCGCTGGTCGTCGTAGACGGACGCAGCACCGCCGCGAGTAGGAGCCCTCCGCCTCGTAGCTGAGGCAGGACTTGGAGGCGGGGGAACACGGCGTGACGTGGACCAGCGACCTCGACCCGATGAGGTTTACGTGCTTCTTGACGGCGAACTGCGGTTTGCCCGCCGCCTCGCCTTCGTAGATCAGCCAGTGGTCTCCCAGACTCAGCTTCTGCGCCCAAAGAAAATGGAAACACCATTTAAAGATCATTCTTTTATGAACTCAGATTTATTAGGGCACAAATTGGGGCTGGAGCAGGGAAATGCTTGCAGTGAAATTTGTCGACAGGAGTGATCAGTGATCACATCTAAAACACTTTGAAATCGATTTGGTATCGAAGATCAGATTTTTCTCGATGTTACTAAACCAAATCGAAGTCATCTCCCTTATGGAAGTAAAGATTTATTAGGGCGCAAATTGGGGATGAAACAGGGAAATGTCTGTAGCGAAATCTGGGGAGAAAAATTGCATCTAAAACACTTCGAATTCGACATACGAATCACAGGCCAGATTTTCGTCTTGTTACTCAACCAAATCGAAGAAATCGAGGGCGATTGTCTCACCTTCCTTCGAATCGTCAGCAGCGGCTTCCCGTCGGCGTCCATGAGGACGATCTCCGCTCTGCTACCTGAGGCGTAATTGTCGACTCGGAACACGAGATTACCCTTGGAATCGAAGACCGTGAATCCGTACCCGTGGAAGAGGAGCGACTTCCGCCACACCGTCAGCGTCGCCGCCTCGGAGGAGGATGCCGGCGGGGCGGAGAAAGAAGGCCTCGACGACGCGGTGCCGCTCGGGTAGACTTTCGCCATCGACGAAAGCAGAGTTAACTTCCGGCGACTCAGCGGATGGAGCAGGGGGAGGAAGGCGAAGGCGGAGCTTGATCGGATCCTCGATGACCGGAGCAAAGCCCTCGACGATGGACGCCTATTTATAGCTCTGAACTTTGAAGGTCGAAAATGCCCTCCAAACATTGAAAGAATTACTTTGCTATGTAAGAAAAAACTTACCCTTATTTACATATATCTGAACTAAGATGTCAATGGATCGGATTTAAATCAGAGTTCATATCCTTCATGAGAGGATATGATATCCTTTATAGTCATAAATTTTATAGCCCCGGGAATTACTTTGCCCGAAACACTACTAAAATTCTTAAAAACTCTCTTAAAATTCTTTAGTATTAATCAAAATTATTCACTTTAAAATTATTCTTGTACTAATTTTAATTAATATTAAAACGATAAACATTTTGATATTTGATATACCTCAAATGATGGATTCTCCTCATCAACGTTGTTAGCCCACAGTAGAACTTTGAATACGTGACTCCGCCCTTTATACCTTCATAGCTTCAATCTCGGACTTTAAAGTTGAAAGGGGCAATGTGAATTATATAATTATATAGAAGCTAGCTTCCATAGAGTTCTGTTGTCAACTTAATCATTTTTAGTAAGCAACAATTAAATAATTATTATTATTATCTTATAATTATGCATTGCATCATGTTTGTGGAAGACAGTTTTGATTGAGATATATATACACAATTAAACAATACAAAGATGATAATATATTTAATGACATGCTCGGTAGAATTTCTTTTCTTTTGACTTTTTAAGCCAAGATTGATGCATATTTCATTCAAATATTCAAAAACAAAACATTAATTAATCCCCTAAAATAATTCTAACATTATTATCATTTTATTCATCTTCTAGGGTTCTATCAATTACATGCAACTTTTAATTTGCTATCTATTTTCTTTGTCCTTTATGAACACCTTCCAAGATCGATTAACTCAACCACATCTTCGAAATCAAATGAGTGATTTGTGTTAGATGGCTCCTCTAATTCAAACATTATTGATACTTCTTTGTCGATCGGTGGACAAAGAATCTTTGATAGACTTTAGCCATATGAAAAAGGAGGGTTTTATCTTGATATCTTCCATGAAAATCATGTCTCTTAACAAGACACCATATTCACATGGGTTTCGAGAAAAGCTTCGATGAGTGGCATATCTTTACGGTTGATGGGGTCGAGCACGAAGTATTTTTCATCGGTCATACATAGTTCTATGGACACATAATGAGAAATTTCTTCCTCACACAAGGATTAATCCAATCATATCATCATTGATGCATATGTATTCTCTTCATTTGAGATAAATTTGAGATTTTTACGAAAATATTTTATAATTAAATTGTGATACATGAGAAGCATTTTTTAAAACTAAAAATAATTATAGATTTTAAAATAAAATAATTTTATTTTATCTTTTCCTATTTATAATTTTCTTTCTCATTTCACATTCATATAGGGTACATAATTATATTCCTTGTCTTAATTAAAAAACTAAATGAGGGCCATTAAATAATAAATTATAAAAGTCGGTCTGTGGCTTATTTTGTTTTGTCTAATATTGATTGCTGGAATATTTGACCATCTTTCAAATATTCCTTTTTAACCCCTTTATTATTATTATTATTATTATTATTATTATTATTATATATATATATAAAAGGACAGGCCGACGTCGCCGTCCAACTCCCGGCAACGAAAAGATGACCACTCCTTTATTATCAATTAATTGCTACAATCATTTTTCTATTCACATAATTTTCTCTAATTAACTAAAACTTGATGTTAAAGTCGAGTTTAAGTTGGGAATATTAATAAAAAAATGTAGATAATGTAGATGTGAAATCGAATGAGATTTTTTTATATTATAATTATAATTTCTTAATAATTATTGGATTTGATAGGATATTTTTCTTAAATAATCTTGATTTAAAATTTACAAAGCACATGTATATAATATTTAAATAATCAATGTCATTGAAATGCTACGTCAAGAATATGCCAATTTATTAAATGGCAAAAATATAGAGACATACAATCCATTCAAAATTAATCAATATAAACTATTTATCGCGTCACCTCTCTATTGGGCCCTTCTTTTGATTAGATCTAAAATTACTCGATAAACATACACTTTCAACCTTTCAAATCGAATTCCTTTAGGTATAGCACAAATAAAGTCGAACAAAATAATAATTATTTTAGAGATAAAAGATTAGAGAAGATTATAGAGAAAATAAGTATGAAAAATTTAAAAACAAAGAGAAACAGTGACAAATTGTCTTTAGAGTTTTATAAAAAAAAAAAATTTTTATTTAATAATCAAAAGTTAATTGAAAATAGTTAAATATGCGTATAAATAGATCGTAAATCAAATCCTAACTAAAAAATAAAAAATATCTTAAAATTTTAAAAATAAAAAATTACTATAAATAATAATAATTATGTATGAATATGAAAAATTTCAATTAGCAATTACCTAATATCGATATGGAGTTATTACAAGGATTATCTCCTCACAGATGGTTCAATTAACAATTACCTAAGGTCGATACGGAGTCCATTATCTTCTGCAAAAAAGGTGAATCCGCCACCTTACGGTCCCACGATATCTGTGAGGAGGTAAATCGAGAAACTACAATTTGTCATGATGCAAGAGGGTATTACTTGACTTTGGTCGAGGATTCGAACCCTTGTCCTCTTTTGCAAGTCTGCTGGTAAATTATGAATAATCTTGGGAGTTATTATCAATAATCTTGGTAAATTATGAATGAAAATTTTATTTGATTTAAGAAATCAATGATTTCTGATAGTGTAACGCCTTTGTCCGATATAATTCGAAATCGCAAAAACTTTGGAAGTTGTTTGGTCAACAATTTTTTTCTTCAAAATTACCCTCCACAAATCTTGGAAGTGTTGTCCTCGTCCGGATCGTGGCGGCGGGGAACGGAGGAGGAGGGAGGGGAAGGATCATGAGGCGTGCGGCGACGGGGACAGAGGAGGTCGGAGGCGGAGAGGAGGGCGGCAGGGGGGCGCTCGAGGGAGGGGGAGGTGGGCGAGCAGGCGGCGGGATGGAACTGGTCCTCGCGCCGCTCGTAGCGAATCCAGCGTAGAGGACGACGCAGCGGCGTGGATTGGGGGCGTAAAGGCCAACAGAGCCGAGCGCCCGGCGGAGGAGCTTGGGGTCGACGAGTGGGCGAACGAGGGACCGCTGCTCGAGGTGGAGATCGCAGAGGAGCAGCAGGCGGCTCTCTGCTGGGTCACCCACCGTGTCGTCCGCCGTCGCCGACAAGGAAGCAGCAGACGCCGCCGCATTGCTCGGATTCAAGGCGTACACCTGCACACTTTTGAACGCTTCCATAGCTTCATACTCCGAAGCGAAGTAAATAGAAAGAGGATTGGAGGGATTATTCTGCAACAATTTTACAATCCACAAATCAATATCAAAAGATCAAAAATTTAAAAACAAGTAATAAATTATTCGATTAATACCACATTTATTTTAGAAAAACCATTTAAAATTCCTACAAAATTGACCATCAAAGCAAAGCAAGCAGAAAGTAAACCTTCTTTCTCTGAAACCTTTCAATATCTATATGGATCATCAAAGTTCTGTTTTGCACTTTCTTCTTAAGAAAAAGACAACGAGTAAAATCCCTCGCAAAGGGGAAAAAAAGCACAGCAGCAGCACAGGAGAAGAACATGCATGCACGAACACCTCCAGCTCTTTTCATATGCACTCCATGTGCTTCATTTCGTCTGCTTTTACATCATCTTTCTGCTCCACATTAACTACGTTCCAGCTTTCTAATGTCATCTATCTGTGACTTGGTATGAGATTTTGGAACCTATCTATCTTATCTAAATGGACAGTGATACATAGCTACAACTGTTTCAGTAGCAGATGGATGGATGGATGGAAGGAAGGTATGGAGCAGGGCCAAGACAGAGGAAGGCTTTCCTTGTAAACTTTAACTCATGAAGTGAAATGGATAGGGAAGAGGGAAAGAAAAGGTTAAAACTTTGGACCGTCCTGCAACCTCACTTTTCTTGTGTTCTTTTATCCACATCCTTCTGCTTTACTAGCTAGATCTTACCTGCAAGGAAGAGTCACAAGCTACACATCTTATGGCAATGGGTGTCGAAGCTTCAAAATTCTTTAAAGAAAGAGTTTGTAGTAACTGATCAGTGAAGGTGGGGATTCTTACATTGATAGGACTAGTGTTTCAAATTCACATTCCAATTGCTCCAAAGCCGGAGGAGAACCTGCGTGAATTATTACGGCGAGCTTAGCGCAATGAAGAATTGGTAAATGGACAGTATCAGTGATTTAAATTACGTTGGCATTTTGAAGCAGGGATCGAAGGATGGCATGTCTAGATGGGTGTTGTTGAAGCTACTTCCGCCATTGTTTGCAGTGCAGGAAGCTGTTAGATTGTCTTCGCCTGTGGAGAATAAATCAAGCGCGAAGGAAGACGACTTTTTGGTGGGCGAAGCAAAGGGGCTATCGGGCAAATTGTGCTTTGTGCTGCAACCAAGTTACAATGCGAGATCAATCATTATGCAAGAAAAAACAAAAGAGAAATCAAATTCTTGCAGAATTAGAATGTGGCATTCACCTTGGTTGGACGTCACTATCTTCATTGACATTAACATCAGCAAGAGGTTTCTCCTTATCTTCCTTCAATGATATATGGGAACTATTTATCTTGCTCTTATCTGATGCCATGAGACAAAACAGGAGTTAATTCTTGAATCATCTTAATCACCAGAATTGGATAGAAGAATGAATGAACAATAGTTCTAAGTTATCCGGCCACCTGTTGGCGACTCGTCTGGGCTGCTACTGCTGCTGCTGCTGCTGCCATTGCAGCTAATATCGACAAGATTCATTGATTGGTTGGGTGTGAAGGTGGGGGAGTTGGTGGAGGCAATGGCCGCGGAGGAAAGGCTTCTGTTCTTGAGGTCGAGGAGTTGCAGGCCCATGAATCGCCTGCCTTGCAGTTCAATCGCCCGTTGCAGCTCTGCTGCTTGCTGTTGCTCCTCTAGCTTTCTCCTCAGCAGAAGCTCTTGGCAGCTGCTGTTGTACAACATCCTTGTTCCTGATGGGTCATGCATGAATTAATTCAATGAAATACAAAGTGATGAAACAGAAGAAGACGCAACAAAGGGATCTTACCAACTTGATGAAGGTCATAAGCTTCTCTAGCATCCAGGGAAGTAGGAGTTGTACAACCATAGAAATCGCTCCTCTCACAGAGCTGCTGCTTCCTGTACGATTCAAATGAGAATAACGTAGTTTGAGATGGAGATGAGGATAGAGGAGCACCTGAACTGAACATGATCTTGTAGGGATGAAGATGGAGGAGTACCTGAACTTGTCGGGGACCTTGCCTTTCTCCTTGTAAGGCTTGACAAGCACCCGGGAATCGCACACAAAGTGCGGGTTCCCTTTCGCTAAGATCAGCTTCACGGTCTCGGGGTAGAGGAAGGTCACAAAGCCAAACATCCTCTTCTGCTGATAGGGAATTCGAACATCCTGCACCGGTCCATAGATGCTGCGAAACCCAGGGAGTGATCAACTTTCGGAAATGAAATTGACAACCAAAAGCTAGAAAGATTGGATTTTTTTTTTTTTTTGGGAGCAACTGAAGCAAAGATGAGTTTCTCCGGTCATCATGTTTTTGCTCAGCTGTTATTACCAACCTGAAGTAGTTGGAGACGTCCTCTTCGCTGAAGGTGCTGTCGGCGGGGAAGGTCAAGTAGATTTGCCTCGAGCTTGGATTCGACAACAGATCGCTTCTTGATCTGCTCAGGAACTTGTGGGCCTCGTCGGCTCCCAGCATCAGCGCCGCCGCAGCCGCCCTGCAGTAATTTGAGACGCTTTAGGATAGATTTCAAGAAGGTTACAAGTGTCTTGATGCGGAAAGGAGATACCTTTGGCTCTCATTTTGCTGCTGTTGGAGCAAGAAGTTGAGGGATTTGGTGGACGGCGATAACGGCGACGGCCGTTCGGAGCCTGCCGGTGAATAGGGGATCGCGGAGGCCATGAGCTGCGAAGAGCCGCCGATCCTCTGGCTGTTTGACCTCAGTAGCAGCTCCTGGCACTGCTGCTCCGCCGCCGCCGCAGCGTCCATCTTGGTGGCGATCGTCGCCGCAGCCTCCTCGGGGAGCCCGTGGAGGAACCGACAGGAGTCGCCGTTCTTGCAGTAGCCTCTCGCGAAGTAGAGGCACGGCTCCCAGCCGAGGCCACCCACGGTGTCTCCAAGTCGAAGATCGGCGGCGGCGGCGGAGGCGCTTCGGCGGTGGTGGTAGCCGTTAACCCCCCATCCCGTCCCGTAGGAAAACGCGGCGGGGTCGCCGCTCCGAGTAGGGCCCCGGCAGTCAACACCGTCGCGGAAGGAGAGTTGGTCAGGAACGTGGAACTCATCTGCAAGATCGCCTCCCCCGTAGAAGGGCGGCGCGTTGACATTCTTAGCGCCAACGAGCTCGTCCGGGCTCAGGAGCTCGTCCAAGGAGCTACTGTTGGAGCGGGAGAAGGCGGCCGCAGCAGCCGGCGCGTGCCAAGAGGGGGAGAGAAGGCGGGAGGCGGAGTTCTGGCGGAGCAGGAAGGAGGAAGGCGAGACAGCGGTAGCGGCGGCGGCGGCGGCAAGGCCAAGCTCCTTCCTGGCTTTGGCGACCAAGGCATAAAGGTGCGCCTCCGGCCCAAACGCGAGCCGGATGATATCCTTCTCGCCGTTCTCCTGCAGCAGGAGGAAGCCCATGATCTTGTGAGCGTTCTCCGGATCCAAGCTCTGCAACCTGGCAAACACCGTCCTGGTCGCCTCGTAGGCGTCCATGACTGCAACTCGTTGATCGGAGTGCACCCTCGCCTTCAAAGCTCCCTCCTTTATAGCACCACCACCACCAACTAATGGAAGGACACTCGAGTAGAAGCTGCTAACAATACTAGCTACTGATCACTGATTCCATCCTCAACGACGAAAGCGAGCTCCTCGCCTGCAACGCCACCGCAAGTGCTCCGGCTTAAACTTCGATCACGCAACGGAAGCAACTTGGATCGGCTCAAATAGGTCAGCTTCCCTATCTCAATCCGCCTTCACGCCCACCTTTTGCTGCCGGAGCCTAGAAATCATAGAATGGCGCTCCAACCTGGTCAAAGACGACCCATTTACCCTGCTTCCCCTCTCTTTCTCTTGTCCCTCTTTCTGGTCCTTTTAATTGTCCTTTTCTGTCCACTGTCACTGAGACGGCCGCGTACTGTTGTGAAATAACATCACATGCGAGTAGCAGCAGCAGCAGCAAATTACTTTTTTACGCCATCACAGAACATGCCATCAGAGATAAGACGAAGCAGGCAGGTTAACAATTATTTGTTTAGATGATGATGATCTCGTATTAGAAACCGAAGTTTCAAGATTTCGGCCGGTTACACGTTTCAAATGCCTGAAACTCGAAGCTGATTAATTATCTCAGTCATCTTCTTCTCCCATCTACTTTTTTTACGAGTAGGTCAGAGAGTGGGGCAGGATTTGACTGTTCATGGCAGATCAGCGCTAGGGACACTCACATGGGCGTTGGGGGTGCGTGCTCTTGCTCTGCTCATACGGCCTTCACCAATCTGAACCCTTTACCATGGACCATCACGGCATGCATCCCTCTCGCGTGGAAGGACAAAGGAACATGATGATCCGATCGACCGAGATTGAAGGCCCCGGTGCTGCTGCGATCGAGCTGAGGCGACTCACAAGAAGAAATTGAACTGTAAATAAACTTGTAAAGGAGCATGCATGCACCGAAGTAGGTGGCTGATTAGATTCTCATGTAATTTACTGATGATCATGACCAGCTGCCAATAAAATAGAATAGACAACCCCTTCGTTTGACCTTATCTGTTATCTGCTGCTAATTGTAGCTTCCAATAGCAGCTGTGGCTTATGTTTGGGACTGAATTATGGATAAGGGAAGGAAGGAAGATTAGGAAGTGTGTATTGTAGTATAAGGGCGATGGTTTATAAGGGTTGAGAGATACGTGAGGAGGCAGGCACCACTCTTTAATTGCAGGAATTGGCACCTACCTCTTGTGGTGGCGATGGTTGACGCAGACAGGGAAACCAATGGAAAGCCAGCCGCTTTTGGAGACCAGAGGAGCTTGTGCCACTGAAGAGCATTTCTGCCACACTCGGAGACCACAGATGTCCTTGTCCAAGCACGCACCATCTTCCACTCTCTGTGTTCCCACTCTGCGTCCAATAAGAGCAAACGCCTAAATCAGTTGAGGCAGTAAAGAATTCAAGTTCGGATCCTTCTCGCTGTATTGTGCTGAAATATCATGTCGATCGATTCAAGTATTTACTGCGGATTCAATCAGTGAGATGGAATGCCTGCACGGTTTCTGTAACTTAATGCCGTGCCTCCATGTGAGGCCGCAGAGCTGCATTCATAGTCACTGCTGCAGACAATCCCTGTTCAGAATCATAGAAAAATGAATAGCAAGATAACGAGAGCCCTCCTCACCAATAAAACACAAAAGAAGTTCACAGTCAAAATGTCTGAATGATTGGATTCTCTCCCTCATTCCCGCTTTAAATGACTTTTTACTACTGGCTTTACTAGCTACATTCCCAATCCTGCTTTTCCTGTATCTCCCCTTCATTTACTTGTACAGAAAAGCAATAAAGTTCGCTGAGCAGTCTAAAAAGCCTTGTTTGCTACTTGCCCTCGGGCAAATGGCATGCAGTGGAGGGTCCGTGTGTGGTATTCTTTTCCTAGTGGGAATTTCATAATTAACCAGGGCAGTGGGACTTCAACAGTGTGCTTTCATGCTGCTCCAAAATGTTATGATTCAACTGCAACTCCAGCCCCACCAAAGCCAAAGCCAAAACCAAAGCCAACGCCATTGATCAGATTTCCACGTGATAATGTCAGTGGCTGTCCTGCACAGCAACCAAACAGCCGTCAATCATGCCTACAGGACAGGAATATACAGCAGAAATACTAGCATGAAAATTCAACAAGTTCGATACATACGATACGAGGGAGTTGATGCACAATTTCGACAAACAGTTGGTGTGCATTGAAACATCCAACTGTAAAATGTGAGGGGCAGAGCAAGGGTGCCAAACCTACCTCCCCATGTGGGGATCAGCTGGTGTGCAGGACAAAAGACGAGCGTAAATTAATTGTGGTAGCTGAAATTCACTGTTCGAATACAACTGATTATCCTGCTTGTGATGGCTTCCAGATAGATATGACATTGCAACTAGACTGCTGTCTCCCAAAGTTTCTCCAAAGTGTTCATTTTACATGGAGAAGTTTTCTCCTCGATCATCCCTCTCCTCTTGTTTTGATAATTGGATTGTTTGAGTGACAACTAAAGGAGGGTTGGAGCAGAATCATAGCAATGGGGGCCGATTAGTCAGTGCCTATGTGATGTCAATGGACTTGTGGAGCCATCCTGTCTTCTTGTGATTGATTAGTTAATTAATTATGCAACCAATAGGTAATATCCATGGAACAAAGGACAGATAATGGTGATTAGTGCGAGCTAGCAAACAAATGGTTTTCCATAATATTAATTTCAGCTGATGATTCCATCTGCGTTTGTGCGTCTCCAAGTATTTTAGGCAGTCGCTTTCGGAAGTGAAGTGGCTTTTCCTGATGCCTGCAGATTGCCTCCATTAATGGAGGATTGCCAGATGCTAACAAGAAATTAACTTGGTGATTGATTGTTTCTCAACACCCTGAATTCCTTGATTTGGATCGAGATCAGAAAGGTCATGGTGAAGGACCCCCAGACCCACGAGGGCACACTCGAGTGTTGCACTAGCTACCTCCTTCACTCACTCGCATGTCGAGCAGCCCTTGCTTTTCAAACAAGTTAGGCGAGGAAAAACAAAGGCAAAGAAGGGCATTTCACTGTCATCTGCAGACTTGAGCGATCATATTTGCTTAGAGGGATTGGGATTGGACTGTTACCCACCAAAGAAGCCGAGCAGCTAGGTGTTGGTTGGAAAGTCGCTTTCGGTATGCATGGACGGCACTTACTGGATTCTTTTGGCAGAAAAATTTGACAGGAAAAGGACTGCAATGGAATCCAATCATTTTGGAGGGTCATTTCATGGCCATCCTTGCTGTCAGCCATCCACTGAGTAAAACTTTACTACAGATACATTACGTATAGAAATAATTGATCATTTCTCTCATTGTAGACGATGAGCTGCATGTTCCTTTTTCTTTCTCTCCAGTTTAATATTTCATCCAGTTGATTGCAGCAGCCGCAACTTGAAGCCCCACCTTGTCTGAGCATGCGATTTAATTAAGCAGAAACAACAGTGTTCAGCAACTATTGCTCGATTTGCAGAGCGCTTGCAATCCTGAAGAACTACGTCAACGCAATCTGTAGCAGAAAAAACAGTGTTCAACAGCTACGGCAGAAAAATCTCTGGTGAAGAGTAAGCATTCCTTATGTGAGAATGAAGGTCACAACCTCAGATGAAGAGAGCAAAACTCTATAATTCATAAGCAGAAACTCCTGAAGCAGATATTCTCTCATCTACGAACTCACTGCCAAAATATAATTTTAAACTAGTATCAGTGATTCTATGTGATTAAGAAGGAGAAAGACATTGCTCATTAATTCTACTCCAAGAGTAATCTGAAAGTTAATGTCGCAACTAAAAATAAACAAGTAAAAGTTTGGTGTGACACAAATAGGAAACATATCTGCTAAAAAAAAACAATGTATCAAAGGCAGAACTCTAGGACAAGCAGTGAAGAGCAACTTTTGATTGAAATTAGCAAGATCAAACATTCATATACACTGTCGTAACCAAATTTAAGCATGCATCATAATGCAATTGATATCAGGAGTTTATAATCATGCCTGTTTAAAACATGAGAAAAGAACAATTCTGAAGACTATAGTTAGGTGTGTTGATTCTAAATACAAGAATATAAAGAGTAAAAGGTCTGGAAAACAAAAGGATTTGCAATTGTCCAACAAGACTCTCAAAGTGATAGAAGATAAGGGATCAGAATGGTTGTGCCTGAGTGATTCTAGGGTTTTAGAGGTTTCAAAGATTTCGTTGCCTGGTGAATCAAAGAAGGCAGGTTTGGGAGTTTCCGAGGAATGGACAGCAGGAACAGGGATATGGATGAGACGGCAATGGCATATGAAGTGATCGCTAGCCTCCGCACCGGCGACCGGAGCTCCTCAGCGTCGATGAGGACTCGGCGACGTCAATGACACACCGACCGCCGCGGCCTCTGCTTCTCGCAACAAACAGATTCAAAGAAGACGAAGAGCGATCAACTCCAATCTTGCACCTTCTCTGGTGATTCCTGTATTCTTCCAGACAAACACTTTAAATTCAACATGCCTGTTTACAGTGTCTGGACTCGACGGAGGTGGCCGACGGACGATGGCCATATTTAGCATTCGAGTCAACGCAAAGACATGGTTGACTTCCATCTGCCAGTCTCGCTGGGCCATCCCAAACCGTCATCCGCATACTTGAAGACCGCGTCTATGCGACCCCTTCAACCTGGACTCACTCAAACTCGTAACTCTCCACCATCCAATTTCTGAACTCCCCAAAACGTTACCTACCTTTTGAACCCGCCAAGAATGTGGGTCCCGCGATGCTCATGGGTCACCGTCCAGTGAGTACGCAATGCTCGTGCGTGACAGCTAAGTACCCAAGGTAAATTGAAATTAATTGTTCAAATGGTTAGATACCCGTTCACTACCCCACTAGTCGCGTGATGACATGTCATAGTTTATGGACACGTGTCTTCTGATAATTGGATACATAGAAATTTTGACTTGTAAGTAATTTGTTAAAAATGGGAGAGAGAGAGAGAGAGAGAGCGCCATTGCGGAGGGAGATCTGTCTCGACCTCGTTGCCTTCGACCGCTGCTCTCGATCGATCTCATTCTCTGGTAATTAGCTGGATCCGTCCCAAGAGACGCCGTTGAAGGCTCCGGCGCCGACCCAGACGTCGTCGTCCAACGGCCTCATTCGGTGCCGCTCGCCGTCCGCACCGGAGCTCAGCCGCGGACACTCCGAGATCCAGGACAAGATGAGGCGGGCGCGCCAGGGGACTATCCCCGACATGATCCAGCGCTACCGAGGCATTGTCCTCGCGGTCCCTCTCTTCCTAGTATGTTCTATCCTATTCGTCGTGACCCGCGCTCCTGGGAGCATTTCCAGGAAGGCGATTCCCGGAGGGTTTGCGGGATCTAGGAGCTATGCTGTCATATTTGACGCGGGGAGTTCCGGGAGTAGGGTTCATGTCTTCTGCTTTGATAAAAATTTGGATCTACTGCATATAGGGAAAAATTTGGAACTGTTTGAACAAGTAAGGGTTACAAATTGTCTTCCTTATTCTGTTTTTTTTTTTTTTTTGCCTTTATTCTACTATAGCTCCAACCCAGTCTTGTTTGTGCTTGATATAATTTCTTCTAAATTAATTTCGTTAAGATTTGGTATATTGAAAGCTTCAGAGTTCAAATTTTGCATGAACGTATGAAGTTAAGAAACTTAAACATGTCAATTTTGGGATTGTACAGATTGTTTCGATGCTATTGTTGTTCATTGCAGGGAAACGATTGCATCAAATATTACGAACACATCTATAACATCCGAGAACTAGATAGAAGATGAGGGACTACATGTATTTGAACCGAAGACTATGCTAGGATACCATGTAAAAAAATTAGATTAGGAGATTGTATTTGTTACTATTGTTCACTAAATTGAAACCGCTACATCATACGTATATGTAGGACACAATTATGGCATCCTAGAAGTAGGTAGAAGACGTAGGACCTCCAGCTGACACTGGTGGTAGAGATCAAACATCCCCCAGTATTAACTCTTCAAGGGCTCAAGACACTACTCAAGGCAATTCCCGGAAGCCTGTCCTCCTTCGACCTTCACTGTCTAACAAACCCATATCTAAATCCTCCATCATATCATCAAAGGCCGGAGATGTGGTCTCTAGCTAAGAAGCTACTGCTTCTTCTCCTCATGTTCCTTCCAATGAAGGCATCACCTAATTAGCCATTTAAGGCACCTTGTTGCTCTGGTGAGGCTGACACATGTGGAGAAGATCCAACACCCTAGTACCCATTCAATTCCTTATATCCTCCATCATTGATGCTATCTGCTACAGTGCCTTATTGCTACACCTTCCAATGGACACTTGACCATATTCCATTGTGGTTCCTTCACAAGCAGATTTTGTCATCTGCTTTCCTTCAAGATGAACAGAGCTTCTTGCCTCCCTTCAAATGATGTCGTTGCCATTCCCTTCAAGAATGGGGCACGGTCTTCTCCCTGAACCTCATCTTTGAGGCCTTTTAGAAATCCTAAATTTTCCGGAATCAGAAGGAGATCCAATCTCCTCCCCATACCTCATCTTCAAGATCTTCCAGCAGGTTCTTCCGATGTTGTTACCATTGCTGAGTAGTTCTTTCCTTGTGTTTCCATCCTCTCCCTGCATAATAAAAATATGACAAAGTGGATGCCTCATTCCTGACCAGTTCTAATGTTGATAATTCCTTCACTCAGGCAAAGACATAAAATGTTATCAAGTCGTCTAAAGTGCTTTCACAGTTGTGTAATGTACAGTTCACATGTAGTGAACAATAATATCATAATACAATCTTATATCCTTAATACTATACATTTTAGCTTCGAAGCTTAAATCTGAAATTTCTAATCAATTAAAACTTAGAAACTGTCTTGAAGAATATCTAATTTTTATCTTTTTAGTGAGATAGAATTGCAAGTACAAATAAATTTTCAATGTGTAAAATTTTTGGACTAATTACTTCTTTGTCTTTCACTTGCAGATAAAACCTGGATTGAGTGCTTATGCTAAAGACCCTCAGCAGGCTGCAGATTCACTTATTCCTCTCTTGGAGAAAGCAGAGAGTGTTATCCCAGAGGGATTGAGACGTAAAACGCCTGTCAGAGTTGGGGTAAATTGTATTTCTTTGTCCTATTGGTCCTATCAAGCTTGTGTTATGGAGTGACATTTTCTGTATAGTTATCGTAGTATGATATTCATGCAGGCTACAGCAGGTCTTAGAGCTCTGGGAGCTGAAGCATCTGAACAAATTTTGCAAGCGGTAAAATTTCCTGCCTGTTCCTTCGCAACACTAATATTGAACAACTATTCCGACAGTTCGTTCCAATCGACTTGATTTATTTCTACTAACTTTCTTCATAGCATACTTGATTAATCTTAACTTTTATGTGCTGTCTTTTTGTTTGGGATCATTTACACAGGTTAGAGAGTTACTTCAACACAAGAGCTCATTAAAATTCCAGTCAGACTGGGTAACTGTTCTTGATGGAACCCAGGAAGGTGCTTATCAATGGGTATGTAGCACAAATTTCTTTAATTCTGATTGAAATTTATAATAGATATTGCTTGCTGTTACTGCTTATCGATTGTTGGATTTAGTTATATAACTTTGTAGTTAGCAACAAAATCAAGAAGCATTATCTCTTTTGAATAAAATTTTCCATGCTGATTTGCTTGACTCACTTGTATACTTGGCTTAGTGTGGAAAAGTGTCTTGTGAAATTAGCAAAATATGGTTCACAGATATTTAATTGACAATCATGTTTGGTTTCACGTAGGCCTTAGATACTAGTAAATTCCCTTTTGTTCTTTTATTATGCTAGCATTTCTATTGGGATTACTAGTGTAGGCCCTGGTAGACATGTCAAAATGGATGACAATTTAGCCACATTGCCCAAATTGTTTGAAAACCAAATCAATCCATGTCAAGGTTATGTCTTTAACAAAAGAAGGTACAGGAACAAGTTTTTAAATTTTACCTGATATAGGATTATCTATTTGTACATGTTTGCTGATTCTATTCTTTTATTAGATTCTTCTATTGCTTGAGGTACTTGTAGCATCAAGCTTTCGTTCAAGTTGATTGGTTGTTGTGTGACTTGGAACTTTTATAATATTGTGGTACTACCTGCCATATTTTATGCTTAGAGTGCTCAGCAACTTTGAAGCAATACTACAGAAAACTAATGCAATTGAAATAACATAGAGTATTAAAAAAGATAAAACAGTAGCACCATATAGGAATAAATCGAGTGTGGTTCTGATAAACTATAAAAATTATAAAAGTGTAAGAAAATAGGTTGAGGTGATATGCACATGTCCAAAGGAGACGAATAAATTTTATAGTTGAAGGTGTAAGAATAAAGAGACATAATAAAATTCAAGTTAATTTAATTGATCTGATATTTGTAATAGTATTGCATTCTTGCATATAGTTTTATGGAAAGATAGGATCCACGTATTGACCCCAATAGTTGGAATTTACACAGGCCTGATGTTGACGATGACAGTTGGAAGATCTATTGATGAATAACTACCTGATTAACTATAAATATTCAACCTGTATCAAATGTGTCTCATTGCATAATCATATCTAGGTCAAATATCAGCTTAAACATAGATTTGAACTTCTAACACATCGAAGGATCATGTAGATCTTAACTACTCAAACATGAACTATATTGTATTTCATTACCCTAAAGTTTCTGGCATTTTTTGTATAATAGCTTGTTTGATGCTGCCCAATCTATCTTTTTCTAGATCATCAACAGTATCGACATTCTCACTCCTTAACATGTTAACTTCTGCCTTAGATAATGTTCCTCTTTTTACATGGTTTTTATGTCTTACAAAGAAAATTCTTTCTTGCAGATTACTATCAACTATCTTTCAGGAAGACTTGGAAAATCTTATGCAGATACAGTTGGAGTAGTTGATTTGGGAGGTGGATCTGTTCAAATGGCTTATGCCATTTCAGAAGAAGACGCTAAAAAGGCACCAAAAGTCTCAGATGGAGAGGATTCATATGTGCAGAAATTGTTTCTTAAAGGAAGTCATTATTACTTGTATGTCCACAGGTATCACATCTTTTCTCCTAATTGTGAAACTTTTTTCCCTGTGGCATTCTGGCGATAAACCTGTAACGGTTTCTAAGTAATTGTTAGTACTGATGATTTTAAAACAACTATGAGTTTGAAATCTTATGTGATAGTTGTTACCTAGGTTAAATTGGCTGATGTTTTCCATGCAGTTATCTTCACTATGGCTTGTTAGCTGCTCGTGCTGAGATTCTGAAAATTTCTGGTGATGTCAGCAACTGTATATCGGGTGGCTATCATGGTATATTAGATATATTTACTAAAATTCCATCTTCTTACTTTGGTCTGTACTTGCTTTTCCTGTTCCAATTTGACCTATTTTTAATATAATTTAGTGTTAATTTTCAAAATGGTTACACAACTAGAAGAGCTAATCTGGTACTTGGAACTTACAACATTATTGGGAGGCACTCCATGTTTCTGCTTTTCTTCCATGCTTCCCATTGAGCAAACAAGAGTTCTGTAAAATGATCCTGCCTGTGTCATGTTTCTAATAATTATAAAGAGCATTTTGCGCCTATGATATCTTTGGACTCTTAGGTGATTACAAATCATCATTTGACAACTAATGAGCAGGCTTCTTTTACCTCACAGGCAATGTTCCGTGTATTTGATATGGAGATTTAGGGTGCTGCTTGTATTTGTAATCACTACCTATTCTATTTATCATTTAGAATACACAGATCTTTCCACATAGGATACCTCACCTCTGTGCACCATCCAATCATTCATATGAAAATGCAGGCACATGCAAGGAAGTTACATACATCTTATCATTACCTAGAAAATCAAAGACAAAGGCTCGGGCATTCATCCTGGCAGCAGATTCAAGCTATATTTCCACAGCATGATTCCTCTCTTGCATAGCCTACTAACTCATAAAATAAACTTCCCTGGTCTAGTCCATATTGTGTTGTCTGAATAAATTTATGATGGATTATCTACCATGGAATAGGGAGCGTTGGACATAGGACATACTGTCATTGTGTGGTGTAAAGCTAGAATTTGCTCAGGAATTATTTTGGTTATGGATTTTCTTTCCGCATGTGATTCCTATCTCTTGCTAACCTACTAACCAATAAAATAAACTTCCCTAGTCTAGTCCTTATTGTGTTATGTCTGAATAAATTGATGATGGAGTATCTTCCATGGAACCGGAAGTGTTGGACATGTGACATACTGTCATTGTGTGGTGTAAAGCTAGAACTTTCTCAGGAATTATTTTGGTTAAGGATTGTCTACTGTCGTTTTCAGTTCCAATGCGTGCTTCATTTCTGCCCACCAAAACTGCAAAATGCATTATCATGTGCAAACTTTTAGGGTCCAATTACCTGGATGAAAGATATGAGGGAGAGGGGGGATTTGTGACCCCTTTTCCTCCAAGTAATCAGACCATTCCTTTAGTGTCAGTGATGTTTAAGGTACATCAACTCCTGACATCAATCTCTACTAACAACCTAGGCTACTTTTCTCTCATTTTGACTCGAGGAATTAATAGACTTCTTTCTTTGCTTGAATGTGCATGTTCTTATAAACAAATGTCGGCTCTCAAGATCAGCCTAACAATTTTTGTTTCCTGAAGGGTCGTACGAGTATGGTGGCAAGACATACAAAGCATCAGCTTCACCGTCTGGTGCCAGTTTCTCCCAATGCAGAGATGACGCAGTTAAGGCTCTCAGGGTTGGTGAACCGGCATGCGCCCATATGAAGTGTACATTCCAAGGCATCTGGAACGGGGGAGGTGGAGCTGGGCAGCAAAATTTGTTTGTCGCATCCTTTTTCTTCGACAGGGCTTCCGAGGTAACATTTGATTCTTGCTTTTGGACTCCCGAAGCATATCTCTTGTTCATTTCAAACCCTCACGTTCCCTGCGTCCTTGTCAGGCTGGTTTCATAGACCCAAATAAACCAGTTGCAAAGGTCAAACCTGCAGAGTTCGAGGAGGCTGCAAAGCGAGCTTGCCAATTGAGTATCGACGATACGAAGGCAGCCTACCCTCGTGTTGCTACTGAGAACCTTCCCTATCTTTGCATGGACCTCGTGTACCAGTATGCCTTGCTGGTGGATGGGTTTGGTAGGCAAACTTAGCAGCATAGTCCCAGGCGTTTGTAAGATTCTGATACTTCTACTCTCGTCTTAACTCTTCCATGTTTCATCATCGCAGCTGTAGACCCAAGTCTAGAGATCACGCTCGTGAAGCAAGTTCCATATGGCGACTCCTTCGTGGAGGCAGCATGGCCTCTTGGTAGTGCCATTGAAGTAGTCTCATCACCATAACTAAAGCCCTAGTTTCATGCAATCGCAACTGCTGAACCCCCATCAGGATCCCGGCTGAGAAGAATCAAAGCTTCAGCAGCAAAGGGCTTGGATATTACAATTTTGCGTGGCGATTCATTCACTTACGCTCGTGTGGTATTCAATTGTTACAAATTTAATTGTCGTTCATTTGTGGAACAATTGTTAGTTAATGCACACATCTGTTGTTTCTTAGGGTTAGCACGGTTTCATTTATCGGTTTAATAAGGAAAACTAAAATCGAACTAAAGTTTTTTTTTAATTTTATCATTTCGGGTTGGTTTTAAATTAAATGAGAGTATTAATTAAAAGTAAATATAAATTATGCACCTTATAAAAATTTAAATTGTTCGATTTAATTCTAATGTGTAGTTGTGTAAAATTAATACAAACGTATGTCTTCCAAGAAAAGGTATTATTGGTTCAATAAATCAAATGCTTATTGAAGATTAAAGAAATGGTTACAAACTAATTTTCACAATTTAAAAAATTAATAACAACCAAAGAGCGCCATCTTGTTTGTAAACAGAAACTATAGGCATCTATTCTTTGCATTTCGATTTCCCTTTCATTAGAGGATGAGGTTGCAATGGCTTCCTTGCTCTGCTTAGCAAAAGTGCAAAACCTCAAAAGCATTCCTTTATGATCTTCTTCCTCTCTTTGATGTTTGATAACAACTAACATAACTGCTTCAAAGGTAAGACTTCCCTCCATCTTCGATATCAAAATTCTATCACTGATGCTGTGTCAAGGGTGAAGAGCAACAGTTGAGGGCCAATCTTTAGGGCCTTCTGTCATCATGTTCCTCTGCAATTAGTTAAGAGAATACAACGACAGTGAACTTAACTAAATTGAAATATGAATCTCCAGTTGGCTCGTTGGTAAGTATATGAGCGCATTCGATCGACTGCTGGTGGGTGAATGTACAATTTCAGACTGTTTAACGTTTTTAGAATGAAAGAAGGTAGACACTGACATAAAAGATAGAAGAAGAAAACAAGATAAATATGCATCAGAATTCAAGCTTATGTTCACACAAATATGTGAGTTCAATTTGTAACTTAAACAAGCATGTAACTTACAGTGCTCAGATAAGCTTTATTTCTACGTTTATGAGTTCAATTTTCTGTCATGGTTGGCTACACCTGTGATACTTGAGAGTGTAAATTATATCAAGAACAAAAATTACAGAGAAATACTTTGATCATGTATTTACAGGAGTTCTTGAACAATATAGAGATTTCGACAAGCCTTGCGGTTGTGCCTGCTAGTTTCACAAGTAGGCTGAGGCGAATTTAGTTGTGAGTGCTTCAGGTGTCATGATCCTACTTTCTTGCTTGAAATGGAAGCAGTGCCAAATCCTCACCATGCAATGACTTCATTTCTTTGATTGCATTTGGAGATGAAAAGCTTGTGTCTCTTCATGTGGTTTCTTGGAAGGACTGTGTCCGAGAGAATGCAGCGGGATTCGCATGCATTACCTGCTCAGCATCATTTTTGTGAACCTTGTTTTCATCTTTGGAATGGAAGATGCTACCCATATCAGGCTTGATGCCAAGGGTAGCCCATATAGAACTCTTTGCAGCTTCCTTTGGATCATCTATCCTAAGAGTCTTCGGAATCCATAGAGACTTCTCCATTTTCTCCTCACTCAGCAAACTCGAGTCTCGGGAATGTTTACCCAAAGTTGGAGAGCCAGTTCCAGAATAATTGCTATTGCTTGTAGAGGATGATGGAGATTTGCAGCCATCAGATCCGACCATTGGTACATTCCATGTGCCGTTGGGCCAGGCGGTGAAGCCCAAAAATGGAGCCGGCATGAAAGGGAAAGGGAGTGTTCCTGCACAAAATGGAGGAACCGCCATCATTGCTCCTGGACTCCAAGGAACTGAACCTGAATTGCCGTTCACTGGCGTGCAAGAACTTTCTGATGAACATCTACCGGCATCCACATGAATGACAGAATTCCATAAGGGACTACATGGATAAGCCCAGGGAGCTCCAGGATAACACTGCAAATGTGGTAAAGGTGTAAGTCTGTTACGGAAACTTTGTGTTCCATTTTGTTCCACATTTACTGGAGTTTTAGCAGGTCTACTTTCCTTCATATTGGTGGCTGTAGCAGAAGACTCACAAGAAGGTTCTTCCCAGTTTTCTCCATGTAATGTGGAACCAGAATCAGCATTCGGAACTTGCTCTCCGATGTTGAGCACAGAGGCCATGGATTCACAAAGAGGAACTTCCTGGCCAAATTCAACGATTGTTCCATTTCCTACCAGAGGTCGTGGAGGGTTGGAAGGCAAGCAACCAATAGCACGATGGTGTGACAGGTTTAGAGAATCCAACTGAGCAGACTGCAATCCATCTGAAGGGATCACTAGATTACGATATTGTGAAGAAGAATTCTTACTTTTACGCCTACCGGCACCCACAGGGACATTTCTCATTGTTCCACCAGCAGTCCAATATCTTTGACAGTTCTTGCAAAAGTGTCTAGGTTGGTTGACATTGTAGTTATTGTAGTAGCAGAATTTGGTGTCCATACTACTACATCGAGGACATGGTAGAATTTTATCAGGCTTCTTGAGGACCTTCTCGGTCACAGAACAATCAGTCTCATTCTCTGTGTCTTCAAATTTAGCATTTGCTGTTTCTTTATCATCTGTAGGGGATGTGTTTTTCTCATGATCATTGCTATTGGTCAAACTAGAACTGATTGATGCACCTTCATTCTCTTCAGCTGGTGCAACAGGTGACACATTGCTGACCGCATTGTCTGTTACTTCTTTTGATGTATCCTGAAAAATGGTACCATGATGAGATATTTAAACAACTGAAGTCATGTAGAAATATAGAATAGCTTGTATAACAAATTCCACTGGCTGCATTAGTTTTAAAGTGACAGTAATGAGAAACAGCCCCGACAATAAAAGCCCGCCAACCGAATCTGAAAAACTCATGGTCTCTATGACCTTACTAAAGCCTCCCCTGCCTGCAACTGAGTTCTAGTTCAGTGCATGCTTTAGCTCACTACTGATGAGCAATCATCTGCTCAGGTACCACTTGGCATGGGCAGAGGTCAACCGATCCTCAATGACTAGTCATGGGTAGATTCTCCAGCAAGGTGGTTTATCTACTAGTTTGCAGATCAAATAATCGTTGCTAGTAGCTGTTCCACATCTTTACTTTTTGCAAACCAAACTCACTTTACAACATATCAAAACCTTTTTGTTTTATACAAAGCATTTAATAACCTCTTATATGAAAACAAAAGAGGAGAATTAAATGCCACTCTTCCCCCTTATTAAAGGCACACTGTATCTCTATCCCTCTTGCCAAAAGGACCAGTCCACCTTTTAGGGATCCTGTGTAGGATAAGATTGTTGATCTGGAGTCATATAATCTGACTTAAATGGTATATATGCTAAAAAAGGATCGTATGAGTAGATAGACTGAAAGTAATTTATTATTTGAAGGTATCAACAAGCTATGTGCAACAATAGAATTATCTCCTTTGGCATAAACAACATGGTTTCTTAATTTAAAATCTAATTACAAGAAACAGCACACTAGTGCTCAGTTGCCATGCAACTCCACAGAAGAGATTATTCTACCTATTGTTACAGCACATCTTCAAGGTGACATACAGCTTTGGATACTCCACAGACCTATTTGTCGAACACCTTCTCGAAAAGAAGGAATCAACACATTGTAGATGAAGCATGAATTACTTTTCATGCAATTCCAATAACAAGTTTCACCATATCCTCATGTAGCATGCAACTCCTTATAAGCATCGGCTTTAATTAAATTCTCAAATTCCTTTGCAGTTAGAGAAGAAAGTTGAACGAAAACTGGATTATATACAAACAACAGATCTTCAAGTGATCTTTTTCTGTAAACCCCAAATTTTACTTCCGTATGTATACTTATAGATATATATATGTTTCAACTTACAATAGATAGGTTATTTCCAAACATTGTCCTTGATGTTTCGAATAGCAGATCTTCAGGTGATTTTTTTTTAAATAGAAAAATTGTCAACCCTATTTTTCTCACACAGATATTTTTCTTATCCTGCCCAGCGAAAATGGAAACCGTTATGTTCAAATAAGTTGTTCAGTTAAGGTCTGGCATAACTTTTGTGTGTTTAAGGTGCAACACCCTAATCAGGATATAACTCAATGAGACCTAAGTAACAAATACAACAACAGGTTTCATACTTTGCTAACCAATTCAGGTATTTTTTTACTTATCAAATCAATATTACAAAACAAATTGTCGAATCTTTACTACCTACAATAGAACAGAAAAGGAAAGAGGTGTAAAGTGAAGATGACAATTAACAAAAGCACACGGTTTGTACAGAAAAAAATCAGTTTCAGGCCGCTGATAACAAACTATAAGATGTTCTTCTTCCCCAAAAGATTGATAAAAGAAGTTGAAGGTTCTGTGAGAAGAGAGCCAAGGGGCACAAACCAATCAGCTACGAGATTCTAAAGAGCTCTTGTATGAACTACTTTTACAAAATCAATCTAGATAACTAATAGGACCGGCTGAGAGCTCATCAATCCTGTCATGTTTGTATCAAATAGAAGCATGGAAGAGGAAGAATCCACTAAGATCCGGTTCTTCCTTCCACTAATCACCACCGCCGACTGAAAAAAAAATAGAAATAAAACAGAACCGAAAATCTTCGCCCGACAGAAAACCCACAAGCTTACAGCAAAATGGCCGAGAAGAAAAAGAAGCAGCTTTTCCAAAGAAACCCTAAGTAAAAAAGTCAGACAATCGAGGAAAAGAAATCGAGCGAGCTGATTGATTCTCCACTCACCTTATGACCCTCCGCTGCACAAACGGCGGCCTCCTCCCCCTCCGCCACCACCTCCTTAACGTCGTCTTCCTCCGCCGCAGCGGCGGCAGAAGCCACCACAGGGATGGTGGCGCCAAAGAGCTTGATAGCCGGATCCCTCCCCTCCTCCATCTCCTCCGCCCCGCCCGATCGCTGGTTCCAAGACTCCACGAGGCGAATCCAATCGAATGAGCTCCGCTGCCGCCCCCTCGCTCTGTGTGAAAGGAAACCAAAAAGAAAACAAAAAAGAGCGATTTTTCCCAATCACTCCTTTTCACCAGGCACCGCGACCGGATACCGCCGGTGACCGGGCGCCACGTGTGTGTCCGAGTCGGCGCTGAGGAGCCACTCTGAGCCGCGAATTCTCGTGGTTGGCGATCCCTCCCGGTGACGTCATCTTCCGCCACTCAAAAAGGCCGCACAAGAAAAAGATTCGCGACCGGCAGCAACCCGCGCCACCGCATCTCCCCCCACGTGGCACCTCGTTGGCCTCCGGTGCAAACTCTGGGCCCCGCCGCAGGTAGATCTCCTCTCACCGCTCCACCGCCACGTGTCGGCCAGCGGACACTATTGCGCAGTGCAAGTCGGAAGATGGAAAAAAATAGGATAAGAGAACCTTTCTAATTTTAGAAAATAAATATATTTAAAAAATAATTGTATTTTTTATTTATAAACACGATAATTTTATTTGAATTTATTAAGTGGTCGGAAAAGTTCATTTTTAATCCACAATTAAGATCTCGTTTATGACTTGAAATCCAATAATTCGAGGCCACAATTTGAGAAAAAACTAAAAATTATCAATTATATATATACTATTAAAAGTGTGATGTAATGATAAAATATTTAATTAATTAAGATTCGAATTGTACTGTACTGTAATTTATTTTTTTTAATAGAATTAAAAATTTAGGATATTGACTATTAGACCATTAACCATTTCTATTTTTGAATTTATTTGATAAATAAATTAAAAAGAAAGATAATCCCTTTAAAGTATGTAAAAATTTGGAGATGTGAATTATTAAAATAATAATAATAATAAAGAATGAGCCACGAGAAAAAAAGATGACTTTAGCAAACACCTTTTCATGGCTTTTTCCATTTTTATGTTTTTTTTATTTACTTATTTATTTATTTTTGATGACCGTGGAAAGGAGGAGCTTCTTTTTCCACGATCTTTTTCCGTGGATATTAATTAATTAATTAAATCTTATTCTTATGTTTTTTCTACGATTTTAGGAATGAGAAATGAAGAATTTCGTGTTGAGATGTTGACAGACGTGGAAATTGAGAGTTTATCCAGAAGGTATTTTTTTTAGTGGTTTGAGGATTAATGGAGAGATTAAATAATATATTATTTTTCTACGATGATAATTACATTTAGTAATTAATATGATTCTCAGTCGGTATTTGTCATGGATAAATTTAATAATTATTTTTTAAAAAAAAAGTATTCCACTTATAATGTTTTATCAATTAATTTCTTTTAAAATATTCGTGTAGTATATATTTTAGTAAATCTTCATTCTAGTAATCTGAATTATAATTTAAAAGGATAAAATAGTTTTTTTTTAATTTTATACAAAAAATATTTTGACAATTAAATAAAAATGTTGTTATAAGCATTTTAGCCGCGGTCGGATTGGATCTGGATAAGGCCCAAGATAAGGCGCGTGTCAGTAGATCCAGACAACCTATAATAGAATCTATCTCATATGCCACGTGTCAGTTTATAAGAGATGGAAAGATCCAACAAGAACCATGTTTCTTCACTGGCTGACGTGGCATCGAAACATCCGCCTCCATGACTATTCCTCGATACACTTTTTAGATTTTATTTTTCCATTTTTCACATTCAATTAAAAGACAATTTCTGAAAATAAAAAAAATGGACATTAATTTCATTTTTTTAAAAAAATATTAAATTTATTCATCATGTGTGGAGTCAAATTTGAATACATCTCCAAAGAACAATTCCTATCATCCATGTGAAACATCTCAACGCCCTCACCAGATTCTCTTAAACAAATCTGGCTCAACTCTATTTTTAAGAGCTCAATGATCCACCAACTTCAAATAGATTACCGCGACTAACTAAACCGAGATTGGTCGGTCCCCGGTTCATCGGTCGGTCCCCGGTTCATCGGTCGGTCGAACCGGTTGCATCCAGTTCGATTTCGAAAACACTGCAAGGGGATGCACTTGGATCACACCATTCTTCTCCTTGTGCCTCGCCACTCTACCAAACACCTTGAGCAACTCTAATATTAAATTCACCAAAACCTTTAGAATTTTAGTAAGAAAGTTGACTACAAGATATGATTTTTTTTCTCTATGTTTTTGCAGTATATAATAAACCTGTGATCATCATCCATTGGCCTTGTCCTAGAACACAAGACATGGATCACAACAAGAATCTTTTGTTCCATCTTTTACTACTTCTTCTTCTCTCATGCCATCTCTTCTCTCTGGATTCAGCTCCTTTCTCAAGTAAGCTTTTTAATTTTTTTGCCTTTTATTTCAGAAAAAGATCCACAAGTGCTGATCTCTTCTCTTCTTCTTCTTCTTCTTCTTCTTCTTGTTCTTCTTGTAGGAGCCTTTGCGTTGAGGAACAAAGATGAACTAAG
This sequence comes from Curcuma longa, assembly GCF_044706935.1. Lineage (NCBI taxonomy): Eukaryota > Viridiplantae > Streptophyta > Magnoliopsida > Zingiberales > Zingiberaceae > Curcuma > Curcuma longa. The sequence goes on from NC_133877.1 coordinate 2,911,966, forward strand.
AATGAAGGTTTCAGAACAGATTTTCCACAATTTTTCTTCTTCTTTCTTGTGAAAATTTGTGATTAGTTTGTTTCTGCAAGCTCAGATTATGCAGGTCGAGGAAGGTGGCTTTGAGAAGGGAAGAATGGAGATCGAGGTGAATGACTATCCTGGCTCAGGACCGAACGGCCGCCATGATCCGAAGAACCCTGGAAAACCCTAAATCACTCTCCTAACTAGGTGATAAAGTAGGGTTATAGTTCAGTATTAAGGATGGCCATTAACAGTGAGCCTTGTGTTAATCCTATTTACTTGGATTAGGAGTTTAATGAAGTAGTTAATTATATTGTTTCTTCATAAAGACGACAGGAATATGTGCTGCTAATGTAATGTTCATTGTGTGTGTATAATTTCATTGACTGTTAGTTGTGTTCATGTAAGGTTTTTCAAGTTTGTACAAAGGTTGTGTTGTTTCATTGTTTGGATTTGTGTTGTTTCATTGCTTGGATCTTGCTCTGTCTCGATCAAAAGTTATAAAAATTGGTTTTCCAAAGAGTACCAAAGATCGATCAAATCTAATTTACACTTGTTAATTAGATAGAATTATACTAAAGATTCTTTCTTTCTTGTCATTATGTATAAAGTTAACATCTGCTACTCCCAAGAGTTCATCTTTGCATAAAGTGAAGTGCTTGTAGTGAAAGATCATAATTGAGACAGAAGCAAGTTCTTAGTTTCTTCTAAACTTTATAGATTTTGCACAACCTTTACAACAAGGGCAGAAGTACAATCGAAATGAAGAGTGAAACACAAAACTACATATCGAAACCATGGTTTCGAACATCATACATTTATCAAGCTGTTGGATAGAAGTATCAAACATCACTAACCACACTAATACAGATACCATATTTGGAGTTCTAATGATGATATCAAACAAGAACTCCTCCTGAGCATGCTCGACATAGTTTATATTTGATTCATGACATAACAAGGAAAGATGCAAACAGCTAATCGTAGGGAAATCACCTAGTCCTTAAGCGAGCGAGGTTTAGCTGCTTCCTGCCATTTCTTTCAACAGAACCAGTTGAATCCACCTTGTTGGTGCAAAGAAACCTCAATGGCTTCATGCATAACATCCGAGTAGTCCACTCCAATTGGCTGTTCATTAAGTTCTTGCTGAAACTGCAACATGCTTTGCTGAGCAAACTGCGATTGCTCCGCCAAGCTATCGACTTCTTCAAAGAGGTCGTCGCCAATTGCAGGTCCCTGCTCAAGCAAGTTGTATTCCAACTTGTTTCTAGCATGAAGACCATTCGGCTCTTCGAACATGGACAAACATCCTGAGTTGAAGTTCTTGGTACCGTTGATATTGCTTTCGTACAAGTTCATCAACTCCTCGATTGATCTTTGCCCGTCGGAAGGAATGCCCAGGACGGATATCGAAGAAGGAAAAACTGAAGGCTTGTTCTCAGTCACTTGAAGGTTGATACCGGCAGGGAGTGTGTTCTGAAACTTGCAGACATATTGGTGACTGTTTCTGGCATTCCTGTCGAGAAATCCATGGCGGGCATCGTTATGCGAACAGGCCAGATTTTCGCAAGTATAGATCCTCTGGTTCATCTCCAGATCAAGCGGCATAAAAGTTCTCTTCTGAGCGAATTCAATGTCAGTTTCTTCCTTCACAAACGTGTAATCCACGCCCTCACTGCTTTTGCCTTCTTCGACATCATACTCGCCGGCGTTGCTGTTGAAGGAGAATGCTCCGGTGATCGTACTCCCAGAGGATGGGAGCAGGCGAGCATTCGGATGCAACTTGATATGCATTTCCTCTTCCTGCTTGACCACAGCAAGCCAGGTTGCGCTTTCCTTGGCAGTCATCTTGTCTTGGAGGCATTTCGACTGCCTCACCAGTCGGCGGATCTTCTCGATGTCAGGAGACATATGCTTGATCACCGCCGTCAAGACACTGACCTTCCACGCCTTCTTAAGATCATGCGGCTTCTTGTAGGGGGGCGGTCCTTGTTCATCGGGGATGCCTAACTGAGGCCACCACTCCTCTCGCCCAGAAGGCCACCACGGCGGCGGGATTCCTTTTTCGAGAGGAAACCGGCGCTGCGGTGGATCACAGTGCTGCATGAGAGCCGACAGAAGAGAGCCCAATGTTGTGTCTTGAAGCTCCTGCAAGGAATGAGAGGCAGCAGCCGCTCCCGAGTCGAAGTCGCTGCCCGAGCCAGGAGCGGCGTTCTCAGCCCGGTGTTTTTCGACGGCGACTGGCCCGTTCCGATCAAACCTGACCTTTTCCTTCCACCAAGCCCTGAGATTATCAGAAGCTCCGGTCACCGGCTTGCCGTTCTCGGGAATTATGCCGTACACGAAGCCCTGAGCGTTGCAAACCTCCATCATCTTCAGCATGTACTTGAGAATTCCATCATGGGCCCGAGCCATCTTCTTCCGGCGAGCATGTTCTTGGGACTGCCATTGCTTGATTTTGCTCTGCCGTTGCTCCTTCAAGCGCTTCAATCGCGCACGGTCCCTCCACATGCGTCGCTCGAGTTCTTCTATGTCCATGTCTTCGTCGCTTTCTTCGTCACCAGCCTCGGCAAAATTTTCCGGGAGCACGTCCACAAGATCTCCGCCTCCCGTCACGCATCCGCCGGCGGAAGGCTGAAGGACGCTGCCGAAAGCGAAACTCTTCTCGCCATTGGAGGGCGAAATTTGCAGATAGTTTTGGCCACAGGGATATGCCATGTCTTCCACCAGCAGTCCCCCCATGATTTTCAAGATGAACAGGTGAAAACTCGTCCGCTTTGGACGCAGAGCAGATGCTTCCTCCTCCTGCACTTGGAGAAGAAACTCTAAGACTGAGATTCAAATCGCTGTGAGCCAAACAGAGAACTTAATTTGAAAATCCAGCCAACGTTGCAGAGTGTTGTAAAGGGCAAGATTTGATCGTTGTTAAATGAAAAGGTAACGAAGAGAAGAGATCGACTGTGTCGTCGAAAGGAAGGAAAAATTAATCTTCAACTTAAAGTTTTTCAAAACAATAGGAACTAGAAGATGAACAGTAGCTTCTTCTTCTTCTTCTTCCTCCTCCTCCAGTACGCGATCGCAACGCGCGTAAACAACACGCGATTTCAGACCTAGTAAACCGAGAACGAGCTCCATAACATCCACGAAATTATGAGCGAAAGTCAAAAGGGCATCTTTCTTTCCTGCTAGCAACAAGGATCTCCCGAGCCGCCAATCCACGAAAAAGGCTCAAAAAAAAAAAAAAGGAATCGACAAAGCGCGGAAACCAAGAAGACAACAGACGCAGAGAGAGAGATCTACCGGAATCGCAAAAAGGCTGCGCCTTTCGGCAAAAACACAACCCAAAACCTCACCTTTTTCGGCTTCAATCCGCTTCCGCGGCCTTCTTCGGCGAACCGTCGGCTTTCCTGGGAACGCGAGGGAAAGAGTCGCTGCAACGAGAGTCAGAGATGGAGGGAAAGACCGTGAACTACACGGCAGAGAAGAGATAAGGAAGAGTGAAATCGAGACGGCGAGAAAGAAGGAGATTTAAAACAAAATAAATTAAAGAGGAACATGGAAACGAAAACGAAAGGGAGAGAGAGAAGGTGGTGGCCCTCTCCTCTGCTTACTGCCGTCTTCTTGCTTCTTATCTCTGTTATTAATCTAACTCGAAGCTCGCTTCGCCTGATGATCCATCACTGTCGATTCTTTGTCAATCTCACTAAGTGAATCGAGATGCGACACTTCGATCCCTGTTCATCATGTTTAAAAAATTAAATCTTTGCTAGATCTCGCCAATCATCTCTCCCAAAAATTGGATTTTTATGGCAACAAAATGAACAGTCTGATGGAGACAGATAATGGAGTTTCCACCGCCACATAAAATATTTTATTCCCTTTTTTAATAGAGTATTATCTACGAATGCACTTGCTAATTACTCTTTTTTTCAGAATTAATAGCATTTATGAGTGTGTTTATTATAGATCATCAGGAAGATGAAAAACTCAATTTTACTTCTTTTTTTTATACTTTGTTGTTTAGATAAAGTGAAATTTATTCAGAGAACATAATGAATGAATTCATGGAATTTGAATTGCAAATAAGAATAATTAAGCAAAGTTTTTAAAAACAGTTTTTAAGAATATATTTTTTAATCGACAAATCAGACAATATTGGAGTGGTTATAAAAATTAAATAAAATTATAAATTCATAAACACAATTTAACGGCACCGTTTTCCTTGCTAAGTTCGAGTCTGTTTTAAATTTTACCATTTGGCTTTCCGATATTTCTTATTCTGGACGGCAAGAATCCAATGAGATTATTCCAAAATCTAATGCATAGATTGGCTCTGGGAAATTAGATTCTTGTCGAATCGTGATCAGCACGTGACAGGCTCGGTGCGCGAATTAGGAAGGAAACAAATAAAAAAATCAAATTGGTTTATTTTTTTTTCTCTCTGACATTTATTTTTGTATTATATGAAGAAAATATGTGACATTTTTATTGACTAGAATTTTGTACTACTTGTCGGCTGCCAATCTTTCATTGAAAATGGTATTTGATTTACTTCACTAGATGAGTGGACTCAGAGTCAATAAATTCTCTCCAAAAAGGACAATAAATATAAATTTAATAGTGTGAATTCATTTAAGATTGTGTTGGCTCCATTAATTTAAATATAATTTAACACTTTCTATGATAGAGAAATTCATCAAATAATATTTTTTTTAGTAATTCAAATATTGCTTGCCATTATACATGTTATTTTTTAAGGTGAATTATTTTTTAAAAAATATCAAAAATAAAAGTTTAAGATAAAAAAATAATAGGTGTCAGATATCATTGATGAAATTAGGCAAATATTTAAATCAACTATTATTTTTTTCGTCACATAAGACAAATTTATCTTCTTTAACAAAACACACAAAAATCCAAATATTTTTTTTATTATTTAATTGCTTGTAGACTAGTGTTTGATGAAACCTACTCCCAAATAATTGTCACCATCCTCCTTTTCCCATTTTAGTTTTTAAAATTACATTTAGCACCTCCTCGTAGTTCTTATGAAAGTGGGAAACGGGGTAAAGTGATAATGTAAAATTGCAGGGAGCATTTGGAAAAATATCCTTTTTTATATTAAAAAAAACAATTATTGCCTTTTCCACTCTATAAATCGCCTCTCTGTTTCTTGACGAAACTTCACAACGAGAACACTGCCATTAATGGCGATCTTGGCCGTCCCTTCTCCTTCCCTCACCTTCAAATCCACCGTCTACACTCCAAGAACTCCCCGGGGAGTAAGGATCTCTGCCGCCGCCGCCGCCGCCGCCGCGCAGACCATGTACGACGTCCTCTCCGTGTCCCGGGCCGCCGGCCCGGACGAGATCCGCTCTGCGTACCGGCGGCTCGCCCTCCAGTGGCACCCCGACACGTGCCGATCGGGCGCCGGCGAGGAGCGCCGCCGGCACGCGGAGCGCTTCATGGCGGCGCGCGAGGCCTACGAGGTGCTGTCCGACCCCGTCCGCCGTAGCAGCTACGACCTCGCCATCACCGGCGACCGCTGGGCCTCCGCCATCGACGCGGCCGCCGCCTTCTGGCCGGAGGGCCGCGGAGGGGCGTCGGCGGCGGCGTCCTGCGGCGACTGGGAGACGCAGCTGGACGGGCTCAGGCGGCGGTCCGCCGTGGCGGAGGCTGGCGGCGAGGAGACGTGGGGCGCCCGCGTGCGCCGCACTCGCCGCGCCGACGCGGGGAGTTGATGACGCGGACGGCGCTTGGATCTGGCGAATCTAGAAATAGATTTGGGTCTCTAAATATCTTGGAACACGAATCCAACAATCCATCGGAGAATCTTTCAAATTTTCCAAGGATTATGGAACTTTTTTTTGGTGTTTGTCACCAGAATCAACGAGATCGCCTTTAATTCTCTTTCGAGTGTAACTTTGAGCTGTAAAAAATAGAATTTTTGATGTTTTTCGAACATATATTGCAAAAATTTTAACTAGATTTATCACCATTATAATCGATAGCACATTATGTATTTAAAGAATTACAATGACACAAATGAAAAATTAAAAAAATACACGATATTCTATGTTAACTCCATATTATTAATTTGTTAGATTATTCGATGCTAACCAATTTTGAGAAGATAATAAACAATTTGTGCGAACTTAGTTAGATTATTTTTGAATTTTTATTACCCTTCTACTCTAAGTGACGAACTCTATGGCGTCATCAAAGAACCTTCTTGTAACATTAAAATTTGTAATTAATGAAATCTTTTCCACTTTAACAATTTACTTATTTTCAAACAATTTGTTTACTCGAGAAGCTTCTATTATGAACTAGCAATATACTTGGAAAACAGTGAAATTTATATGCATAGATGTGGATGGCTCGATGAAGTCCACTAATAGAGCAATTAGTCTACGTAATCACCTTATTTTGGCCAATAAATTTAGGTTTCAAAGTCAAAGTTTGCTCAATGATTCAAAATTATTGACTTGAATTTGAACAAAGCAAGACTTATTATGGTGCAATTAGTCCTCGAAGATTATTGACTTATATAATCGAGGAAGGAAATGACGATTACTTAAATGGTCCAATATACCATTTTAAGAAGTTAATTGATTAAATTCGCTAAGTTTCCACCTTAAATTAGATTTATATACACTCACTTCACGTTGGAAAAATAACTAAGAATCTATATTATATCACTCACAAAAACATATGTCGAGTTTTAATTTTATTGCTAGTTAAATAATAATAGGAAAAAAGCTAGTTATAGTGCACAAATTAAAAAACATTCCCATGAAATAATTGCCATATATTTATTTTATCTTAATTGTCTGTAATAGTTCCATTAACATTATAAATAATTTTATTTAGGGACCAAGCACAACTTGTTTTTCTTTATTCACTAAAATAAAGAAATCCCCTACAATTAATTCTAGAGGCAAAGCAAGGAATCCTTCTAGAAGTCATCCATGCTCATCTTCCCTTTTCTCTCTTATTATTTTTTTAAAAATAATACTTTCCACTATTTTAATAATATTATTAAGTTTAAAATATTTATTTATTTTTAAAAATATTCTTCTCAAATATAATAATAATAATAATAATTTCCACGATGGCACCCGACTCCTGCCGCTCCGGCGCCGGTGACGCGCCCCGCTACGCGCAGCAGTTCATGGCGGCGCGCGACGGCGAGGCCTACGAGGTGCTCTCCGACGCTGGCCGCCGCCGCGACTACGACATCTCCTTCTCCCTCTCCCTCTCCCTCTCCCTCTCCGGCCACCGCTGGGCCGCCGCCGCGAGGGCTGCAGAGGCGGCGGAGCGACGCGGGATCGGGTTCTGGAACTGGGAGGCGCAGTTGGAGGGGCTCTGGCGGCGGTCCGACGTGGCGGCTGGGCGGCGCTGCGGAGGAGACGTGTGGCGGCCGTGTACGGCGAAGCCACTGCCGGGAACTGCTGTTCGTTTGAACGGTTTAGATCGCCGTGGTAGTTTTTTTAATAAAAATGTACGGCTACGATCTACTCCCCTGTATCGTGCAGTGTAATTAGAGATGCCAATATTAATATCTTATATCAATTCAATAAAGATTATATTTTTTTAAAAAAATTATTTTGAGAAAAAACTGAATTAGGCGAATAATGTTGGAAAGACTGAAAAGCGATACAACGACTAACTTGTGTTCATCTAAAATCGGTAAGTTTAAAATTTAAAATATGAAAAATAGGGATGGAAATTAATTGGGAAATCCAAAAATTAATTTTCCACAAAAAAAAAAAAACTGGCAAGGCAGCCAACTGGTTTCGTTTCAGATCCCATTTCAACGGGCGGACAGGAAACTGCTTGTCAACCAATAGTTTGTCCGCCTGAGTCCGTGCTATAAAGGCTCTGCGTCTCACATTCGTCTCCGCCCTCTCGATTCGACTGTCACTCTCCGTCCATTCTAAAAACCCTAATCCCGCCCTCCCTCCCTCGACGCGCAGCCCGTCAAGACCCTAATCCCGTTGATCCCGTCGTCGCCGCAGCGCTTACGGTCCGCCGCGGATGGCTTCCCCTCGATCGCCGCTGCCCGTCATTCCGCTTCTTGTGCCCTAGACGGTAGATTCGAGTGTAGGGCGTTGTGATCTCGCGCGGACTAGGTTTTGTCACCAACGATATCCTGGCGTCGGAGAGCGACGCCGCCCTACCAGACGCGGCGCCCGTTGGGGACTCTGGAATGATAGCGGCGCAAGAGCTGGCACTGGCTCCGGCGAAATCCGGGCAGTCGCCGTGGAGAAAAGCAGCGGCGACGACGACTGCTGATGGGGGGACGGAGGGGGGTCTCTTGATGGGTGCGGAGTCGTGGCCTGCTCTTGGAGATACTAAGCCGAATGGATTTGCGACTAAGGTGACAGCAGCTGCTGTGCCGCCGCCAATGGCAGTGGGTAACCACCCGGGTCCTGATCCACCTGCTGTTCCAATTCAGGTTATTTTGGTTTTTTACGCTCCTATGGGTTCGATGTGGCAGATCTTTACTGTTAATAATTGTTAGTCGTTCCATCGGTTGAATTTTCTTGGACTACGATTCTTTTAGCTTGCTAAAACTTTCACTGAAGAACTGCCCCGTGCTAGTATAAGATTGACGTGGACAAAAGATTTGGGAAGTTTAGGACGGAAGTAACTCCCCACCTGGTAGCTATTGAATGAAGAGCCGCCTAAATGCACAAATGTACATGTTCTTTCTCAAAGTTGTAAAATAAGCATACATCATCAACTATCGTGTCCCTACTATTCAGCTTCAGTTCCATATATTGTAACCCTCCATTGAACTTAATCCAAGGTTATCTGTAGCGTTGGTTGAATCTTTTTAAATTACAGTAACTAGAATGCTATCCCTGACTTCTGATACCAACTATTCTAGTTGATTCATTTGTCTAATTATTTATTCTTTTAGATTTCTTTAAACATGCCATGCCATGAGCTTATTTTTTATTTTAATCTGTACATCCTTTTTATCATTTTTTATCTGTGCTACATTATTTTCTTATTGTGTTTTGTTCCTAATTGTACATAGTTTAGTTGGGTTTATGCTTTTTTTTTTTACATTTTCTTTCTGTAAATAAAAAGAGAACCGATAAATGAAAAGAATAGAAAATAACAAAATCACCATCTCCTTTTGTCTTCTCAAAGAAGTGAAAATTATTTTACACAAAGGACTCTTGACTTATTCAAAATGTTTATTTAGTTTGAACTTTGATTGCGCTCTTTTTCTTGGAATTTTATATTAAATACATTTTCACAAGGAAACATTATTTTCTACGAGAAGAAAATTTATAAATGGGAAATTTCCCTTAAATAGCATCCTTATCATCCCTATTGCTATCTATTTTCTGTGATCCGGCTAAGTTATTATTGTGTTAATTGCAATTCTGCACTATTCATATATGCACAACTTTGAACTTTATGATATGAAATATTGGTGTTTTTGGATGTGAGCTTTGACATATATATCATAAGTTGCCCTGTTATCATCATGCTTTTCTGCCTGGAGGAGTGGTACCTGGAGGAAGTGAAATCTTCTTGAGTGGTACCTGGAGGAAGTGGAACAGAGATGGATTAGTTGGGAAGAGGGGAGATCCAAAGTGAATTAATTTATGTTGTTCTACCAACAAAGACACAGCTGTTGACCCAAAATAGGGATTTGAAAAGTATTAAAGATACTCATTGAACCCACTTAACAAAGACACAACTGTTTCTGTATCAATATGATTACTAAAACGTCTTATAAGTAATTGGAATTTACCATATCGACTGGATTTTTTTACTCTGAATACATAAATTTTGACTGGATCAGTGGGAGAACCAACTTTGCCTGCGAATTAGCAAGTGCATGTAAAATGTATTGTTAGTTACTCCAGTGTGCTCAAGGAATAAGATTCCATGGATGCCATTTCTGCCGACCAGTTAAATAATAAAAGGTTTTGCAACTGGTTATGCTATATTTTGTTCGACAAAGATAGTTAAAAATGTTTGCAGAAGTGGAAATATCACTTTGTTTTCATTAATAATCTTCAGAAAATACATTTATTATTACTATTCAAATTACTTTTAAAAAATAGCAAATTCCTAAATTTTGTATCTCTTCAATTGTTGTTTTTTGTTTGTGCTTTATGAAATACTTATTAACTTATTTGCCCTATTTTTTTTGGGTAGGGTTCAATGGGCACCCGGAAATCTGGTGGGCTTGTAAGCAACAATTCACCCAAGCATCATCACAAGAATGGCCCTAGACGTAATGGACCAGTTAATGGTGGACCACCTTTTCCTGTACATTTGACATACCAACAACCAGGGCAGCCAGTACTGTATCCTGTTTTACAACCTCCAAGTCTGATGGTTCCCGATTATGCGTATCAGCATCGCCATGCACCATTTGCTAATGTTCAACCACACATTGTGAATTCACCTGAACCTCACATGCCAGGACTGGTCCCTACCAGCCAACCTGGAGGAAATAATGGAAATAGAAATTTTCGGCCTCTGCTGCGAGATCCAAACAAATGGCATCCCAATGCTGCATATGGTGGCAGACCATATAATGTTTGTGAACCTCCTAAAATGTGGAGGCGGCCTTTTGGTCCAAGAGGTAGCACAGATATGCCTCGTGCTTTTGGACCTAGAACTTTCATCAGGCCAGTTCCTCAGTTTCTTAGTCCTGCACCTGGATTTATCAGCGGGCCTGGTTTTCCTGGTATTTTTCAATTTAAACAGTTTCATTTTCTGCAAATCTTTTCTTTCGTAAATCATTCTGTATTGTTCAAACTCAGGTCCTCCTATGTATTATGTTCCTGCTACTACTCTTGAAGTGATGCATGGCCCTCCTCGATTTCCTTCCCACCCTTCTCCTCCAGTCCATCCCAATATGACGCAAGAGATGGTGGCTTTGCACACTAATATAGTAAAACAAATTGAGTATTATTTCAGGTTGGTTTTGGACCTCGTGGCATAGGTTTCACTGGTGCCATCCTCTCTTTTGTTTCTTGATTTTTCATATTAACATTTGCAATATTCTAATTAGACGTGCTTCTGAATAGTATGTTCAATGTGACAGACTTTACACTGCAGTTTTGCAATAATCGCCATATCAAAATGATTCCTTGAACTTAAATATGCTTGCAATCTTCTTTCATTGTAGTGATGAGAACTTGCAAAAGGATCGATACCTGATATCATTACTGGATGAGCATGGATGGGTTTCTATAACCAAAATTGCTGATTTTAATAGAGTATGTTTAATTATGTTGGTAAACAATTTTATGATCCTAATTTAATATATCTTTGATGCAGAATGCTTCACACTGTTTCCGCTAATAAAAAATGGCATTTCAGGTCAAGAAGATGACAACTAGTATACCTTTGATTCTTGATGCTTTACTTGGCTCTAATTTGATAGAAATTCAGGTTATAATAATTCAGTTCTCTTAGAAATGGAACTTTTTTGCCTTGTACCTTTTAGTTTATTTGACCGACAAGCTATATAACAGTCGATTTTGTTGGTATATTTATGTCCTCATTCACCGTTTAATGGGCAGGATGACAAAATAAGGCGGCGTGGTGACTGGTGCAAGTGGATTTCAGCCCCATCTCCTGTAGTTTCTTCACAATCTCAGTCCACAAGGAGCCAATTTCCTGTAAGGGAGAATATCAATATTAATGAAAGAAGTAATAGTGCTTATATTCATGAGACTCATTGTGAAGATCAAGATGAATATTCAAATCCCACACTTTTTTGTTCTACGAAAGAATCTAAAAGTTTCTCAGATTTTAGTCCTGGAGATGTGCTGATTAGTGTTGAAGTTGCTGAAAATGGAGATAGAAAGAGCGATAAGGAGGTAGATTATGACTCATTTTCAGAGAGACAGAAAGATCCTTTTGGTGATTGCAGATGCGAACCTAATAACTCAATTGCCAGCAATGTTGATGTTGATAGTGGAATAGATGCTTCTCATATCTCAAAGAATTCAGAGGTCAATCTCAACTCCTGTGATATTGGTTCCAAACTAGACAAAGTAACTAGTCCAGCAGATATGGGTGTGGCATCTGGAACAGATGGTGTGGAGTATGATAACGTTTTTCTTGATAGTTCTCATGTCTATAATTCACATAGTACTTTTATGCTTGATGAGGAGCTTGAATTGGAGCATACAACAAATGAAATTGATCATCTTTCATTAAATAGAAGGTTACAAGGCTTCTTCTCTGAATATCTTCTTCAAGTCTATTTATTTGATTAATTTTGTCTTTGCCTATTTTGCTATGTCCTTTTTTACCCCTAGTTCAGAATAAGCATCTCCCATCTGTAAATGATGGCAGGCTCTCTTAAGTGGCATTAGACATAGCTAAGTACTTTAAGTTTATTGATCAACCACTAGCATCTTCTCTGCCTTCAAATGTTTCTGTTGAACCAACAAGTTTTGATTGGGATGTGCTTAGGAAGCTAGGAAAACTGATACTTACTGGTGAAACCTCTGAAATCTACTAGCATTCTTCCTCATTTATTTTCTGTTAATTTTCAAATGATGCCATTCAATGTTTGCCAGTTGGCTGATCCAAAGTCCTCTATATTGAGAAAGCTCTGACCATTGACCACCAATTACAGTCCCTGTTCTCATATGTTAGATATAATTGGCCGGCAATCAAATTATTCAACCTAGACATGGTTTCGCATAAATATAATATTCTAACGTTACTTCATTCCTTTCATTCAAAATACTATATGACTATGGTTACCAAAATTCAATTTCTAGATGAAAAATGTTTGTTTATTTCAAAAATACTATAATCTTCGATTGCAAGATCAAGAGTGAGAGTAATTTACAAAGTGCAGGTTATGTTTTTGGGTTATGCAAGACCTTGTTGATAGGCTAAAGAAACTGATCATGAAATCAACTAGGTCCCAAAATATGGAATTTTATCTGAGTTGAAGTGGATTTAAACATCCCAAGTCTTAGCATTCAGTAAAAATAACAAACAATATATTTTAATATTAATGATCAATATCTAACCAATAAATACACTTATACACTTTCAATATTGGAATTTGTAGTTTGGATGACAGCGATTAATGGATATGCTTTTCGGCTAAAAAATATTTGCTACTATCTATAGTTTCTATTGTCTATGCCATCTTTAGAATGGAAGTACATATTTAATGAGAATGTTTGCGAAAGGTTTTCTTTACTATTAAACCTTAATAAATTTAAAATGAAGAAATTTGAATAAATTGTATTCAAATGAATTAAAATTAAACCACCTTTTGTTTTAAGACTACTCTCAGATATTTTGCTTTCAGCATAATTTAGTGATCTAATTTTTGTATATCCGAATTATGTTCTTCCACATAATTCCACTGATGGTCATTGACCCTTGTAACTTTCATATAGTTGGATGTTACTCAACTTTCCACTATGATATTCTGTATATTTCTCTTATTTTGAATCATTTTTCAAATCAATTTGCAGTTATTATGTATTGAATGTCTGATATTGTTCCTTACAAGTTCCAAACTTCAACAGGGTTGATGATGAAGAGGATGAAATGGATGTTAATGATCAAGATGTGCACAGGCTTATAATTGTTACACAAGTTTGTTATGCCCCTTTTATTTTTTTTTTTGCATTATTTAGTTCACTTTTAACATATTGATTCTCAAATTTGTGCTTTAGTATTGACATGTGAAACTGGAGTGAAGTGGGAATACTGCATTTTGTTTTGGGTGGCATGTTAATTTGTGTTTTAGTATTGACATGTCAAACTGGAGTGAAGTGGGAAAAGTGCACGTCAAACTGGAGTTAATTGTTACTTCTTGATCGACTGTTATTTGATAGGCTCACCTTCATGAATCTGATTTTCTTAATTTCACTATCAATATGATTACTCTCTTTCTGGACAAGAATCTTTTTGTGCTCTTGGTTTTTTCAGTGTAAGAATCATTTTCCCCCTCCACTTCAGATATATTGACATTGCAAATGTCTAGAAACACCTTGCAGGCAGCTTTTTTTGCACATTGTTTTTTTTAGTTGTTTGTGTTTTCTTTTAGCAAGGAACATGGAACCAATTCTCCTGTACTAATTTTGTCTTACATAACTTCAATACAGGATACCAGGGTTGACAAAGATGATAGCATTGGTTCAGGGAAACGAGAAATAATATCTAATGAACTTGCTTTGGCTATCAATGATGGACTTTACTTTTATGAGCAGGTAATTGTTTGTTCTCTATTACATAGTTTTTCTATTTAGTTCTAGGTCATCTGTGTTTTAGTTGTTCTTTTCCATGTTTACTCTTACTGTAACATATATACTTCTCATGAAGTTAGGCATCATTGTCTTTATTATTTACAGGAATTGCATGCCAAAACATCCAATAATCATAGAAATTTGAACACAAAAATTACTAAATCTGGTGACTACAAAGCTTCCAGCAATGGAACCTCATCCTTGCATCTGAAGGTGAACCTAAACACCATAAATTATGCCTCTGAAGATTCTGGGCAAGTTAGCTCTCGACGGCGCCCGAACAAAGGCGCAAACAAATCACATGCCTCTCATAGGCGTCTTTTTCCAAGTAATTTTAGAAATCGTCATGGAGTTGTATCTGAGAGCCCACCAAGCAATTCGGTTGGCTTTTTCTTTGGCTCAACACCGCCAGAAAATGTTGGGTTAGTACTTCTAGTTAGATTTAGCTATGGTGCTATTATTTTCCATTAACATGTCTTGTTGAGCTTACTTTCACATTTACCTTTTTTTTTCAGCTTCTTGTCTTCTAAGTTGAGTGGCTCACCACATAGCATTCATTCTGGAAGCCCACCTGTGGGATCAATGCCAAATTCTTTTCCACCGTTTCAGCATCCAAGCCACCAACTTCTAGAGAAAAATCAATTTAAGCAGCAAAAGTATGACTTATCCTTGAATTCTTATTGCTATCATAGTATCAATTTATGTATTCTATTCATGCTTTTGATCCTGATATTCTTTGTGAAGGTATCTGAAATTCCACAAACGATGTCTTAATGATCGTAAGAAATTAGGAATTGGCTGCAGTGAGGTAGGCCATGATCTCTGACTTTCGTTGAAATTATGTTAATATTATATATTTCAAAAGGAACTTCAATGTTGCTATTATTATGTACTTGCGGCATATGGAAAACAAGGTTATATTGTTAGATTGGACATTGGGAAATTGATCTTGTTCCTGGATTCCCTACATTCTGTGTGCTAATATATCAATTACTTATTTTTCTACTGTCAATTATATGCGTGCAGCTTCCACCAGATTTGTTTAGGTTTTGTTTGTCTCAGGGTTCTTCTCACCTATATTGGGAAATTTGTGGCTTCTCTATGCAGGAAATGAATACTCTTTATCGGTTTTGGTCATATTTCCTAAGAGATATGTTCAATAAATCAATGTATGATGAATTTCGTAAGTTAGCGATGGAAGATGCAAATGCTAATTATAATTATGGGCTGGAGTGTCTCTTCAGATTTTATAGGTATTGATTTGCTGATATATTATGCCCATCATGAAATGACCTTTAAGCTTGGAATCTTGTTTCAGAAACTTGTTTTTTATCTTCTTTTAGTAATTGCACTACTAATTTCTTATGTTTACTCTTTTCCAGTTATGGGTTGGAGAAACAATTTAGAGATGATCTTTATGATGATTTTGAACAATTTACACTCGAATCCTTCAAGAAAGGCAATCTTTATGGCCTGGAAAAATACTGGTAATGTATCTAACATATATATATTATGGTGATACTGTACCTTCTTTTTATGTAAATTTAAATTTTGTTGTTATTCTGCAATCTTATTATGCTTATTTTTGTTTTTATGTAATGTATCTTAAAACTTGAATCAAATTTAAATTTTGTGATAAGTCTGCCTAATAGGCGATTTATGGGGTCAAGTTGAGTTCTACATGGAGGGTGTTTAGCTAGATTTCATTTGGTTCCGTGGCGATGTTTTTGTGAATTATCAAACCCTCGTGTGGTTACGCCATGCATAAAGGATTCCTAACTTAAATCAAGCCCAATTTCCACTTGACCCGAATCACATTTGAATGCATTTCGACCTCAGTTCAACACAGATTCTTATGATCAAGTTATGAATTAACCGAAACATGAACTAAAAGCCTCGATGATTGATTTCATAAAATCAACAATAACTAACCTCTTTAAATAACTGTGAAGTAACTAGAAAAAAGAACATAGGTGGAGTTGAGCGTTTGTATTTTGCACTTGGAATAGTTGTCAAGGAATTGATTGCAGGACATTTTTTTCAATTGGTTTCCTAGGTGTTACAAATTTAAATGGTTAAATAATAAAATGGTGGTTCCTTCTAGTTCCAGGAGCTATATGGTAAAATGTTTTATACACTGAGCTTAGATATATTGTCGGACATATCCTTTGCTAATCATAAGCCCGAAATTTTCTTTATAATATCCTTTACTAGTTTATATACTCATAAAAACTATTCATAAATTTAAAGATACAAGGGAATTTTATTGATGATGGTTGGCATTCACATCTTTTGGAATTTGATAAGTCAGATGACTGCTATGGCTCCTGCTTTGGGGCAGCCATCTTCTTTGATGATGCATCCATTATTTAAGCTCGAATTTTTTAAACCTACAAATTTGCTTTGCTTTCTCGTTGATTGTGATATCCGTTTCAATGCCACAGGGCATTGCACCATTACAGAGAAGGTCGTGGCAGCACAGTTCCTCTAAGAAAGCACCCAGAGTTGGAGAGGCTTCTTCTAGAAGAGTACTGCAGCCTTGAAGATTTCAGAGCCAAGGAAAAGGTCAACATGGCTTCTGGTAAAGAGTGCAGCAGGAACGAATTTGGTGATTTTAATGACCAGGGAGTCGCACCATAGTTCGCTGCTCTGCCGAGCTCAATTTTAAGACAGCCTTGGCTCTGTTATCTGTGATCATAATTTCATATTGTAGTATGGCGGCTTACTTAGAGGGTCTGTACATTCATATACATATGGGGGATTTTTGAGATCCTTGCCGGTGGTAAGTTTTGGCTGGGTCATAATTTCTTTCTTCCATCCCGGATTTTTGTAAATAATGCCAAGCATAATCACTGTATCTCGAATATTGGAAATTGTCCAATAAGGTATAAATTTACCCTTGCATCACATTGTTTTTTTGTTGGATCGTGTTTTTTCAGTCTGTGGAATCTTGAAAATTGTTTTGAAGCTTTTTTTAGATTCAAAATTATATCGAATGCTCAATAGGGTTTAGGCTCTGCTGCTATTGTTCGGCTTGAAATTGAGCACGAAACTCTGGCTGTTGCGGTCGCCGCTGCTGTTGGGGGATAGAAAACAGGTATCATCGTGGTAGCTGTTGAGGTTAGAAAGCAGGATTCCCAGAGTCTTATACTAATTCAGTTCTCTAAATCTTTACTTAGAGCTATCAATTTGAGTTGGATGCATTGATCTGTATCTGTCATGTCAAATAATTTAAACAGATTTTATCAATCCAATTAGAGATGTCTTCTAGCCTAACACCCTAACCGAATATCTTCTAACTTCAAACTTAACAAACCACGTATCGAATACGACGCTAAGAGGTTCCTGATGGGCACTAGGTAAAATTAAAACCATTAAAGACTAAAAAATATCTGCAAGATTAGTACTAGATAAGTTGTCCAAAATACAAACCAAATATCTGCTAGATTAGAACTACTACATAAGTTGTCCAAAACACAAACCAAATATTAAACTAAGAGATTCCCAGTGGACCTTGAGTCAGTCTTGTGATGTCTAACTCCGACCAAAAAGGTCACCCATTCAGATAAGACAAAAAAAAGTCACCCAAAATATACTAGAGACTATGAGATTGTCCAAGTCAGCAGAAGAACATGGAACTAGAGACATTTTCATGTAGCCGTGGTAGTTCCGGCACTGGAATTGCTCCAGGTGCAGTATGCTGCTGTCCACCGTGGCTGGATGAAGAATCAGAAAAATCTTCAAATTTCACAAATTGCGCAATTTGGGCAGCAGCCAAGTGAGCATAACAGACGGGTGCAACTGCATCACAAAAACAAATTTATAAACTTTCAGACTTTTTTTCTTAATAAAATAATAATTTTAAAAGCTAGACCCAGTTGCAGGTTGGACGACACATCAGCAGCAGGTTAAAACCGGAACCAGTCGCCAATCCAGTATGGTAGGATTGGATGGACTCTGGTTAACCTAGAATTTTCACAGGTTTAACTGGACAGAATAGTCAGACCTCCAGGTCAAACCACAGTCCAGGTTTTCAATACGGGGTGGGGTCCTAACAACTTATAAGCTATGACACAAATAACGAAAGAACTTAAGAGCACTGCCCGACTTACCAACAGATATCGCAGTTGTGCTCCTCTGATATCTGTACATTTGGAAATAGAATAGAAAATCTCAGTTATGATATCAATCATTGGGGAACTGAAGTATTAGTCACGTGTAAACATGTACTTACACATAAGAAAGGGAATGAACAAGCTCCTGCAGGGAATCAGCAGTAAACCCGATCTCATCCATTAGCACATGGTAATGAGTGGGGCGGGTTGTGCCCTGTGGAATTGCAAACACCAACATATAAGAAAAACTTGAATTACTCATAGTTCTTGAGATATTGAATTTATTCAGACAAATGGCAGAAATTTTTTATATAAATATATTAATCAGATAGTCTGATATATAAAAAACTATTCCAAGTATAAATTCAGAAAAAAGAATCTCAAGTACAAACAATTAATTAAGTACCGGTCAAGAACATCAATAATTTAATTTTGTAACTATACCCATGTAAATACACAAAGCAAGTACTTGTAGTTTCATGCTAAAAGAACAAAAAGAAAGCACCGAAATAAAAACCACACCGACCAAAGATGCCAAAAATTTTAAAACGACAAAGGCTTTAAATAGAGTACAACTGTTGAAAACAGAGCTTACAATCATGCCGGCATGAGAACACATGTAGAAGTCATAATTCCTTGGGTGGCAAATTTTGTTATCAATAACTGTCCCTGCAAAACCCAAAACCATGCAAATTTAAAATTAAAAAATTATAATTTGATGGAGGAAAAAGTCTCGAAGTAATAGAAAATTGAAGACCAACAATAATAAAATACATACCAGGTTGGACATTGTCAGGAGAATTTGGAAGGAAAAATTTCGTATGATGATTTTTCTGAGCAATTATTAATGTAAACTTTGGAGACCACTGTTCATCCAGAAACTTGCATGCCTACAGATAGTAACAACAATTTGAACAAAATCAGAACTCAACTGACATCAGCATATATATGCAATGACATACCTCGATAATCTGATCCAATTCAATGTTGAGGACCTGAACAAACTGCGATTCGCTAACACCATCCCTGAATGTCAAGAACTCATCACAAACAACTCAAACATATTGGACAACACACACCCCATCAAGATATAACATCCATATGCATTAATCCAATAGTCAAACTAGAGCAGAGTTTACCTGAAAATGATAATGTTTTCTGGTTTTCTTTTTCCTGAACTGATGTAGAAATCGACCAGCAGCTCCCTACATCATATAGAAAATGGCTTCCGTTTAAAAGAAGAATAATACTTGGTGACTGATGAAGCCTAAGAAAAATAATCAAAACATGACATGGTATTATAATTTAGAAATGTTAACAAACCGAATTATGCCACTGTCATCTTTCTCTCCTACAGGCTTAAAAAGCGAATCTATCATTTCAACCTTAGGAGATTGTGTTCGCACAGAAGCTCTATAGCGAGAAATAGATGGCCATTGCCTCGAACTTACAACCTTAAAACCAGAAAAATTGAATAGCATGTAAGAAATAGCAAAAGAAGACTAATTACAAACAGTCATTATAGAAATGCAGCCTGTTAAATATACCGCAGCAATTGAAGGAATATCCGAATGTCCAGGAGATCCATGGGAAACATCCATGCCCAAAATGATTGTCGGTGTATCTGAGACTAGAGGAATAGCTGATGATCTTTCAATTGACAAGTAAGAGTTTATACCACCCGACTGTGTAGGAAACACAACATTAGAAACAGAGAGAGAAGATGGGTAAAATTACTAGACAGTGAGACAGCATATGACACCTTTGCATTGATTTTAAGCAGCACATTGGTAAGGTACTGGTCATTGACTCTTGTAGGGGCGATACATTGAGAAACAATTCCAAAATCAGCTAGACACTTACGCTTCCATGGCCCTATTCATGGATTATGATTAACCTCAAATATATATAATGATAGAAAAAGATAGAAAAAACACAAACCATAAATATCTGAATTCTTCCTCTCAGCTAAAATGCACAGAATAAACTTTGGAGCACCAGGTAAGTTCTGCTTAACTTGCTGGAACATCTCCTCCACTCGGGCAACAGGCGGGGCCCTTCTCATCGAAGGATTTTCATCAAAAATATGATGGAAAGGTTCATCCATTGACTGAGAAAGCAACAGCGTTAGCATTTAAAACTCAATGGGAAAAAAGTAATGCCAAAACATACAATGCCCTTCATATTTGCACATTTGAGCATGTCACGTATGAGGCTTGGAACATCACATCGAGCAGAGAAATTAACAACAGCCCAACGGGTGATTTGAGATGGCTCCATCAATTTCTGAAAGAAGTAAATATTTAACTACAAGAATAAACTCATTGAAAGCAAAAAAATATCAATCTTCAAAACAGCACACCTTTTGGTTAAAATTCCATCTCCCCCTTGAAGGCATAAAGTCCTCTCCATTGCCAACTCTGAGCTGCAGCATTTGCTTTAATTGTCATAAATAACCTCAAATCAACATGTAAAAAAAACAAATACAAAACATAAAACCATACCCGGGGAGGCTGCAATACTCTGCCTTCTACTTGAGTAAAAGTGGTGGCAATGCTAACACCACATACACGTAGCAGTGGGTCAGCATCATAATTATTGTGCCTCAAAGCCTATCATTCAAGGATAAGCATGAAAAAAAAGCATACAGACCATACCAACAAAACCAATCTTACAGATTGGCACATACCTCGCTGAGGACACTCATTCGTTCTTGAGGCTTCTGCCTTGACTTTTCCACAAGGGAAGCTCGTTGAAATGTTGACAGTGATTTGGTATATCTTTGCAGTGAAACTAAAGAGCAGAGCTGAATAGTTTGCCAAATTTGTGAGGATAAAAATAAAGGTTCATGCACAAAAAAAAAAGTGAAGTGGAATGAGCTCCAAAACCTCAAGGGGAACATATGTTGGTCTTTTTGGTTTTCCAACATTTAAGCAAGGAAAATCAGCAGAGTAACTCAATTGCATTCTCCGATGTCTCACAAAATAATCATAAACAGTTACTTCAACTGTATCTGAATTTCCATTTCCATCATTTCTCAGCTTTAAAGTGAATCTGAAATGTTAAAATAAACTTTAGTGGCTTATCAACCTCCGCTCATGGATACAAAGTACAATAAAAATCATGTTGGCCAAAGGGAGGAAGCAAAGACCAGTTCCAATCTTGTGGCAGACACAACAACAATATACAAACACTAATGGTTTTCAGAATGCAAGATTAGTACCAAACATAGGCAGAGAAAGACGAGAATTCTGCAGTTCCACACAATAAATTATTATCACCAAGGAAGAAACACAGAAGTTTTACAAACTCACATTTATATAAAAGTAGCTTCTCTTAGTTCTTAAAATAATGCTTCATTACATATGGTTCAAAAACTCAAAGATTCATTACATAGACAATTGATTGCAAAATGCTGACAAATAATGAAACAACACAACCTGGAAAAACTTACATTTCATCTTTGCAAGGCTTGTCACTTATCCCAACAATTTTAAATTCTTGATTTGTATGAGTCGTCTTCACTCTCAAATTTTTCAACGCTCTTCTAGCCTACCAACAACAAACAGTGAGAAAAAAATAATAAGATCTCAGTAGACACAATATGAAAAATGAAAAAAGCAAGATGAAACAAGTTGCCTCAATAGGTATATTATATATAGGCATTCAATAACCTAGAAAATAAAAATAAAGAACAAATTCTTAGTCACCCTGTTCCAGTCCAGTTGGTTTGGATTCTTGACATTTTGATTTACTAGTAGAAAATCAACCACTGGTCCAGGCCTCACAATCATAGTAGTAGAGACATCTATATTCAACAAATAAGAAAGATATAATATTTTTAAAACAATAAAGTGATTGAATGACAATGCAAGCAAAAGCAAATAGCACAAGTGTAGAGAGATTGTAAGTGCATACCAATGTTCAAAGAAAGGCCTCCTTGTGAAGTTCTGAAACTAGAATGAAAACCTCTGCATCCCAAGACTCCACCACCAATGTCAGTAAAGTTTTTAGGGTTGTTTTGAAAAAATGATTGTCTCACAAGAAGACACCCCCTAAAAATGTATTTTAGCAGTTATCAGAATGCAACAAACAAACCCACAATTATGTAATCCATAATTTCAACAATAAATGATTAGAAGGAAATTCACATACTGTTTTGCAGCATGCTGCCGCAAAATAATATCAAGAACCCGTAAAGCCTCCTGAGAGTTCTCAGTTTCATTGCCTTTTAAGGCTGCAGCAATGGATTTCATAGGTATTTTAGCTGCAAAACTCAACAAAACCTTAAAGGTTTTCGTATGATGGGGTCGTCTAGAACGTTTACGATCACTCTCATCAGGATTATCATTACCAGGGCTTCCATTGCTAGCAATTCTAGGTCAAAATAGATAACAAATGAAATAAACATGTTAGGATAAGAATGATTTACTAAGCAATGTAGGGTTAAAAAAACTATTACTTGTTTGAGGACAGGTCCTCAAGCACAACAGTGAACTCGTTGTTGACATTAGGAAGGCTACCAAGGGTGAATAGAGACTTCTCCCCATCATACGCAAAGTCCTTTTTTCCTAATTCCGTGTCATAAGTCTGGTGTAGTTTATCTATAACTTTTCTTCCAATACCCTTACCATCCACAGGACGATCATCTTCATATTTCAGTGCCACCTAATTCAATAATAATAACAACCTCAAACACGAATAAAATTCAACATTTAAAAGTTACATGTTACAACACGGAAAAGGTAAACAAGGAATAATGATAACCTACACTGTAGTGGTAAAAATAATCATCCACATTTCTGACAGAAACCTTAAAATGGTTTGTCAAAAGCAACACAGCATTGCCCTTTTTCCCAATGCCAGGTCTTGCCATTGGAGTCCTTTTAGGTTTTGTAGCTTTTAGACCACCATCATCATTCATTTTAATGGGGGTAACATTAGGAGGAATGGAAGGAGGCGGTGGCAAATTATCAAAGTTATCAGGGTCAGGTTTAACATGAGGATCCATCTTGTCTATCTTCAGTCTAGCAAAAAGAAAATGGTAAGGAAACGTGAAAACAGTTATGATATCCTTGCATAAGAATTAAAAGCATAGTTACAAACACAACCCAAAATGAAAATCAGCTTAACCAGCATCAATTGAAAAAGATGTTAGATGCGAAAGTTTAGCCAATTTGACTAACTAGAATCTATAGAATATGAAAAGCTGCTAGATTTAAACAAAAACGTATTCCCATCAAAACTGCCGCATACTTCACGTAAATACAAAATCAGCAAAAAAATAAATAAAATCAAACAACTAGCCAATATACCATACAAAGGAAATCAATGAGAACAGAATAACAAATAACTGCGATAATTCCATACCTGCATTTTGGAGCAAATGAAGTTTAACTAAGAATAAGAAGGATTCTGATCAGACGACAGATACAACAATTACAAACAGAATAAAAAAAATACTAGACAAGAAATTTAATATTATGTGACAGTTTTGTGACGAGCTCTAGAGGACAAGGAACAAGCATATCCTCCAAAGAGTTAACAGGTATTAAATCTAATGTAAAATCCAAACAAGCAGGTAAAAGTCATGATGTCACCATGGATTAAGTTAAAAACATGCCGTTTAGCAGTACAACACAGATCCTAACTAGTTCATATCGCGATCGGAGTTTAATCTCACGAACATGTGAACAAAAGCAAAACGGAATAGCCTGAACGTACGATGAGGTTACCAACAAATGACCTAAGATAAATGCTGGAAACTTGAAGCGGCAGCGCTTCGATCTAACAACACAATACCAAAGAGCGGCGTTGAAACGAAACAGAAACCATACTTATAAACCCAAAACCCTAGCGAATTTTTTTTTGCAATTGCTACGTCAATAGAAACCCTCGAATCTTTCAAACTTAGGCAAGAACCCTAGCGAACACCAATCTCTACGAATCGACCAATGCTTACATCGAAAGCGCAGAAGACGATCAGCAACTACGGCGCCGCTCCTTGCCGTTCTGCTCTCTTGCCCTTCTGTCTCTTGAAGTACTATTTGTAAATCCACCACGAAGCCGCGGTGCCTCGATTGTCGGGCCGCATAAAAACGTTCCCTCGGGACAAAGTCTCTCGCCGTTAATTTCGCAACCGACGGACAAGGCTATCCCGCATAGCACTTTGTATGCTGACGTCCGCAGGTAGATGGGAGTTTGCCAGGATGCTGTCCGCGCACGCGCCCCGGTCGTAACTTAACGGCACTTCCCATCGCCGTTACTCTGCCCCCGTGTGGACACGTTCCACGGGCAGGATTAACGGGAAGAACTCGAAATCGAATCGTAACCGTTGAGTCTAACTCGACGTTATAGTTAGGAGCGGTTCTTTTGGTATGCCCCGAACGGATTTGAAATTGTTTATTTATAGTTCTTTTTCCATATTTATGTTTGTCAATACGAACCATTATTATTTGTTAAAATCCATATTTAGCCTTCCCTTGCTCTTGATCTGCCAATCTAGACCGTGGAATTATATTATTTTCCAAATCTCCATGAGGGCATTTAAGTAACTTCATTAGGTTATTCCTGAACCGAGATATTTTCTCGGTTCCCTCGTAGATTATATCGGGCGTCGGGTACAATTTAAAATAAAAGTAAAAAAAAACATAATTTACGACAAATTATTGTATCATGACACACCAACCGTCCGATCGGTACAGATACTGTTAGCCGTCGATTCGGTATTCAAGGGAAAAATTCAGATAAAATTTACAAATAGTATAAAATTGGAAATATTTTTATTTAATTATGATCGCGAGGATTCCTTGTTTTTGAATAAAAATAAGGAAATTTTTGCAGCCGTTGTTATTATTATTTTGATTTTATTTCTTGCGTTATTTTACAAGTGATTATGATCTTTTAAAGATAATTTATTGTGTGCGCATATACGTAACTGCCTATATTGAATCATTAGCAATGGAACGGGTCATTGTCATACAAGATTTATTAAATAAGTTAGCATAAAATGAAGGCGATAAAGAAGTTTAATTTTCTTCCACTAAAAAGAATTTAATATTCTCTAAGTTCATACAGTTTTTAATTTTAGTTTCTCAAAGTAAAAAAAATAGTTAGCTACTAATGTCAATTTATGTAGAATTCTCAAAGAGACATAATACTTATGCAGTTGATATTTTACAAGTCGTAATCTGTTGGTAGCTACATCGGATACGATTGTAAAATGCAACATCAAAAACAAACCAGTCAATTAATTAATACTCATCCAGTTTGATCATGGGTCTTGAATTTTGTCAAGAGATAAGGAAAAGAATCACTGAGGCATCCCAAATTCAGTGGGATCATAAGTGGCAAATAATGCTATAGCTAGAACAGAGGTAATTGATGAGTTTGAGGTGTGAGAGTAAACCATGTACCATCCTTTGTTCATTGAACTGAAGTCTAAACTTTGTCATTGTGATCTCCAGATTCTGCTAGGAGTCCGTGCTTCGATGATTTGTCGACAGGCAACTGATAAGAAGGGCGTCGCTCTTTTCCCCCTGGCTTAGATGATGCATTTCCGTACCAGATCATGCCCAAGACTGCTAAGATCATTCCGAAGATTACATGTAAGTTGAGACCTTCTCTTCCAAACAAGAAGAAACCTAAGATTAAGACGAGGATTGTCTTCATGTGCCCTATGACTTGAAAAGAGACAGCGGTGAATCTTCCTATGCAGATAAACTGGCTAAGATTGGTTCCCACAGCTATGGTGCATGAGAGTACGATGAAGAACTGCAACATACAAATAAAAGTGAGTTGTCAAAATATTTTTCAGTCAATGCATGCAGTATCTGTTTAAAGATCATGTTTGGGAAAAGCAAGTTAAAAGCGTCGCCATGTACTTACCACAGTGGTTACATTGTAATCAAAAGTGTCCACCCTTTTCTTTGTCAACTGATAATCAACAAAAGGCCCTAAAATCAACAAGGATACGGCTTGGGCTGGAGCCGTGTGCCCGAGGAGGTTGAATGAGCCAAGTGAATACTTCTTTTGAAGAAAATGCACATACTGATAACACAGATATTTGTAAATTTGTTAGAGAGCTAAAATGCTTGCTATTTATTCTCAGGTCATAGAACCACTAACTTGAAGTAAATTTACTGTAACACCATGCTTTGTTAATTTCTTTTAAAAGTTAAATTTTTGGGATATTTCTAATGTTTTAGAATTATATTTTTTTATATAATTCTGTATAGATATATATTTTTAGTCTCATGCTTATTCTAAGAGTTATATTGTAAGTCATGTCTAATAGTCACTTTTGCATCTATAAATAGGTTGTATTAGTTTCATTTTACTGAAGACATTTGTATTTCTGTGCAAGTTCAATAGAAGTTTTTCTTTCTTTCACTTGTTCTTTGTTCGGTTGTTCTTCTACTGCTACAAAAATTGGAGATCTTGGGCTAGTGGTAAATTATTTGACACTTGATGCTGTTTGAAAAAGGGTTAGACGTGATGGTGGTGCTTTCTTTTTCTCCACATGATTGAACAAGAGTGCTAGGAAGATAAATCTCATCACGATTATGTCTAGGTGCAGAGAGCTGCAAAAATTAAGAAATATGGATCTTGATTACTTACGTATTGCTGCAAGGCAGTGCTCCAAACTGCTATAGTAGCTGCTATGAGTCCTCTAGTATTCACGCTCACATCAGTAATTGTACAAATGCCAACACCTAAAAGAACCACCAGTATGCTGAGCTTTGTTGCCCTTGAATAATGAATTTTATCAAATACAACTTCCAGAAGGCATGATACTGGGATCATACACAGCTTTGCAATCTGTCATATAATTACAAAATCATGTCAATTTATGGAATTCTATGTTTTTACTTTATTGTTATGGCAAGGACAAACCTGATAAAATCCAACAGAATTCCACATCAAACTTATATTCATACCAACGATAGATAAGTTTGCAAAAACGACAAATTTTATAAGGATGGATAATGGTAAATGAGAGGGTTGAATGTATCCGAGCCACCTAAATACAGCAGCCAGAAGTGTGGTTGTGGCAAAATGTAGACCTGTTAGCGTTGTGGCTGCAATAAAAAAACATAGAGACCATATATATGAGAGCAGGCAATGAAAAAAATTGTACTTTATGCCTAGTAAATGCACCAATGTTCAGTGGTAGGGGAATCATAAAGTGCAACACACATTACTTATTGTTAACAAAATTAAATCATTATATTCACAATTATGCTTAAATCTAATTCTTATGTTGGAAGGTACAAAGAACTGTTATTTAACACAAAAGACATTAAATTGACAGTAGTAGAACAATAAAAACTGGAACTTGTATCACCATACCAAATGTGAAGTGATGAGTTGCCATTAAGGCCTTATTAACCATGATAATCCCAACAGATGTAACAATATTGAACATCCATGCAGCTGCATCTAATGCTGCCTTCCTATCAGCCTTGCTTGTAGGTGCCATACTTTCTACTTGTTCGCGCTTGCTGTTTTATTGGTCTCTACGTCTCCAAATAATGGTAAGCATTGCCCCACAAATGCTTCTACATCAGAAAATAAGTAGCAAAACCAAAATAAGTGACCTTCTATGATCTACATCTACGACAGTGTTTCAAAAAGTAGTGCAGGAGTTATATATGTAAATATGTTGGAACATTTGCCTACATTAAGCCTAGTATTCCCAACTATTTGAATTCAGCTACATAGATCTTATCTTTTCATTGAAATTACTAGAAGGATATACTGAAGTTAATATTCAAACCTCTTAAATTATTTTTAATGTTAACTACAATTTTCTTCTTTCTCTCTATATCCCTTACACCACCTTCAACATATGTATGTTTGCTCAGTAATAGTAAAGCAGTAAATAATGTAATCAGAATGTTCCAACATGTAGCTTCCATTGATAACATGCTATTTTCTTGTTCTTAAGAAAACGAAAATCCTGTATTCTAGATAAGTGATCTCTAAGTAACAAGAAAGTAGTCTGACTGTAATTATATAGAAAAAGTTTTAAATAGCTAGTCTCTTATACACCTTGGTCATCACTCAGAACTCAACAAAAGTGTAAATAAGTAGTTACGAATGCCTAGTTCCACTGACATTCAACAAGTCATTGAAATAATCTTTAGCTTCTAATATCTTATTATTGGTTAATATTTAATGAAGGTTAATTACTAGTGCTAGAGCTGCTGGGAGTTTGACAACTGATTTTTCTGAAGTTGTAGATTTACATCAAGGAAGCCAGTTCTAGGTCCCTATCATTTCACAATCATCCAAATGCACAAATGAACTAACCAATCATATTCATAAGTCTCAAAAGTGTGTCATATTTTGTTGATTGATGAGATTGTAATTAGATTAAATTTGAAACATAATTGTGTATAAAGACTAGAAATCAAAGGTATTAAGACAAGTAGTACAACACTTGAATATATAAATAGTAGGGATAAGAAAAAAAATCATTGATGAACATGAATCCCTGTAAGTGAGAGTATGAGAGTTTTAGGTATCTCAAATCCATCGTCGAACTAGAAGAAGATATTGTTGAAGATATAATTAATAGCATAAAAGAATGGATGATCAGAATGGAGATTATTGAATGATCAAACACAAAATCAATAATAATTGTCACAAATCAACCTTTAAAACAAGTATTGGATGCCTGAAATATCTGAGAGATTATTGAACGCACAGTAAAACTAATAGAGTTTGATATTACCGATCTAAGAATAGTATTATAGCTCAAACTTTAGTTGACTTATTGTTGAATTAACATATATCGATGAATCCTGGAAATCATACATGATGATGTGGGAAAATAGAACTTGGAATCTCTTTTACGCAATGCTCGGGTCGTTTATCTAAATAGTTTCTTTGCGAGAGATAATGTAGGAGTCGGACACATATTCCAACCATCCCAAGGAGAGCCACAAAAAGTATAAATATTCTACAATTCTCCTTCTCAGGAACAAAAATAATAATAATAATAGTAAAGCAGAATATGAAGCCTTAGTGATTGAATTAAAATTGTTCAAGGAGTTGTGCATCGCGAAAATGGAAGCGTTCAGTGTCTCACAACGGAGAATACACAGACACATGATCTCGTATTGTGACAATGCCAATTCTAAGTCCCTGACAACCATGACAAATATCAGCAGTTCCTTAGACCCACAGCACAACTGCGATCGAAAACAGAAGCCATATCTGGTGGATCCATCAGCGGTTGCCTCATTATAAATCTAAAAATCATTTCAAGCACCAACGCGACATAGTAGATAATAGATCAGATCATATCTTATTTGAATTAAACCTCGATCTCGATTTTAGCGATACGACGCGAAACCGTGCATCGATGAAGAAGAGATGGAAGAATGCAGTAGATCCAACTCACCTGATCTGGCCAGGAAAGATCCAACGGTAGCTCGGCGGATCCGCAGCCGGAGAAAGGGTAGACAGATCGGGAGGAAGACGACGCGAGGCGATGGTGGCGATCTCAATGCAATGCGGAGGAATGCCGTGGGTGCGACGGAGGTGAGGAAGCTGCTCCTCTACGCTCGGTTCGGTTTCGCTTCCTTTTCTCGTCGGAAGCGGAGGAGCACACGGGACACGAGACGGGACACGAGGTCCTTTCTTTGGACTCAGATTCCGCTAATTTATTAGAAGCGGAATGATCGAGGGAAGAAAGAGCGACGGTTGCTTGGCACTACTCATGGCGACGATAACGGTAACGGTAACGGCGCAAACAAGACGTTAACGGGAGGTTTTGTAACGGTTAATGATTTTCTTAAAATGCCCTTTAAAAACAAAAAGCATTTTTATAATTTATTTATATTTTATATTAATATAATATCGTTGCCCACTTTATTACGACCACGCACATCGAGTGATGCACCTGAAAATAATATCACGCATCATCTCTCCCTTCAATTACTGCTGCTGTGAATTTTCAACAATTAAAATAAATGAATAAATAATTCACTGATCCACGCCAAAATTTCGCCTTAATTTTTAAATAAAATAACCGATAAAATAAGCACGACAAGCCACGACGCAACAAATTTAAGTAACGGCGCCTCCGAGGAAAAAACGGCACAAAGTAGCGGAGTTACGAAGGAGTTTAATTTTAGAATATAGCGGGTAGCGGTTCGAGCGGGAAGAGATCGCCGATGCCGTGGAAGTAATCGTTCTCTTCCCGTGCCGGCGAATCGTTCGTCGAGTGGTACTGCGGCGCCGCGGAGAAGGCGATCCAGGCTGTTGTCTCCTCCTCGTAGAGGCTCGGCTGAGTCGACTGCCACAGCGCTGAAGATGAAAGATCGTTGTATAAGGGCACGTCCTCCAGTGGAATTGGTAGGAACTCCGGTGACCAAAGACTGGCGTTGTGGTCGTCTGCGGGTGTTTCTTTGGCGGAGCAGGAGGGGAACGGCCGGAGAACGGAGGTGGGGGAGGAGAGAACGTGGGAGTCGTCGCCAGAGTCGTAGGCGGTGGAGACGGATGTGGGAATGGGCTCGTCTCGGGCAGCAGGACGAGCGGCGGAGGAGAAGTTAGTGGCGGCGCTGGGGCCTCGGAGTTGCAACGCGGCGGAATCGTAGACCAATGCCGCCTCCTCGGCAGTGTCAAAGGTGCCGAGCCACAAGCGGACGCCGCGCGAGGGGTCGCGGATCTCCGCCGCGTACTTCCCCCATGGCCGCCGCCGGACGCCGCGGAACTTTGTGCTCCCGCCGCTCGGCTTGCGACGCTCCTCCCCCGCCACCTTCCTCCTCGTTCTCCCTCCCTTTCTTTCGCAGCACTCGAAAGCAATCTCCTTTACCCGACGGCGACCAGAGAAGCCGTAAGGTTCTTCGTCGCCGGAGGAGTCCGTGGCGTCGGGGTCGTTCCAGAAGACGCGCAAGGTGCGAGCTTTCTTCATAGCCCGGCGGCGTTTCCTTCTCCTGAACCTCTGTTTCCCCTTTCCACGGAGCAGACAAACAAGCGCACGGTAGCAAGACCTCAACCAGCAGCGGCGGCCAAGGTGAAATCTTTTGAACGGGAAACAAAGAAACAGTAAAGAGGGGGGATTCCTCCGAGATCTTACAGGGGAATAAAGGGGTAAAGATAACTTCAAAGCGAGAAAGCAGCGAGCCAGAACAGCAAACAAAGATTTTGCTACCAGTGGAGTGCGGTCGGCTACCAGAGAGAAGAGAAGAGAAGAGGAGGGAGGGGGAGGAAGAAGGAAAGGAAAGATGAGAACTTTGGAGGAAAGGAGGAAGCTTGTGTGCTTCACGCGGCGCAGTACTCTGCGAGATGCAGCAGCAGGGGAAGACGCAGAGGAGTTGGTAATATTGTTGTTTTATGATCCCTCTGCTACAGCTACTGCTGCTATCCCCAGGAGAACAGAGAAGGGCTCGCTTGGGGGAGAGAGAGAGAGAGAGAGAGAGGTCGTGCTCGATGTCTTTAATGGCGGAAGGTGAGAATTTTGGAGCAGGCGAACTCGGAACCCTCGCTGGAGTATTTAAAGAGTGGAATTAAGAGGAAAGCTCGCATTAAATTCCCAGCTTAGTTTCTCACTTCCAACTGTAAAATTGAACAGGAAGGAGATCATCAAGGAATAATTTATTTTTAAAGATTTAGCTTATTATTCGGATTTTATTAGGAAGTTATTGATAGTAAAATAAAATATATGTGCCAAGGGCGAGCAGCCTTTTGGTGGAGCCCACCGAGGTGCGAGTCGTCCTCGTGCAGCGGGCCAGCGTCACGTGAGGGAGCCGACAGTGGCCTGAGCCGCCCGCTCACCGCCAGTCTAAAGAAAGGCGGTCAATTCATCGGCTTGCGCACATTTGACCGGTCCATTTAATTAAATTTTTCTCCAGAAAAAAATTCATCGTTTATAAAATAAAATGTTTACTTACAATATTTATCTAATATGATTTTTGAAAATCCATTTAAATGATGGTCCGTAGCAGTGCTACAGTTGATCGAGCGGCGGTGGCGTTCTGGTGGCTCTTGAATATCAAGATCATGAGGGTGGTTCGGAGCTACGGCGGCGATCCAGGTGGCGACGAAACATGAGTGCTCAAAAGCTGGTGGTGTTCGACGGCTGTGCGGCGAATCAACGACATGTCTTTTTCTTGATTCTCTCTATCTCTAACGGCTCCACAGGTGTTTGTCTGTTGCCAGCTGTCAAAAGGTAAGCTATCGAACACTGTTGAGTTCCTTCTTTTTTTTAATTTTTTAAAAATTGAAACTTAAATATATGTGAAAATAAATTTAATTATATTCGCTGTTCAGGCAAGTAATAATAATAACAATGAAAATGACGATAATAACAACAAAAGAATGATGAATTTTGTGTGGTTTTAAGCGATGGATCATACAGTTTTGGATGCGTTCGTATCACTAGTTTTATCGGGTAAAGGTTTTATGTACTTCCCTATTGCTTTTTGGCGTGCCCGTTTCTTCATTCGTTGAATCTTCTCCTTGGTCTCTCTTTTCTTTCTTTCTTTTTCGCTTTGCCGCATGATCATCTCCCTATCGCGCACGCCCTGCCCGAAGACCTCGCCGGTGGCCGGCCACAGCCATCTCCAGTTGGGGGGATCAGAGTCTGCCTCTTCTGCTAGATCCTCATCCATGCCCTTCAGCGTCGAGTAAGAAAACCACTTGATCCACATCTTATTTCGTCTGTTCTCCAGAAGATGATGTTCCTGCATCGATCCAGATTCCGGGTCGACATATATGATCCGCCGGCCACTGTGGTATGCCCATACATTCACGAGTAGCTCCAGCAGTCTGTTGTAGCAATGTCGGTCCTGTAAAACAACATTCCATATTCTCTGCATTAAACAAGAGAAAGAAAAAAGAATTTCGATACATCTAGCAGTATTAATCTCAATAGTGTAATCTCAGTAGTGAGTGCCTTTAACATCATGGAATTTTGTTCAGTGTTCATTATGATATAGTTAATCTCCAATCACTAATTAGATGCTGCTGGATATGAGTAGATGAATGGATTGGCATGAGCAATTTACCTTAGAAGTGCTCAAGTAACAGTACCCACTTTGATGATGCTCTTCATACATCTCCCTGTCCAATGCATCGACGAACATTCTGAAAGAGAACAGTCAATTTTCAGATGTATCTGATTATAATAAGTAGCAAACGAATGTATATCCTATTTCATAAATAACTGTTGCATGTAGAACAAAGAGAGTTCACAAAGTATGCTGCTACTAATGATGAGAGATAATTCAGTGGAATAGAAACAAAAAATGCAAATACTATTATTCACGAGTCATTGAAGAGGATTTCATTGGATTTCTAAAAAAGGCAATATTGTATTTTGTCAAATGGAAGTATCAGTCTTGTTCCATGTGGGTGTTTCAGTACATGTCTTGAATGAGAATTCTTGGTCATACTGACAGTCAACCAAAAATGGTGCCGGTAGGTGCCAATAAGGAAAAAAACATAGGAGGAAAGAAGACAATTTTTTTTTGTCATTTCTTTTTTCATCACCCAAGTAATCAATTTCATCCCCTTCTCTATGCACCTATCCCTCCCTTCCTTTCCTTTTCCTCTTTCCTCCCCCTTCTCCACTGCTTTCTCCCTCCTATCTTTTCACTTAGCAAACCCAGCCTTTATGAAAACAATGATCTTTCGCCATTAAAATATTTCTGGGCGCTAATCACTGTTGGCAGGCTTCATGAAATCATGATTATGCAATTTTGCTTCAAATTGTAAAAAAAAATGTTTAAAACTACCGAAATCTAATTTTTTACCTGGAGAACATGACAAACTCTAGGAAAGACGGTGTCGGTAAAGCCCAGCTATGCATTATAGACCACGAATCACCATCATCAGGCATCAGTGGCAAATGGTTCCAATCATCTCCTAAACCATACATCCTTCGGAAAGCCTCAATTACAGCAGTCCTTGAAAGAGAAAATTAGAGAAAATTGATTTCAATCTTCATATGATACCGAAGCTTTCTAAGGTTCAAAATCTAGTTTCCAAGAAGCTGAAACCTCAAGTCCACAACCAGAAAACAGTCACAAGTCAACTTATTAGGAAGAAATTACTACTGCAAAATAATTTCTTATTCCAAGTTTGAATTACAAAAAAAAAATGGTATATTCATTGAGAGTTGAGAAGAATAGAAATGAGACAGTTGTCTCTAACTTGGCGTTTATGAAAAACTCCTAATCATTATGAGCATAGATAATGTTCCTTGCAGTTGCAAAAACAAGATCCCTCTTTTGCTAGCATGAATAATAACCTTATTCATTGTAAAATTATCTTTGTGATACAAAACACAATCTTTGATGTTAGTAAAATAAGATTGGCCAGAAAAATAGACATGGAGTACTCTTCTGAAAAGGTACGAGGATAAATGTGGCATTCATTCATTAATTCTCCTTCCTCTATAGCAGGGCCAAAAGCTGATGCCGCACAGCTAAGAGAGAACTTCTCCCACGTGAAAATAAAAGGTTCTAAGTAACAAAATCCAAGTTGGGAATTCACTTTCTTCAATTAGTTACAAGTTGCATATATTTACTCACGAAATTATTCTGAAGCATTATTTGAGCATTTTGCACTTGTTTATAAATCTCTTAACACATCTTTACGTTTCCACAAAAAGAAAATGAATTCTGAAAAAAAAAAGTATCTAACCTGCAATTTCCAGCATTTATAGCGTCACAAAATGTCCAAAAATCCATTTTCTCAGAATTTCTGGGATCTTTATCGATTGCAAACCAAAAGTAAAGCGAATCACCATGAATTTCTTCTTCGATGGCCCTTATAAGTGCTGTCTCAGCTTCTCTGGATAAGTTGGCCTGTGGGAGATCAAAACATTCTTAAATCTTGAAGGTGGATTGAGATTTATTCTAAGTCTTTGGCAATATTGATACCAACAAGCAATGCTATAGCAGCCTCAACCCCAACAAATTAAATAAAAAATACAAAATCATTCGTCAATAGACAGCAGAAATTAATTGCAATAGTTATGTCAATGTCCAGCCCCATGCCAATCCAGTGGCCATAGTCTCTCTGCTTACCTTCGAGAATCTGTGATTGTTGATAGAACAGACAAACTAGAGTTCATTGTGGAAATTTCAACTTTCTAATTTGTCTTCTTGCACGAGTAACCTGTAAAATTGGGACTCAACATTTCCACTGCAGGATCTGAATGAGGTAAACAATGTAAATGGATCGACAACATTTCCCCTGCAGGATCTGACTTGCATAGTGCCATGCTAGAGGTCTGTTGCTTTAATAAAATAAATTTTCATCCTAAATAGCAGCAATATTTTTGTAGATTATCACAACCAATGTCAATAATTGACTCCTGTCAGGCAGCAAGTGAAGTACTTTGATTCAAAAGAAAGTACATAGCGAAGGACAATGAAAAAATTTATCACCATTAGTTTCAGAAGGGATATCCACCTTTGGCGTTTATAAACTTAACAAAGTAGAAACATAAGTAATGAAAAGTGCAAACATAGGAGATGCCCAAACCTTTCTTGCAGAAACTCTCCAAGATTGAAAGCCAATCCAAGCATTTTTGTGCACACTGTCAATTAAGTAAGCTAAAGCAAAGAATGCTCCATAATCACCAAGTGCGTCTCTGTAATATGGATTGCTAAGAAGTGGGAGACGAGAAGAAGCATCTATATCATCAGTTTCCAATCTCCGGCCTTTAGAAGACTGTTCATAAAAACAAACAATTGATTCACCAAAAAAAATTGTAGAAGAGCATCTTCTTTTATTTACCAGACCACACAATAAAATACCTTTATTAGAAATAGTTATTTTAGATAACTATATTTGCAATAACAACCTGCTCCCAGATTCTTAACAACAAACTGTATCACTACACCCACTTTTTGTATACCAGTCTTCCATTCCTATTGTATGGTCATGCTCCATTACCAGTAATATAGGAGGCCCTTTAAATAATTTTTTTCTCTCTAGATGTTGAATCTCTTTTATTAAAGATGAATGACATCCTAACTGCTTCAGACAAGTTAATATACAGCACATGAATCACATCATAAATATCTAGAGTATAAAAAATCTACTCGTTCATGTATGACTCCCTTTTCAAATTCCTACATTACCATTTGGATGTAAGGTCCAATGTATTAATGATGCATTAACAACTTACAAGGCTGATTCCACGATAAAGTGACGTCTGATGTAGAAATGGCCAAGTTGCCTCACCAAAATAAGGTTCATATATACATAAAGGTTGACCTGTCCGCTCAAGCTCCCTGTGATCTCTTTCCTTCAATTGGATCAATTCATTTTTCAGCTTTTCAGCTTTCTTGACATATTTGTAAATCTCATCCCATGTTCCATGTGGCTGGTCATCTCTGTCCAACTGCATTGTGGTTCAAAAAATGTGATTACAAAGTCAGTGTCAAAGTAGCATACTGATAGAGAACACAAAAATGCCCTCATCAATTACCTCCTCTAATCTATCTTCAGCAATCATCATCTCAGTCTTTTTCTCTTCCTCCCAATCAATTGGGTTCCATGTTCCATCAGCATCGGCATGAGAATGAGCAGAGCTATTTGTATGACTATTATTCCACTTCTCCACAAGATTCTTTAAAAATGTACTGCTTCGAGAACTACTATTGAGCAAGAATTCCTCACTTACATTGGCAAATAATTCCCATTGCCATTGCTCCAGCAATCTTAGAGGTATTTGTTCGACAGCCTTAGGAGATACAACATCAGAAGGAAACTTGATGACCTTTCCGAGCAAGGATATGTAGCCTTCAATTGCTTCAGCAGCCATGAGGTTTCTAGCATGACTTTTTCCTACAGATGCAATTCTCTGAGAAAATAAAGACAATTTTCCCTTGGAAATTGCATTAAGTAAAATCTGAGTAAGTATAGCAATGTTCTCCTTTGGGAAAAGATACCCATTCACTCGATCATCAACCTAGGGGGAAATTATCAGCACAGATATTAGATTCTGTTTAAATATAGTTGGATTTTGGAACCAATTAAGGAAAAAATTAGCATCAACAGAAATTACATATTTCCTAATCATGTCCAGATCTGGAGCAACAATAAGCTTCCCCAGACACATAGCATGCTTTAGAATACTTGGAAAAGATTGCTCCTCCAAAAACGATCCATATATTACTAGGTTTGCCGAACCAAGATATTTAGGATCATTGCTAATAACAATATGCTCAACCAGGCTACTTGAATAGCCAGCCTTTTGTGCAATAGCCTGAAATAATTAAGATGACAAATAATTTTGATCAGAAATTAGGGAGAGTAACATATTAAGAAAATCACCAGTGACAAAGGAAATGCACCAATTAGTTCGAAGACTGAGAAAAAGAAACAAAAGCCATTACCTCAACAGCCTTCTTGTAGGAACTAGTGAAGTTCCAACCATGAATGCAAACTTTCATTAGGGAATAAGATGTGTTTGAGGAAAGAAACTGCTGGAGCAATGGTTTTAATGCTTCCAAGACAAGGCCATGTTCAAGCAACATTCCACTATATGAAAATTGGCTGCCAATAACAGTAATAAGAAAGTCCTCTGGCATATACCCCAAACTCTCTTTCAACAATTGACCTTTATATCTGGCCAGAAAAGTATCTGCTTCCCATGCTTCGGCAGGAGAACCAGGAATAACAATATGGTTTCCCATATCAAATGGTGAATATGGTATCTGAAAGCTTACAAAAAATCAAAGAACATTGAACATAAATTAACATAACACAAAGATGAAACAAATTTTAAAAAGATTAAACAGGTTAAGCACCAAACCACATATTACCAGCAAAGAATGGGTTGGAAAAACTACAGCAGTAGCTCTAGCGAAATCTTGCTTCCAATCATTAACGAAATGCAACTGCACTTCGGAAGAATATTCATTTAAATGAAAGGCTACAGAAGCTTCTTCAATGTTCCATATTACAGGAATATATTTGAAAGGCTCCTGCAAAAGACTGTCAACTACTATAAGTATTCTACATCAATCAAATACATGAGTTCCATAAAATACATGAGAGCATTCACATGCCATCCTTGTCCTAACACAGGACACAAGGATTCACATGTCAATATTTTTGTCATTTTATGTGCACTACTTATTCCTATTTTGCAATCTCAGAATCTAGAATGCCTTCAGTATCCTTAATTGGAACAAAACAAGAATCAGTATCACAACTCACAATTATTTGCCAAATGACATTTGAGAAATTTCCACACCAGTGAGAATTACTATCAGGAAAAACCATTTGCAATTGTTTCCTAGTAAAATTCTTCGATATCTCTCATACTAAAACTGCCACTATGAATCTTCTTTTTTTTCCTAAAATTTTTATTGGCTTTATAGTAAATTGATGTTATAGCTTGTCATATAGATAGTTTATAAAAATCTAATTGGCTTAAATGATGTACAATTTCCTTATCTTTAAAAATTGAAGTTGCACCTAAGTTCTTCAGCAATGCAAGCATGCCCAAGTATTTGATATGTATTCCATCTGAACATTCATCTCATCAACCAAAATGGATACCCATTCAAGAGAAGGGTGCAACAAGTTGTACGAGCAGAACTGCTATTCCAGTTACAGTGGAACATAAATTACCTTGAAAATATGGGACTTGCCTCCATAGAACTCACAAGAATGCCACTATATCTACACAAGGATGCAAATGGAAAATGAAATCAGAACGCGATCGAATGAAGGCTACACTTATCTTAAACTTCGTGCATAAGCTCTGCATTAATTTCATCACTCACTCAAACCAATCTATATTTGCTCCAGGATTCATGATGGTAGGGAAAATTCCGACAAAGATTCCAATGGCTCGCCAAACCATGTGAGTAGGCCCATCACTGAATGAGAAAACCTACACAATATATATAACACCATAAAGTAACAAGAACGACCAAAACTCACAACAGTTCTTGCTTGAAATACAAATTACAATAGCAATATAATAGAAACCAGTATATCAGCAAATCAGTTCAGTTGTCAAATAGCAGTTACATTTTAGTGTGAAATATTAAAAAATGTATTATATAAACATAATAAACCGATTTATTGATAAAAATAACAATTTAACCTTTTCTGTAATAAGTTGAGATAATAGCATATGCTTCAAAATAATGCATGTCTACCTTTTTCTTATCATTCAAAAACAAGCATCTTTCATCCAATAGTTTCATATAATTTACTGTGACAGTTGTAGGAACAAAAATTTATTCCTAAAATCCAACAGCTGCAGGAAGGTGACAAGTAGAAATAAAGAACTTATATATTGATAGAAGCCACATCTCAGCTAGTAATCTGCCAGATAATACACAAATGCCTCATAACCTGGACCGATAATCCAAACACACCAAAAATAAATTAAATTAAATTCCAAAGGTACCAATTTACAGATAGATTAAAACCTAAATAAAACTCCTTAGCGCTCCATCACATATAACACCAAGATGAATTAAGCTGTGACAAAATTCTAATAAAATCCACATGGGTGACACAGGAACTCTCTGTTAAACTTTTCATTTTC
The DNA here is from genome assembly GCF_044706935.1 of Curcuma longa. Taxonomy (NCBI): domain Eukaryota; kingdom Viridiplantae; phylum Streptophyta; class Magnoliopsida; order Zingiberales; family Zingiberaceae; genus Curcuma; species Curcuma longa. The sequence continues at coordinate 2,951,907 of NC_133877.1, forward strand.
AGGCCCTGTATAAATTAATTAACAGTAGGCCCTTTCAGCACAATCAATTATCTACTCGATTTTAAGGTAAAAAGTCATCAGTGAAACAATAGGGAGAGTTGCAAAAATAACGCATATCAACGTTAGATGTTTCGATGAGCCAAAACTAGCGTACAATAAAAATTCACTCTTTGTTATAAGATGAGGCATAATTTTATCCAAAAAAACTACATGATGGAAATCATGTCCATAAAAAAAAATTCAGATTCATCAATATCGTGGAGTTATAGATATGGACAATCAATAAGTAACAAAACAAAATCAAAACATCCCCTAGAGGCGAACCTGGATATCATATCCACATTCTTTGAGAGCAACCGCGATACTGATCATCTTCAGCTGCAAGGCATCCGGCGACAAATCGGGAACAACCTAACAAGCCACCAACACCAGAACACGAATCTGAGCACCCAAATAAAAGCAACCCCGAAAACTAGACAAGATATCAAGACCCACAAGCGCAAGCTTCGGCTTCGGCAGCTGAAACCGAGTGATTAGAGCTGACCTTGCATCTCCTTCTTCATACACGCTGGTCAAGTAATTGTGCATCTCGATTATACCCTATTTGTCCAAATGAATTAGTTAGGAACTAGTATGAGCGAGGTGCGAATCGAATTCAAAAAATTTTCAACTTGTAGTTACCCGTTGATCTAACTCAGCCACTTCATTCATAACTCCTTTAAACCAATCAAAGGAGCCTTGTTCACGAGTAACCCAATAGAAATATGCATTTGTTGTTTTGAGAGTCCACTTTACTCTGCGTGAGGCTTTCATGAGTGTTGCCAAATCAACTCGCTCCCCATTTTGTGGTTGCTTTGGCGGGCAGAGTTCGGAGAGTGCTTCCTGTGTCAGGAACACTAATAAATTGACATCTCAACTGAGGCAGTGATACATTTGAATAAGGGCAATAAGAAAAAGGAATCCAAGTCTCACATTCTCCTCTTCCATTTTGACAATGTTGTTGAGTAGATCCTTCAATATGCTAATGAAAGGCGTTGCACCAATGCCGAGGCCGACAAGTAGAAGAACATCGTATTTCTTGTAATCCTGAGCTGGAGCACCATAAGGCCCATCAATCAAAAGTTTTGGCAAGCTGCAATTAGAAAAATGAGCTCTTTAAAATATCACTATGACCATTATGATTCACATTGTCCTAAATATGTAAGACCAAATTAAGTCCAGTCACTACTCCAAGACATACCTCTTTTTGGTAGCCTCATCTGCTCTCAAAAGGCCACTCTTTCCTGCGATTGAAGGTTCGCATGCTGCTGCAAAAACTCGTTTTAGTTCCCTTGTCCAGTCACCGAGTTGTCTAATGTGGACACTTAAGTAGTCATCTCCAGGAGCAGAAGTGATCGAGAAAGGATGCCTAAAGGAAAAAAAAAAAAAGAATACAGTAAGAATATAGTTTACAGTATACTTGGAACTTGTAAACAAATGATTTTGCATCCTGAGATATACCATTCAAAGGGCGAGACAGCAGGGCACTGCACAAACATGTACTGACCACTCTTGTAGCGAAATGCTGCAGGCTTTGACATTTGAAGCGTGAGAACATTACCTGGATATATGGCAACCTGGATTTGAAGTTAAGAAGTCGAAGTTACTAACATTACATCATTGTACACGCACGGTCAACTTTTCACGAAAGAACAGAGTAGTTACCTTTAGTAAACGAACAGAGTAATGACCGGACCTGAGGGCTCTTAGACTCCTCTCCCCGACGTACAGAAGAACAGGAACTGCAAGATACATCCATGTCTGCATCAGTCAAGAAAGTTGAGTCATATAATAGCAGAAAAATAATAAAATTGAAATTCCAATGAAGAAAGAACATACTGTCTTATTGTACCACTTGTGGATGAGGTAGAGACGTTCCCCATGCACAATCAACAAAATGTAGACGATGACAAACAGGTGGTGGGAGTACCAGAAAGCATTGAAACCAGTGAGCCTATCGAAGGGCTTAGGGAATCTCACTAGGCTCCTACGAAACCAGTGTGTTGCAAGGATGAAAGCCACCACCATGCAGACCACCATTACGATTCCAGTGATGCCCTCAACGCCTCGCACGAGATCCAAGTAGGTTGGCTTTGTGTCTCCAAAATAAGGGCGCAACCCCTGGTACTTCTCTTCGGAGGATGAGATTAACCGGGGAAAGTCGCAAGCGAGGTGATTGCCAGCATGGAGGATCACTCCAACGACTATCGCTGCTGCTATGGTCTAAATACAGTAAAACAAATGAACAAGCCATGCAAATGTTAGCAGGAAAATAGGTTTGTTAGATTAGATAGAATCTATATATATCTTCATAACAGTACGATATTATCTACTTTGAATTTACGCCCTCATGATTTTATTTTTGAACTTTACCCAAAAGGCCTTGTATAATGTGATATCTAAGTCTTCCCTTTAATGATCCCAACGGACTCTTTATTGGGAACTTTGATACCACTGTTAGAAAAGATGAAAACCCATATAATATGAAGAAACATAACCAAGGCTTTGATACCAAATCTAATAATAAATTTAATCCACATTCAATAATCTGAAATGTATTAACAGATTCTATATATTTTAATTCACATCTAATAATCTGAAATCCGATAAATTTTAATTAGATCACTTAAATAGGTTCAATTCGTATCCGCATATATAAATTACAATTAAATTCACTTTTAAAAAATTAAATCCAACAAGATTCTCCTACCAGATGAAATATTTAGTTCATGTTTCACACATAATATGGCGCGAAGATATTTATGGTCAAAGACAAAACTTATAACTACAATGATGGTCCTTGCCCTTTCCTTTCTCCATTAAAGTATGAAAAATATAGTTTCTCATTTATGGATGTTCAATAACAGTGCACTTTCAAAATATATGTTGATGCTAGCATCTCTTTTTCATCCAAATAATTTAATTTAGACCGTGGACCACACATGAAGACATCTGGTTAGGTATACAAATATATATAAATATATATATCCGGGAAGTATTTCTTCCCTGTAGATAAGTAAAACTAAAAAGGAAGCGTGTTTTCTTCAGTGGTGGTTAGGTGATGCCATCGCTTTCGACATATTTATCTGAAAAACTTATAGCATACTCCAACTATTTAATGCTATAATCATTATTTTCCAGGCGCCTACCCTATATATCTGATGTCGGCCATACATAATAATAGGGCGAAGAAATTAATGGAGAAAGGCCTTCACTATTTTCATTTTATTGTCCATAATAATAAGAAAAAAGTGGAGAGTAAAAAAAATTGAATTAATTAGAATATGGACTGACCTTGTGGAAGTTGATGTTGTCGTCAAATGGCAGGGCACGGGCGAGGCGGGTGGAGCGTAGCCAGGTGATGGTGTTCCGGCACACCGGGAGGAGGATGAGGGCCATGTTAAGCTTTAAGGTCTCGGCGGCGCCCTTGGCGGTGGTGAGACAGTAACCCATGACACGGAACGCGTACCTGTTGCGATACTGTATGAATTTCCAGGTGAAGAGGCCAGCCATGAGGGCGATCCACAGGGTCACCACCCACAGCCTCTTCCAATTCTCCTCCACGTAGTAGGCCAGCTTGGTGCTCAGCTTCCTGATCGGTCCCTTCTTCCTCAGCCCGGCCAGGTTCTGGCTCAGCGCCTGGCTCGTGTAGCTCAGCGCCTGACTGTAGTTGACGTACGTGTCCTTCTGCAGCAGCAACGTCTCCAGTTGCCAAAGCTGCCATCACCATGAAATTAAAATTGCTTCAATAGCTAGCAATTCCATCTATTATTAAAGATTTGCTTAGTTTATTAGTATAATTACTACAAGTGATCGACAAAGCTTTCTTCGACCCCCATTAGTGCTTGAAAATGCATGGATGTGGGGAGAAGTGACAAAGTGGAAATACTATGTACGGCCTCATGTAAATGGTGTTGATCAAAAGGCTGTAAGTGGTGGTTCAGGTAAGAAGGCCACGTCAAGCGTCCTTTCTGCATGCACCAAAATTGCACCACCATCACATTTTAATTAAAGTGTTTAAGTCGGCCCACAGGTTTGACAAAGGCACCAATTTACTTCTAGAACTCGAAAAGCAGACAGGCACAGGTCCACCAAGAAATAAGAGTGAAATTAACCTAACAGACGTCTATTGAAATCCATAGCTTAAGATTGGGAATTTTGGAACACTAAGGCCAGTTTGACGACAGGATGAATGAGCCATCACCGGATGGGGTATACAGAGTCAACAGAGAAAACGACACACAAGGCAGACCAGAGCTCTAGTGTTAATTATATACTACATGCTATCTCAGGCTGGACCCATGGCTATATATATATATATATATATAATAAACTGGAAAGAAGAAATTCACGTTTGAATATATTAATTAAAAGGAGAGAGTGGGGTTGCATTCGCAATCGTCGACAGTCACCTCGATGTAGCCGAGTCTCTCGGGATCCAACTCCTCCATTATTAAAGCTGCATACTCCTCTGCCTGTTCTTTCAGCCTAGACAGCTTATTAGCAGAAGCACTAAGCATTATTATCTGAAAAAACAATGAAGAAAGTCAATCAAAATCTATATATATATATAATAAATAAGGTTAATTTTCAAAACAACTTAGTAAAAAATTGTTCAAAATGTTACAGTACTTGTTAAAATATCAATAAGATAGAGAGAGACAGGCATTGATGTGCAATTCAAATGGAAATAATAGTGTTTGACCTAAATACCCTTCACCAACCGATGGGGCAGGGCCAGTGGACTGGCTTGAGCTGGGCAAAATAGTAAACTAATTCCAGAGCTGTTAAGAATGTGTCAATGAAAGCGAAGGATTTTGCGAGGAAATCGGGTGGTTGGTACAGATGTCGCCGGTTCCGTTCACCAACTCCAATAAGTTTAGTTTTAAGTTGATGTAGAAATTAAAATTCAAAAGTCCTAAATGAACATATATAATTAATTATATTATTTTGCTAAAAGTAAACGATGAACGGAAAAGGAAGGAGGGGGGAGAAATTACCTCTTTTACTTCCTCCTCTGTGATGTGGCCGTCCTCGTTCTTGTCCACCCTAAACAAACATATGGATCGAATTTGGGATTGAGAAAAAGAAAAAAGAAAAAGAAAAAAATTAGGGATTTCTTACATGTCGAAGAAAATCTGAAGTCGAGAATCGAAGCTTTGATCGGTGATCTGGCACCAGAACTCGTGGAGTTCGTCTCTGCTAATCCGCTCGACGTTCAACCTTCTTCTCCTGCTCAAAGCGTCGAACAGCTCCAATGCGAACTCCTCGGAGTCTTTCATTCCTGCGTCGGGCTAGGGTTTGGTTAGATGGAGTGGGAAGAGTTGGGGGCCGGGAAATGGAGGCAGAAGTGGGAGGTTGAGGAGGGACCTATGCATTTGGCGAAATCGGATCGGGAGAGGTAGCCGTCGTGCGCGAGCTTGTCGAAGTTGCTCTGCACCTCGTTCCACGCGTCGACGCCGTTGGCCTTGCGGCCGCTGATGAATCGGAGGCCTCGTAGCGCCTTGTGGGCGCCGGATCTGCTCCGATCGAGCTGCGCCCGTTGCCGCCGCGCGGCCCTCGCGGCCAGCGCGGATTCGACCCCCGGCGACGCCGAGGAGGACGAGGCGGCCGCGGCCCGCGAGGACGAGGCGGCAGCGGTCCGCGAGGAAGGGCCGTAGCCCCACGTGAACCTCTTGAGCTCCGCCTTTAGCTCCTCCTTCAGCTGCCGCGCCCGCGCCACCGCCTCCGCCTTCAGCTCCTGCGAGATCTGCAGCAGCCGGTGCGACGAGTTCCGCCCGATGGACGACGACCGCGACGCCGACCGCGACGCCGACGCCACGTCCGACCACGTGGCGTCCGACGCGTACCCCGCCTCGATGGCCGCCGCGGCCGCCGCCGGCTCAACTCTGCGGAGCACGATGGTGTCGTCGTCCTGGAGGTCGATGGTCACCTCCACGAACTCCTCCCCGTCGTCCGACACCATCCCCGACGTCGACGGCGACGACGCCCCGCTCAGCGCCCTCCCCGCCGGCACGGTGTCCGACGCCCATCGCCGCCCATGCCGCGTCGCTGACGACCCCCTCATTGCGCGCAGCCAGCCGCCCACCCCTTCCTTCAAATCAGAACCAAACGTGAATATGAATGAATGAATGAATACAATAACAAACAAGTGGAGTGGTCGTCGTCGTCGAACGCGCTTGGAATGGAATCTTACTCCAAAACACGCGTCGCCTAACGATTTTTTCGCAAACAGTATTCACACACACACAAATCAAAAATACTGGGACTATAACTTTGTGTCTAGCCACTCGGAAGGATCGATCTGCGCTTGATTGAGGGTGAAGGCGGCCACGAGAGACGGGAGCCGGAGGGCGGTTGAGTTGTCGGAATCGGAAGGTTTGGGTTCAAGTTTTAATGGATAGAGGAACTACTATACTTGGTGTTTCTTTTTTTGGCTACCAGAGCAGACAGAATGGACGGATATATAAAGATAAAGTCGGATCAGTAGGTGGGTTCAAGTCTCATGTAGGTTTTGAGGTGGTTGTGGGTTATGGCAACCAGCATGGTGGAAATTGGGTCGTATATAATTATGGCAAATTTATTTGATATGGTGGATCCCAATTATATATATATATATATATATATATATATATAAACTGTAAGTATTTTATAAAATTTTAAAAGCCATCCTCCTCCTCCTCGAGGAAGGCTGAGGCTCGAAGCTCATGCATCATCTCCATGTCAGCCACCGTCAACCTCTCCTCCTCCTCCTCGCTGCAGTCCTCCGCTACCTCCTCTTTGCCCTGCTTTGACTGCCAGGGTGGTCGGCGAGTTATTGGCCGGTTGCGAAACCTTTTGGCAGGTGCTGCCGGAAAGGGAGTCGCGGTGGGTGGGGGATGGGCTGGTTGCGCTCCGCCGCGTAGGTGATGACCAACATCGCCGTCCATAGAGCCAAAGCTTAGCGAATGAAAAACAAAAGAAGAAAAAAAACTCAAAAGAGTGACGAAAACACCATTTTACCTTGGATAAGGAGAGCCTTTGATGGGGCTTCCAGCCTTACTTTCTCCACGCCCACAAATCCGGCGACACTCCGTCGGTCGGAGCTTGGCAGACCACCTTCCTTCTTCTGCTGGTTCTTCCTATCCGTTTTCCCATAATTTTATCAATATATATAATTCTTCATTGAAGTCCCAAAATCAAACAAAAAAAATACATTTATAAATAATTCTATGCACGTGTACTTTCTATTAGAACGAGGTTTTCAACCATTAAGAGAGCAGGCGAGATATAAAGAACCGGGGAGGAATGCGACGAATCCACTTTTATAAAAGTTTGGGAATTGTAACGGAGGTGGTCACGGCCAGGGCCGCGGTGGTGGTTACGGAGGTGGTGGGGCTAAAATGAGCCAAAAGTAGAAATGGATCCCTCAAATCTCCCGTATCTAATCACCTTATCATCCAGCCTGTTCTACAGCTTGACTTTGCAAAAGTCAAAGGAGATAGAGAGAGAGAATGCGTTTGAATTCTTGAATCGTTCTCGTCAAAACTTATTTTTTAATCAAAACACAAAAAGTCGTCGTTTTATCAATCGAACAAGATAGCCGCAACGGACCACAATGGTAATCCAAAGAATAACATTTTTTAAACTTCTTCAATCATTCAATTATCACCCGCACAAAACAATTAAATTTCTGAAACTCGCTAGCCAACTGGTTTAGTCGATCACAACAATGCTAACTAGTATAGAGATATTTTTGCAAACAGATAACTTGCTTTTCAACAAAAGAGCAAAAGTAGTAGCTTGACACTGTGATTAAGAATCGATATATAGAGAGGGAGGATTAGGATGGTAGGAGTAATTAAGTAGCTTGCTCACCACCTCAAAGTGTCTTCATCACACCTCATTTTTGTTCCACTAAAACAATCTAACATTGAAATATCATATTCGAGACAAATTATGATAGTGCAAAAAAGAGAGTTGCGAGAAGGGGGGCTTTCATAGTAGTCTCTCCTTTACAATGTGTATCGACATCAGTAGATTGGTGTATAAAAATTGGGATTCAAGGAACAATGAATTATACTTTCACATAGCATACCAACTCCATGACATTTAGAACTTTGGATTTGAGCCGTCAAGCATGGGAGAGTGAATAATATTGGTGCAAGGAGTACTAATATGTTTCCATAATTTCGATGTTTGACAAAACACCTAGATCTGGTCTATTTGACCAAGAGTTGATCCAAATAGTACTTAATATTTGGATGTAAGTGAAGTCTAATCAAATCAAGATTGATCAGAAGACTAGCAAGAATTCTTAACCGATTAGACCGGACAAGGAAAAGTCCTAGTTGAGACTAGGTAGGGGAAGTTCTAGTTGGATGTTCGGTAGAGAAAGTCCTAGCTGGAAGCTAAGCAGAGAAAGTCCTGATCTGTAGGATTGGGCAAGAAAGACCTGGTTTGGAAGATAGAACAAGAAAATCCTGATTTGGAGGATTGGACAAGGAAGTCCTGATTGAAGGTCCAGCAAGGCAAAGTTCAAACAGGTTAAGAGTGATCGGATGTTTGACAAGTGAGAAGTCTACATATAAAAGTGATTAGTCCTAACGGGAGATTAGATAAGAGAAAATCCAAATAGAATGAGTGACAGGTGAGATGTCTACCTATGGAAGTGACTAGCCCTAACTGAAAGTTAAATACGGATAAACTAGTAGATTAGACCTACAGAGTAAGACTTAGATAAGCCTAGTAGGTTAGACAGACTACAAGTAGGCCATTTTCAACTTATTAAGATCATTGTTCTAAAGGTATAGAATGTGAGAGGACAAGACAAACTCCACCTTAGCCTCACACATCTTAAGTAATGAATCTTAAAAGATACATAAATATCAAGAGATCTCTCACCTGTATGTCTTGATGTTTTTGGGTTAAATTAGACTCTTTCTTAGTTTTTTTAAGCTAATGCCAGAGTCACTTTGAGTTCTAGAGTCCTAGTGTTTATGTGACATGGATAGGAAGCGGAAAGGTGAAGAGTACAAGTATCAAAGATTAACATCACCTAAAACCTTAATCAGCAAGCCTTCAAGTGATCAATCACTAACCATCGAGTTCTTCATTTTAGTTTGAAAGTTCGATTGATTACCGAGTTATTGCAGAGAACAATGTACTGATATCAAAATTCAGATTTCGTAACACGCTCGCATCATGAGCAATCATTCAAGAAAATACCAACGAAGCACGCAAAGCAATCACAAATACACAAAATTTAACTGGAAACTAGAAACTATATTACTGTATGCTAAACAGGCATTGGAAAGTAGATATTCATGGCAAAATCAAAAGCCCTAATTATTTGGGGGCGGGGAGAAGAAACTTGCCGATCACTAAGGGAAGCATCAGACGGGGCTGAGCAACTGGTAGATCTGGGGCTTGGGTTCGGAGTTCATGCCGATGAGGATGACGAGAGGGATGAATCCGTAATGGGTAATCACCTTGGCCTTCTTCATCGCCCAGGTGGTCCACTCCTTGACGAGCTCGCAGGCCGATCGCTCCTCCGGATCCTTGGACTTGGGTCCTTTCCCGGCCTTCCCCTTTCCTTTCACCTTGAGAGAAACCCTAGACGCCATGGCGAACGCACGCTTCCTCGATGAAAACCTCCGCCGCCGCCGCCTCCTTAAACCTTGCCGCGCGTTATCCCTGTTGCTATATATAGCAAAATAAAATGACCTTTCTCCTCATGCCATTTCTTTTAGAAAAATAAATAAATAAAAACAAAAACAAAATGATTTTAAAAAAAAGAAAATAGCAAAATACACGATGTATCTGCTTAAACCGGGACGATGGCGACTCCTTGCGTCCATGCAGCATTTTGGCTCTACGCCTCCGGCGCCGGGAGAGACTCCTCGGCAGACCCACAAGGTGGCTCTAGATGGGTGCCGCCCCGGAGCAAAGCAGAGTTGTGGCGGAGCCTGCGCCATGTAAGCACGGGTCCAAGATTCAAGCATCCACCCTGCCTTACTCCTCTCCATTTTTCTCGACGAAAGCTACGGATTCACCAGGTCCCGCCTTGATTTATCTCCGCCTCAGTTAAGGTATCGATTTGTTTTCAATCTTTTATCCTCCTCCTTTCTGGATTTCTTCCGCCTTTTTCATCATCGTTCATATTACTCGTTTTTATAAATCTAAGTCACCAGGATGGAAATTTCTGGGCCTCATCAAAACCTAAAAATCGAACTGGGGAAAGGAGAAGGGGAAAAAAATCTCTTTTTTTAAGAGGTGGAGGAATAAAAGAAAATATTGAAGTGAAAAAAAGGAGAACTTGGTACGTCACAGGAAGAGAACTGGCTTCATTTTGTTCGTAGTCAGATGGCCCCATTGCTCGCGCCGGTGCGTACCGAATTGCTCCTCGAATTCCCCAAATTAGCGCAGTGTTATGGAAACCGGTGGAGGAGCGGAGCGGCCGCGGAGTGTTTGAGGCCTGGCCGCCATGGCCGGGATTGCCGGAAGTGGAAGAGGGACTTTAAGATCGCTGCGGCGACGGTTGAGGGTTTCTCGTCACGAGATGGCGTTGCCGAAGATTACTACGCTGTTCTCGGCCTGGTAAACTCCTTTTTGCTTATTGATGATCCGGGTTCATGAACCCATCCAAAAATTTCGGTTGGTAAAATATGCATTCTTCATCTTGTGAATTAGTAGTTTTGATTTCAGCTTGAAAGTAGTAAAATTCTACTGCTTATGCAAATCTGAGGATGGCCCAGACTAAGCATGAACATTCAGGATGTATTCCTATTGCTTATTTTGAAGATCTGAGTGGAAGATTGCGTTAAACTCATGCACAAACATGAAGGGTCCATCGCTGCAGTGCTTGTGTGCACACATTTTGATTGGGTAGGGAGTGATGTTATATGTTCAAGACCAAGCAAATTCATGCCCTCTAAGCCTAATGTATGATCTTCTCTATGTGAACCAATGGGACCAAGTCTGGCTAACAAGTTATTTTTCTCGAGTTTGTATCGACTCATTTTCCCACCATTTAGTTGAAGGGTACATCTGTAGTTGTTGTGGTTTGGTACTACAGTATAGGGAGTTTAGAATCTGTAATTGGTTAAATGAGGTAATGGATGCCCATGTACATATTGGCATAATAGTAGGAAGCACATATTCTTGTTAGTGAAGAAAGTGCTCCTCAGCTTGGTTGAGCTTGTAAACATTATATATACACATGAGAAAAGGAATATGAGAAGAAAGTTACAACTCAAAATCTCCTTCTCTTCTTCCTTACCATGGTAGACCTTAGGACCTTACGACTCAAATTGACCCACACAATCTAGATCCTAAATCCTAGGTAGGATCTGAATCATGCCAGGATCTTACAACTTCATCATTCCTAATTATTATCTTCATGGCTTTAAGTTGTTTCTTGTGAAAATTTTGTACACTTATGATCGTCAATCTAAATTTAAGGTGCTTATGCATTAGGTATGATGATGATGATTAGATGGTTGTACCTCATAGGCAAACTTAAAAGATAAATGATTTTATGCCTCTTCATATTACAACCTAGTTCTGATGTATTATGCCTGCATTATTTCACTACCAGGTGCCAGATGCCACTCCTCGGCAGATAAAGAAAGCTTATTATAATTGTATGAAATCATGCCATCCTGACTTGAGTGGGAATGATCCAGATATCAATAACTTCTGCATGTTTATCAATGAGGTCTATGCGGTATGTTCTTCAAAATGGACCTGGTCTATGGTTTTGCAACCTCACATTCATTAGGAAACTGATTGTTCAGTGAATTAATATGGCTGGAAAGGGCAGGTGCTCAGTGATCCTGTGCAGCGTATGGTATATGATGAAATTCATGGATATGCTGCAACAGCTATGAATCCTTTCTTGGATGATAGTGCTCCAAAAGATCATGCATTTGTTGATGAGTTTTGTTGCATAGGTATGTCAAGTTTCTTAGTTTGGATCAATTGATGAATGGCCATAATAGGCTCAACATGACATCATAATATATATATATATATATATATATATATATATATATATATATATATATATTGAATACTTGATTACAGCTTTTCCGAGTTCATAGAATCTGACTTACAATTACATGTTCATGTTATGCTTCTGATAATAGGAACTTGGTTCACCATTTCTATTCATGTTACTTTACTAAATTGTCATGCACTAGTGAAATTCTGATTTGAAACTGGTTCTCATCTATGACCTGAGAAACCTGACACTCATCATTGATATTTTCTTCCCTTTCATGAGCAGGGTGCAAAAATTGTGCTAATGTGGCTCCGGATGTGTTCAAAATAGAGGAAGACTTTGGTCGTGCAAGAGTTTGTAGCCAATCAGGGAACCTTGACTTGGTTCAAGAAGCAATTGATACCTGGTGAGATATTGTGAGCACATTGGAAATTCTTCAGTTGTTTGACTGATCTTGATTTGCCTCTATTGTAAATGCAAACTGGGAATATTGATATTTATAGCACTGGATATTTGAGTACATAGCTTGCATCATATATTTGAGCAACTATGAGGGTCATATGAACCATCATTCATTGTAAGCTCAATTTGAATTAAGAGCAGAGGCATTTGTTTATCAGAATATATTGTCCTTGCTAATTCTCTATTGTTAGGTATTCAAAATGCCATATTCTTACAGCGCTTGATCTAATAATGGTAGTTCCTTGCTTTCTATAATTTCTTGTTCCCGTCCGAGAATATCTTACATTTATCAAGTATGTTGTATGAGAAGAATGTGCAAGTTTCTGCAAGAATTTTACCCTAATTCTTCTGCTATCTCATTTGTGGTCATAATTTACATATTAGCCACTTCGTTTTTGTTCCATGCTACAGCACTTATAATCATGCTTTCACCTTTCTTTGAGTTCATGAATCACATAATATACACTATATTATATCTGTTTTCACTAATTTAATCACCATCTCGGTGGTTTGTATTGTTAATTTATATTTCAGCCCAGTTGATTGCATTCACTGGACATCCGCTGCCCAACTTTCTCTCCTTGAAGATGAAATGCGTAGAGTTGAGAGAGTAAATGTAAGACAAGACAATTTTTTTTATCTTAAAGTTAATGTTTCTTTGTTAGATATATTCGTAACCTCTCATAACCAGTGAAGGAGAAATTTGGCTTTTGTTTGACTATCTATAAATTCATATCCATCATGATGGCTAGAAACATTTAATTGACTCGTGATGCAGTTTGAGTGCAGAGAAGATTTGGTGTATTGTGTGCTGATTTAATTAGACCAGACTGATTTGCAATATGTTAAGTTGGTTCTGTTTTGCTAGTTTCCTGTAGGAAGTACCATTTATATTACTTATGAACCACGTATGCAAGAAAAGGTTTTAAAAGTATGGACATTTAGCTGCAAAGCTAACACCTAAATTGCTTTCTCAAGAATTCAACAAAGTCTTTGGGTATACATGACAAAAATAAATCGATGAAACCTGTTAACTTCAAGACACTTCTTTGATTCCAGAATTCTTACTTGGTTCCTTATAGATATATCCCAAATCCTTTATTTACAACTTGACTTGATTCTCCTTCCATAACCTTCTTTGATTTCTAAGAATTCGTCTTCTCATCAGTATAAGATGGATTCTTTGCTATAGCATTTCGAACTACTGAAACAGTTTGGTTTCTCGCAGGACTGTGATTGATTACTACATTGACACGGTAATAGTCTGTATTGGCACGAACCTCAGGCACTGCACTTTTCTTTTTTCGATCTTTCTGGATGTATTTGCGATAGTTTATTACATTGAGAGATCAAAGAAAAGGATATTTCTATTATGCATGATGAGTACTCCACTTTTCCGCCTATATTGTTGAATCAAAGCTGTGCTGTTAATGTTTCTTTAGTCGTCCTTTGGGGTTTCGCATCATTTGTTTAACTGTATGAACTTTTTTTGTCTGAAATCCATTTGTGACGGTATCTCTTAGTCAAAATTACAATTCAGTGTGGCAGCAACTGTTGTATGAATTAAAGAATTAGAATATCATACTTCCTATAAAACTCTATAAACAGATATAATTTAGGGAACATTGAAGTATGAAATTGTCAGAAATTATGCCAATACCATTTATTTATGCAAAAGTTTTGTGATGGGAAATTTGATATCATTTGAGCAGGTTGGGCTAATGCTTGCTGGAATGGGAGGATCATCCATGGATGTTTTCAGAATGGTACATAAAGATTTGTTTCCTTGATGCCTAATTGTCTGTCCATAGAAATTAGTAATTACAATTTCCAATATGTTTAGAAATATCGTACATTCATTATAATTTCCCAACTTGTCTTTATAGATTAACTAGATATGTTCAGAATTTTAAGTAACCATCCCAGAGATCTAAAACCATATATTAATTGGCAAAGCTATTCCCGTCGCCTAAAGCTATGTATCTTAGATTTTAGATCCCTTCCTTTGATTCTCCTGAATCTTTTTTACTCGAATGAAGTTGTTAGTTAATATCATTGGCATCTCTTGCGCTAGAGTTTCATGAAAGTGAATATAATCTTTTTGATGTGGCAGGCATGTTCGAGATGGGAAAAGCGCCAAGCAAAAGTCTTGGTGAGTTTCTCAAGTGATAAATTCAACTGTGATTCAGTTATATTAATAATTGATTCGTCTATTTGTTCGTTTGGGTCTTTGTTTCCGCGGAAAATTAACTCGTAATCAAAGCATCAGATGCTGCATTCAATTATTTACTCTGAAGCTCATGTCCAATTTCTTGCCCTCCCTATTTGAACTTCCAGGAAAAGGCTAAGATACGGATGATGAAACAGAAAGATTCTGATAAGAAGAGCGGATTTACGAGTGGATTTTGGAGCAATATTTGGGGTTCACCAAAGAATACAGGTATTTCTCATAACAACAAAAGATCAAAAGAAACAAATTCTACATTCCAATCCATATCTTTGTGACAGAGGAAGCTCCTGTTCTTTATGACAGAGGAAGAAGTCAAGGCAAGGGCTAAGAGTGCTGCGGCGGCCGCGAGAAGGTGGCGAGAGTACTCGAGAAAGGGAGCCGATAGACCTCCCACATTCAAGCTTCCTGAGGCGATATCGAACAAGGAATAGATCATTGCCATTGCTTGTGTATCATACTTATACCTTCACAGTTGTTCTGAATTAACCTCACATCTCATATCTCATACATACATGTGTATCATACTTATCACTGATTGGTATTATACAAAGAAATAGTTGATGTTCAATCTGTTTTTCTTGGTTCCAAAGTTAAGTATTTGTGAGTTAAGCATGAACAAAGTGAATTGATTAGTATTTAAATTTGTTTTTCATTTAAATATTTTGTTATTATCGAATAAATATTGATATCTTCCCTCAATGGGGAGCACAAAGCAACCTTAATCCTCCTTTTAATTAGCACCAGCTGTGACCACGTTTATGGCCACCATCACACCCAATTTCTCGTTGACTTTACCTTTAAAAAGCATTAAAGCAGTTGACCGAGAGCATTTATCGATTGCAAAATAAACAAATATTCAATATAAATCAATAAATATATAGAGCAAGTTGCACATAACTTAAGAATAAATAAAGAGATCGAATATGAGATCGATATTTATTAATTTATCTACTCTTTTGTTTCTTTTGGATATCCAAAGTCAAGATGAATTGAATGAGATGTCTAAAATTAAATATGTTTAGAAAGTGCGTGTATGCACGATCTGGGGAATTGATTTTTTATCATGTATTTAATAAGAAATAGACAGCAACAAAACTAAAAAAAACGCAGTCGAGATTTAGAGCAGTTAGTCTTATCTTTTACGACCCATAATTTTTACTAATTTGAAATAGTAACCAAGTTAAGTCGTTTATGAAACTGTAATGACAGCAGACAAATAAATAGTCCAAGAGCTACTGATATTACATATCTTTTTTTTCATAGGATGAACCTGGTACCTCAATGGTTTTACATTGTCGTTCTATAATCATATGATAAGGTAAATTAAAAAATTATAATTGACTATGATGAAATAGGACATTACTTTGACTTCGTCGAGATTTGATCCTTATCTACTTCAGTAACTTTGTTCCGTCGTAATCAACTCAACTACGTTAAAAAAAATTTTGATATTAAATATTGAACCATATAACTTGATGCCAACAAATGATACCACCAAACAAAACAAAATGACACTCATTTTCACAATAAAATATTTTTTAAAAAAAAAACCTGTCTTACATCTCTCGTCATGCATGCGCAACACCATTTGATTATGCACACTTCCTCTTCTTGATAACAACCCACAGCAAATCGCCGGCCGACAAAGCATTATATATTTATATATCTATATATATATACCTTCCCTGCTCAGTTGATGATGATGGAGGAGATGTCGTTGGAATCTTGGGAGGTCAGTGAGGACGGCGTCGCTGTTGTGACGGAGGAGGATGGCGCCGGAAAAGGTGGGGACTTTCAGCCTTCGGGCAAGAGAAGGTGAGACTTTTACTCTGGTTTGGGAGTTGAGTGCATGTGGCGATCTCACTGAGGCAATTTGTCGAGCAGCCGGCGGGCAGTCCAGAAGCGGGTGGTGTCGGTGGCGTTGGGCGACACGGAGGGGTTCCGGCCGAAGAATGGGGGCGGCGGGGAGGTGTTCCCGCCGACGGATTCGTGGGCGTGGAGAAAGTACGGCCAGAAGCCCATTAAGGGATCTTCGTATCCAAGGTAAAAAAAATATATATTAATTACCATATATATATATATATATATATATATATATAATATATTGTTGAAAAAAAAAGATTTAATGTAAATGTTGCAGAGGTTATTACCGATGCAGCAGCTGTAAAGGCTGCCCGGCGAGGAAGCAGGTGGAGCGGAGCCGGCACGATCCAACCACGCTCGTAGTCACCTACTCCTTCGAGCACAACCACCCTTGCACGCTACCCAAAAGCGCTCGCCACCACCACGCTACGCCGCGGGCGGCAGCGGGAACGGCAACGGCGGTGGTCGAGGAGTCGCTTCCGCCGCCGGAGAGGCGAACCAGCCAGGCGGAGACCGAGAAGACGGCGGAGGAGAAATGCCTTCCGACTGTGGGGGAGGAAGATCCGCTGGCATCCTTGATGACGGCGTTCGAGGACGGCACGGAGTTCCGGTGGTTCCCCGACGTGACTTCCCCTTCCCCCACCTCGGCCGGATCCGACGAGTTGCTGTATGGATCCGTCCTCTGCTGCAGCGGGGAGGCGGAATTGGTGCCGGAGGAGAAGGAGACGGCTGCCGGGGCGGGAGATGACGACGCGCTGTTCGCTGGGCTGGGCGAGCTGCCGGAGTACTCGGTGGTGCTCCGCCGAGGGATGGCGGCGGCGTCGTGGATGGGGACAACGGGTTGATGGATTGGTGACCGTCGATTTGGATCTTGGTTTCTCGTCTTGACGCGTACACGCCTTTCTTTTTCCATTTTCATTGTTTTTGTTGTTTGACTGCATCGATAATTACTTCATCTTCTATTATTTTTTTTATTCATACAGAAAAAAACAGAAAATAAAAAAAATAATTTTGTGATTTGATATCTAGTGTTGCATTATAAAATAGGCTAATTGCTACATTATTTTAAATTTTTTCATGTTTATCTTTCAACATAGGGTTAAAATATATTTTATTAAAATTTTAAAGTTTTATTTGTGTAAAACAATGTCAATTGAAGGGAAACAAGTTCTAGGTTAGGTTAGGATAAGTTCATGATAGAAATAAATTTTTATTTATCTATTAATTATCTTCCTGTGGAAGTATCATTAACTGGGTGCCTAGGTTAAGTGGCACACGTGTCCTACAGTTATTTTAATTATTTACTAAGACATCCTTGTAAAATCTAAATGTATTAAGATGTGGAGCTCTTAAAAAAAAGAAGTTAATGTAGGTTTTGTTGTAACAGGCTATTCTTGCCCTACTTTTTGATATCAACTGTAATTTTTTCAACGGTTTGATTAAACAATTTGATTAAATAAAAATATAATAAGGAAAACAAAAAGAGAGATGAGGAATAAGAAATGGGCCACCAAATTCACCTAATTTCCTCAAGTTGGTTACGAGTATCAATCAAACAGTAGTTGCATTAAAACGAAAAGACATACAGGAAAAAAAAAACTTGAAAAGAAAAGGAACACACGAGTACCAAAAACAAAAGTCACTTGTGAGATAAACATTAATAATCTGTGTTACCAGGTCTCGTGAATGATAGATATCCAACACAAACAAACAGGGGATGTTAAAAGTGTTGACTCGAAAGAGGATAAATGAAAAGTTCCAACACTATAACCTTAGTTTATAGTTGTGAATGCTCAGTGACAGAGTAAGATGACCCCATTCTCTACGAGGTGAGATCTATAATTGTTAATCCCTGAAAAGGAGTTCATCACGGAAGAAGTATAAAATGCATCAGTAAATAGAAAGCCATACTGTGGGCAGAGACGTTGCATCAGCATTACTTCCTTGAAGAAGCATCATCTTTAGCATTTATTCTGTCCCCATTACATGGAATAGTTATATGATGCTCCACATCACCTGCCTCAAACTGCCCCCTTGTTCACAATCTGATAAAAGCTGGGTTAAGAATATACAATTCCAGAGCATCAGCAAAAGGCAGACATACTCTGAAAATACAAACAATTGTAGCAGCTAAAGACTTTTCTGGTGGTCAACACGACAATTCAGGAGGCTGAAATTTAGCAAATATGTTGTTCAAATATGTTCAACAAAAAAGACAATAATTTAATATAAGCCATCGGTCAGAAAGAAGTCCCGATTGCATCCAGACATGAGTAATCGCCCTTGGTGATTCAAAATGGGAAAGTTAATTAAGAATCTAACTATTACATAGATCACAATGAAAACGTCAAAATGGACTGTTTTCATGTTATACATAAAAAATGAAGCCTTTCTAGAACACAAGCAACAACAAGACCATAAAAGTGAAAGGTAAGAAAAACAACCACAAGGGGAGGGAGGTAACTAGCTTTTGTGCCTAACAATGTACAGAAAGAACAAAATGGCACTGCTATCCATTAGAAAGAATGCCTCAGAGGACTGGAATATAAACTGGA
Source organism: Curcuma longa (assembly GCF_044706935.1). NCBI lineage: Eukaryota > Viridiplantae > Streptophyta > Magnoliopsida > Zingiberales > Zingiberaceae > Curcuma > Curcuma longa. The sequence continues at coordinate 2,971,039 of NC_133877.1, forward strand.
TAACGAAAAGATAAGGGAATCAGTAGTTCAACAAGGAATACTTTATACGCACGACAATCTTCCCTTTCTCGACCCCTAACTTGGCTCCAGTTACCAACCAGTGGCCTGGTGTATCTTGTGGCCCCTTCAACATCTCCGTCATGTCAACAATCTTTGCAAGCTTGGGGATATCTACTGAAGTGGAAGAAGATGTGTCCTCTACCTTCTGTACCTGGCTAGTAGATGGACTGTGATCCCATACAGATCTCCTTATGGTACACCCAGGCACCCTAGAGAACAACAGTTTGAGGTGTAGGACGCTCTTGGCACCAAAATCCCACACCCCAAGTTGAGCTCCTGTTACTATGTAAACCCCGGAGAGGTCACCAATGCTTGTTTCAGTACTCTCAATGGGTGTGGTGCTGACATGGGCAAAATTTTTCCACTTAATGGGTTCAAACCAGCGACTGTCCTGCTCCTCAGGGCCTTGCCATTTTGGTGGGCCAATGGCAACATGCGAGTCCCAATGAGGTAGGAGGATCTTTGGTAGGGTTGCAAAATGCTGTAAATGGATAGCTAACCGGTTTTGTTTGCTCCCTTCAAGACTTAGCCTAAGGCCAGTGACAGGTTTGCGACCAACAGAAACCTGCATTAAGTTATGAAATTCTTAGCTACAGAATATACCAACAGAATAATAAACTTTTGTAGCTTTTGAGATGCCAAATCAATCATACATGTTGGGAATGATAGGCACACATATAGCTGTATATAATAATAAAACAAAACTTGGTATATATAGCAGTAAAGTGAAGACCTTGAAAATAACCACATTTTCGTTAGCTAAAAGAATTTGATAAAATGCATCCATCAATCTTCCAATATGGCAAAGAAAAAGTAGCATGAAATATTGCTCTTGTTTTACGTCTGTCATAGGAATAAAGATTGCTTCCGCATTTGAGAAAAATTACAATTGAAGGAATAATTCTTCTCCAGCAATTTCAAAGATTGATAGGCTTTTATTTTTAACAAGATCATAAAGTTCAAGCCCTTCGCAGTTAGCAGAGGCTACAATTTATCTAAACCTGGGTCTTATTGACCTACAAGGAAACTGCATAAAATAAAGAGGAAAAGTTACTAGGGATCTAGTTGTAAAATCATCTTTCTTTGTTACCCAAGCAAATTCTTTACTTTGTCCAAAATTCCATTAATAACAACGAAGAATGATTCAGCATCAGCCATCAGATCAATAAGGTTCAGCAATTATCTACTGTAAATCCCATAAAGAAGGTATGACATATAATCATTATAATACGTTAAATTTGTGCTGTTTACCTGTTCTGTGCTAATATAAAGCTTAGGGCCCATTAAACTAAACTGAAGAGAAGGACACACGGGCTCCTTTCTCTGGTGTCCAGGAATATTAACTGGTGCAGGAGCCCAAACTCTTTGTACTTGGAACTCCAAGAAATATTGTAGTTCTTCTATAGGTGGCTTATCTGCAGACAAAATTATAAATACAAATGTAAGCACACAATCGGTACAATTTCACAATTGTGAGGCAAAATAGGCACAAGTTAGATTTTTGGCATAAGCAAACTAAGTCGGCATTGCTACAGATTCATTATTATATGGTTACTGAAACAATGACATGTAACAGTAAAAGTTAAATGTTATGCTTGTCACGACTTACATTAGAGATTTTCATCCTCTCTTTTTCACACAAGTTAAAATAATCGAATAAAACACTCCGATTAAAGATTGTGAGGACAAGTTCCAGAAGGTGAGAGAAATCAAGTAGGAAATATTACAACACTTAATTACACAAACAGGTACTGACTTATGCAAATAATGTGTAGGCAAGGTCCAAATTACAATGGAACATGAGAAAATTCTCAGTAATTAATAAAAACATAGGTCCCTAGAAGACATTAGCACTATGTGTACTAACCTCACACTAATGAATCTGTTCTCTTGTGACAAAAATTAGTTAAATAAGAGATGTTCAACAACATCAAAAAGCTAAAATCATTGCCTTCTTGGGACACTAATGTTCTCATGCCATCAAATATAAACCAAAACGAAGCTTTTGGTCTATGACACAGCACTTCCTCCATATAGTGACATGAATTGGAGACTATTGCAATATAAAATTTCTAATTCCTTATAATCAAATAAAAGACAATTTAGTATAAAAAAGAAGAACAAGGGATTAACCAGAACATACAGTCTAAATATAGGTCAACAGCACGAACTAGATTCTGAGCTCCAGGTAATCCAGTCAGAAGGGAAACAATGGGGAGAAAGGTCATATTGATAACATCTGGTGCTGAAGAAATGGTGCTCACCCACTCTGCATGATTTTGAACAAGATCATCACCACCTCTCCTCCGAAAGATAACAGTAACATCCTGCAAAAAAGAAAACATCATTTGGATAATATAAAGAATAAACTATTGGCGAATGGCACAAAATTTGTTATTTTCTTGTGATTTTTCAAATTGTTATACATCACCACTAATGCATGTAATGACCTTGAAAAGATGTAATGCCAGATACATGGCCTCCAATTACAGCTAGCAAAATTAACTTTTCAGTTAAACCATACATAGTGATTACAAAGCTCTAAGGTTGATTCTCATGAAAGGAGTGAATGCTCCAGAATAGTCATCCTAGAAAGATTCATTCACTACATCACAAAATAAGCATATTTCTTACAACTGTTTACAAAACAGCCTGTTAAACTTTCGTTGGTTCACTTGCACCAATCTGATTTATTAGTTCAATCCCAAGTAATACGGGATCAAGTTGATTCATTGCCAAATATTCCTTTTATATATATAATATTTGTCTAACTTTAACATGATGACAACACCAAAATATCTCCTTAATGAGCATCATGAATGATACCACCAAATCCTGCAAGGAATGAAGAATGGTGATAAGGTCAGGGCTAGTGCTAACAACTCCAGCAAGGGCAAAAGAATGATGGCAAGCTAATGTGTACTGCTAGCAATCACAGCAAGGATTGAAGGAGGACAAAAAGGATTCACTTGATGATGGATTTGGGACAACGAGAATAATATTAGCAAAGGTTGAATAACAATGATATGCAACAAGTTTGGCAATGGATGACAATTGACAACGACGACCAAGCAGCAGGGATGAAATGGAGATGAGGATGTTTCAAACGAGGAAAGGAATACTTATGAATAAATGCATTGCATTAAGATAAAAGACAGATATTCCCTCACAACATATAGTTAACTTACATGATCATATTGGTATCTCTAGCCTATACTAGTCCTCTAGAAACTGCCCTGGTTTCATTGAACTACCTGTCCTATGGGCATTCAATCTGATTTTTGTGTCATTTAGGGTTTAGGAATGTGCTCGAACAGGTCATGTCCTTGGTTCCGAGATATTTTGATCTAACAGGCTGACTTGAGTCAGTTCTACTATAGTATGAGGGGCAACTGAGGAAGATTATACTAAAAAAAAAATATTTCTCCTTTGGAGATGTTATCAACCTCCATCATTCTTTAAGCACAGTCATATTATTATTGAACAGTATATTAGTAACACTTTTTTGAAGTTCAGTCCAGAACAATGTGTAAAGTCTCTCAATTGCAGTACCACTACTGCATCTTCATTATCTTTGTCAAGTGTCTAGATAATCTTATTTATTATATTTCATTTAATAGCCTGGAAAGTGGGTATATTTCCCGCCTTGATGAGGAGTGTAAAAGTTAATAATTATGTATGAGTTTCAGCACATATGGGTTTAGTCACACATGATGTGTTAGTCTATAGGTGTTCCAATACGTGTAACACTACTTTTTTCATAAAAAATATATAAATAATAATAATCCTATTGATCTCAACTTCAAACATGCAAATAGAATCACTTCAAAATATCACATATACTCATCAAATAGTGGCAGACGGATAAAATAATTGGATAATTTCAGCTAATTTCCATTAGTTCTTAGGCTATGACATATTGGCTCATCAATTTGTGGGAATAGGTTAGAGGATGCACATAATTGCAAACGTGCTTCCTGAGAAATGCAACTATAGATAGAAGTGTGATCGCAAATAAAAGCAGGATTTGAAAGGAATGTAATCAATAGTATGACAGCGTCATGTATCATATACCATATGTACTTGAAGGTTGCAAGGCTACTGACCTTGTCTTTGTAGGCCAAGGGAGCATTAAATGATTGATTCTGTGAATTCAAGAACCTTTGGTCCCCAATTTCTTTAACATAGTTCTTAATTTCCGACTCTGATAACTGAGATGAATGGTGCTGCTTAATATACACTTCATCTTTTCCACCAATTGTAACCGATGTGATTATATGGGTGCCAAAGTTCTCAATAAAGCTGAACAAGATATGAAAAACCTGATGGTCAGAAAATCAGTAAAATAATGATAATCATTGCAGAAGAATACAACTGTCCCCAATGATAAGCAAAATAATAATAACAAAAGTTCTGGTCAGAAACATGTGACTTTCATTGCTGATAAGAAAACAAACTATGCACTTTATAAATTGAAAATACAATTTTCAAAAGAAAGAACCATGATTAAAATACCTCAACACAATGTAAGCAAAACTATTACCTACTAACCTAGCCAACATCGGTGGGTCCCAGTTACGAGGAATAGCACGCTTGATATCATCTCGGAGAACCAATTCATCACTTATAAGTTTTGCTTTGTATAAAGGGATGTAAAAACCATCCATTGCAAGAGCTTTGGTTGTTGCAGCATCAACTTTCCAAGATCCAGTGAAATTGAACATTGAGTTAAAGCTGCCAAGAGGAATTGTTCCAAGCAAATCCGACTTCCTGTTGAAATACTCAGCCATCTGGAAACAATGCAGAACTAGTATAAGAATAAACAAGTATACACAAAGAAAGCTCAATCGCTAGCCAGACACTGCAATGGATGCTTATCCTATCTTTGTTGAATGCAGGTTTTTTTTTCAAAGGAAGGTAATATTATTGATGAAGCTTTGGGATTTGGCTATGAGGAATAAGATGCAAAAGTTATTGTTCCTCATTATCTGTTTGATTGTTGGAAAGTTTACTTAGCAAGCACATTCTAAATGGCTGCCACTGCATTACCAGAACAGTCATAGCGACATGAGCTGCAATCATTTTTGTCTACTCAAATGTTATACATGTGTCTGACTTTTACCTACAAGGCTCTTTCTAACTCTTTCTTCAAGACCATGTTTTTTTATACCCAAAGGGCTGTAACTATAATTTCTTCTACCATCGTAACCTAGCTTAGTGAAATCATACTACTACCGTAGAAAATGATAAATTGATGGCAAAATATATTTTCCAAATCCAAACCACCTAATTTTCTTTCCTTCCGTAAGCGCCATCCCACTTCAAACCACTATCAATGCCATTGTACAGTATAAATGTTAGAACAAACTAAGTTCCAGTAATGAAAATGCAAAATCTACTGCTCAAAAATATAAAATTACAATACCACCTTCAAATGGAAGAAGTATCATCAAACCTCATGCAGTCAAATTCTCCATAGCACTCCACATAAAATTTAAGTAAGATAACTACGCAATGCTAACTTTCCTGTTTCCTTCTTCAAACTCTAGATTAATATTTGACATATGAGGTATTTATCCCAAAACAAAGTTCACTTCTAATACAATATCAAATAACAGTTATACTGAACGATAGATGTGTCAGGAGACATCAGTGTGCATCTTGAGATCTTCTTTTGTGTGCATCCGGTTCCATGCTCCATGAGGTGGCCATGCATCCTAAGAATTGCACTACTTGTTGTGAAGTTAAGATACGATATCCATTAATAATAATTATAATAATATTATTATTATAAAACAAATGGAATCAGGTAATTGTTTCCTCCTAATAAGAGACAAAAAAATGCTTCAAATATCTCGACATTTGACGTAATAAATAAGCAGCCATAAAAATTGAATATGATTCGAATTAAAAACCTAGATGCATTCGCCGGCATCTGATCTATGAAAACCGTAAAGAGATTTCTCAAGACCTGAGCTCAAGAGCAACACAGACGATACAGCAAATTGCAGTACTCAACAACCCATCGGGCAGAACCCACTTACCTGTTGAAAAGTGCAGACGCCGGAGGGCTCTCGCCGGTCGCTCTCCGTCGTGATCGTAATGTCCAAGGGCACATCAGGGAGAACGATCTCTCCCCCGGCGCTGTCGCCGTCGGCGATGACCAAGCTCCTCCTGCTGGCGTCGTCCAGCACGACGAGGCGGGACCCGGGGGCACCCTTGCAGTAGAGGAGCCGCGCATCTGAGGTGACGTCGAACCCCCGTCCGAGCGCCTGCACAGCGTTCGTCAGCGTCGCGATCAGAGCTTCCGAGCCGCCCGCAGCGGCCGACGCCGCCCTCGTCGCCCTATCCATGCGCGAAACCCCACCCAGAAGCAGCGTCGATACTCAAACGCATCAGCCAGGGGTGGTTCGATCTCATCTCATCTTTTCCCGTCCCCGTCGCGCCTCCTTGCGGATCCTAGCCCCAAACCGGCGAGCTTCCTTCCTCCAACGGCAAGGGATCGAGATTGGCCGGCGATGTAGAGATCGGATTGGGGGCGAGGAGGCGATGCGATTGAGGGAGAGGAAGGAAGGGTTTGTTTGGCTTGGAGTGCAGGAGTGGTGAAGGCTGAGGAAGGTGGACTTCTTGACCGGCCCCCACATCAATAGAAAAAACGCGTTTTTTCTAATTATTATTCCCCTCCGAAGAGACTAGAGAGAAGAGAGTTGACCGGCGCTTTTTTTTTAAATAAATCAAAAAAATACTCGTGATAATCCATCCAGACCGTTTATTTTTTCTAGTCCGCTCACTCTTTTAATTTATTATACCGACGAAATGATTTCTGTTATTTCCAATCGGATTAAATTAATATTTCGATTCTCGATTTAATCTTTTAATTGATCGATCAGTGCGATGGTAAAATTCGTCTCTTCGGTCTAATTAACCAGAAGATTAGAAACATCTAGAAGTGGTGACGTCAGATACTTGGGCTCGGTCAAATCGCAGGGATTGATCCATGAAGGTGACCTCAGAATTTAGCACGACGTGTGATCTCTCTATTGGACCAACGATTTTAGTTAGTGAGAATAATTATTCTATTTCTAAGCATTTTATAATTTTTAAAATATATTTAGCTATGAAAATTTTGAAATATCTTTTGAATCCAATAAGATCATAAGCAACCGAATTCTTGTTCATGTTGAGATCGTTTTTCGAACTTATCATCGGCCACCTGGCCAACCGGTCTTAGTGAGCTCCACATTACTTGCAAAAACATAAAAAAAAATGAGGACAGAGATCAAAGATATCCTAATTCAACCACTCTGACACTCTAGTCAATTTCCTGTTTAAAGAAGGAAGGAATAGAGTAGGGAAATTAATTGAGAGTATGTGATAGATCATGTGTACCTGCATTTTACGAGAAATGAGAATTATATAGACTTACAAAAGAAATGTCACGTCATGATTAAGAAGAATATCTTTGAGGGGAAAGTTTATCAAGAGATATGTTCCATCAAAGTAAGGAAAGTGTCACATCGCCATCATAATAGCAAAAAGTCGTGTCATTCATCATCATACTGCATCATCATGTCGTATTAATGGAGGTAGGTTAATCATCTTATCACATGATTGTCTATATCATTCTGACAACTGCATAGGTGATTGAGAGGAGTTGATTGAGTGTTAAACATGGCACTGGAGGAGGGAGGACTAATTGGCAAAGAGAGATCGACCGCCAGGTTCCGAGTAGCCTTGTCGAGTTGGGTGTTGGACCCCGACTTGGATTGTCATCTGAGTCGAGCTCAGTTTCCCAAGTCGAGGTGTGGGGCCTAATGCCGAGTTGGGCATGGGAGCCCAAGCTAGTGTGATTTTGAACTGAATCGCACGTCGAATAATTATTAGATCCTGAACCAAGACAATTCCCCGGTTTAGGATCGTTAACCTGACCTAGCAAAGTAATAGGTCCAGGTTACCGAGATGAAGTGTAAAACCTGTTCAATTGGCTTTGAGAGTATATCACCGATCAGATGTGTTATCTAACATATCTTCGAATTAGACCAAATCTTAACTTTCTTGATCTTATCCATAATAATTCATAACATTATTAATATCTAAAATTGAGGTGTCATCTTATATTTTTAATGTATAATGTGGTCCATTTTATTAAAGATGTCTAAATAAAATAAAAGTACAAAAGAAATCCAACAAAACCCCAACAAATAGGATCCAACAAGCTTTAATCCAGCGTCCGCAATACCTAAATCGGATAAAGTTAGCGTGTCCGCTGTTGCCGAAAGAGATCACTTCTTCCACGAACACCGTACACAAATATCGACCGTACTCTGTTGCCACGCATGAACTTTCCCACCTAAAACACTATTTCGACTTCGACCAGGTCAGGAAATACCCCACGTTTACTCGTGTCATAATTGGGAGAGATGACAAGTGAGGCCCATCGAAAGGATATTCAGCGGGTAGTTTGTCTGATAAATTGGTCAGTACGCATGCTCAATGAAAGCGTGCGTGGATTGGCGACAAATATAATTGAGATGAGTAGCCCCACCCACCGTGAATCCATACCGCCCTGTGAGGCAATTACATGCGGATCCCAGTGGGAACCACTGATGATCATAAGGTGGGTTTAGTTGTGGGTGTTTAATGGTAGTACATTGAATTTTGATTGTTAAATTGGACAGTCTATGGTTCGGCTCCTTGCCTCCCGTCTCTCACCTTAACCCTCCACCAAAAATGGCTTCGCGGCGGCGAGCAGTCCTCCTGTGCATCTCTTTTCTCCTGCTCGTCGGCTCCTCTTCCTTCCGCTACGAAGAAGCCATGGGAGGCTCGATCCTCCTATCCGGTGGATGGGAAAGGGAGGATGACGGGTTGAGCTGCCCCTCCCCGGACCCCTCTCTCTACAACTTGCCGGTGATCGGGATCGTCAGCCACCCCGGCGATGGAGCCTCGGGTAGATTGAGTAACGCCTCCGGCGACTCCAACATTCCAGCTTCTTACGTCAAGTTCGTCGAGTCAGCGGGTGCCCGCGTCATCCCTCTTATCTACAACGAGCCTGAGGAGACGCTTATTGAGGTAGGCAATTCTCTCCCCTTTCACATGTTAAGAACAATTCTGAAGGTTAAGTGACTGTGTACCCTTTTTTTCGGCTGCAGAAGCTGAATTTAGTCAATGGCGTTCTGTTCACCGGAGGATGGGCCAAGACAGGACTGTACTATGAGACGATCAAAAAGGTTTTCCAGGTATTCTTTCTAATCTTAAGTCAGGAGGGAGGGGGTGGGATTTACGGTTCGCTGTTTGGCTATTACTTAATACTTGCTCGATAGAAGCACAAGGGACTGTTATGTTACTTTTCAATTTCATTTCAATCGTAGTTTAATGCGCATGTATCCACTCAACCACTCCACAGTTTTTGTGTAAATGCAGCAGGTCACAGACTTACTTGCACAAATGAATTGATCCGTATATTCACGCTTTAATATATACCGTTTCATTTGTTGACAGATAGCTCTGAAGAGAAATGAAACCGGTGAACATTTTCCCTTGTTTGCCATTTGTTTAGGGTTTGAACTCCTAACCATGATTATCAGCAAGGTGAAATGCTAAATCTCTTTGCATTTTGCCATCCATATATTGATAATGTGCGTATTTTTCTATTGTGCAATACCTGATGTAGATGTTTAAATGTTTGTTTCTGATTAATTAGTTTGGAAGTTTGTTATGTTACTATAGCGCTTATAGCATTCAGAAGATTCCTCTATTTCATTGTCTCATCCATTGTCAATTGCAGAATATGAAATCACCCTTCTCTACAGACTATTCGTTATAATATTTTGTATCTTACATTCTATTACAGTTTTACACACAAATGGCTCACATCAAGGTTGAAGTTGTTTCGCTGAATGATTAGTAATGCTATCAAATGATTCTTCTGTTTTTTGTTTCCTTGGTTACGATGTATTAATATCTAATGATGATTTTTCTGTCCTCAAACAGTAATTAATGGTCATTTTCAGATTGGGCTTATGGATACATTGTAGATATTTCAACTGTTTGTGCAGAAGTGTCTTTCTTTGATTAGTCTTGGGTAAATTGTTAACACCTTTTTATTTGCTCAGGACTCATTAGCTCTTGCAGTTTGCTTAATTTATTCCTAGCCCAAATGATTATATATTAGTTTATCCATTTGATTTCATTTGCAATAAAAGAGGCTTTATTTAGAGTTGATTCACGCAGAAAATATCGCTGAACTTTAATCTGTGTGTCATGCTTTCATGAATTCTTGCCCATTACTTGTCCAATGCAGTTATATGAATTAATGCATTGATTTTACCTTTCTATCCTTTGATAGTTTGATTATGACACAATAGTAGAATATGTTTGCCTTTAGAATCTTTATGTAGCATTAGTATCACATAAACTAATCTTGCCTGACAACACATTTCTTCTCAATTTCTGTCTTCGCATAACTCCTTAGCTAGTCAAGTGCCTTTTTGCTATATGATGAAATACAGTTTGGACGACGATCTAGAGAAACCATTCTTACAAGTTATCCACCACGCCATCCTTGTGCATCAATCTGAAGCAAACAACCCATTTGAAACATTGTGTACCATGAATCAGTGTTTACCATCTCATTGCCAGACTGAAAATTATATAACCACGTTTCTCCTTCAGAAACTGTTACTTTGGAGTGCCATGATAAGCTAAAGTAAAGAATTTGACAAAGATGAGCAAAAGTATGTGTTCGACTATTTTTCAGTACCACTACTGTTATGGGAAAGAGGTTCATGACTCCTAAGTGTGGGGCTTTGACACATATAGATATGCCTATTGGGAGAAATTTTATTTACAATGTAACAATCAAATTAAGTTTGATTTTATTTTGTAAACTAATTTGAATTATAAGCATCTTTGCACTTTCTATGACCACTGTAGGACCGTGATATATTAGAGAGGTTTCATGGAGAGAATCAAGCATCTTCTCTTTATTTCCAAGATTATTCAGATGCTCAAAGATCTGTATTTGAGCGGTATGTGCAATCATTTCTTATTTCATAATATGCTGGTTGCATCATGAATAGAAAAATAGATGAATTACAAGTTCACCTTATTTAGTGTGCATATTATGTTGGAGATGAAATTTGTTTGTGCTGCTTTTCCCCTCTCTTTCTATGCTAAGTTATTTTTTCTTTGGTTGAGAAAGTGGTGCTTTCATGAACGTTGTGTGGTATGCCTCTTCCTTATATGTAGTACTTGTGCTATTTTCTACAGTAATGATATTTTAATTTATCAAAGAGACATAATGATTACCATGATTGTATAAAATATCTGTGTTAGTGATGCTTCACAATTGAATGTTTGTTTTTTCCTGTCTTGGATCATTTGTGAAGAAATGATCAAGATCTTAGTATCATATCAATCACAATTTCATCACAAAATCTTTGAAGTCTGGTGAAAGTTCAGCAGTCAATTATGAAAAAAAAAGGCTTTCTTGTTGGTTTCATTCAAAACATTGCAATTCAATCACATGGATTTTGCTGAGGTACGTCATTGACCACATGTTGACATATCAACTTTATTATCTGAGATCAGGAATGATTTGTGTGACGACAAGCAGGTACTAGTCAACTGATTATTCATCATATGTAAACATACTTCATAGTTTTCCGACTTTAAACTATTTTTTAATTTGCCATTATGCAAAATTTTCATCACCATCCTTAATTCTGAAGGTAGAATCCTACTGATATATGTTTGTGAGATTTATTGGAATCCTTCAACACTTGTTATCAATGTTTTGCTGTCTGTTTGGCCAATGAATCAGTAAACTGGTGTATAGAAATATACACATAATCATGATTTCTATCTTTATTCTGCAGATTCCCTAATGAATTGCTGAGGAAATTGAGTACAGAGTGCCTTGCCATGCAAAATCATAAAGTATGTTCATTTAAACCATATGGTCTTTATTCTTTTATCTAAGAATTGTTATATTCTTTTAAATTCAGTTGCAGCCTAGATTATTCTTGTATTTTTAGGATCTTGGAAAAAAAGGTATTCTTCTGTACCTTTGGTATATAGTCTGATTCTATCCTATTTGAAATGATCAGACTCATTGTTCTGCTTCACGGACTTTCTTTATACCAATTTGATTTATCTATATTGATAATCTCACTACATGTTGCTTTTTGGGGTTGCCATTAAATGTAAATATATAGGTTCATCACTCAATTTTGCAGCCTAACATTTCTTATCTGTGTTTAATTCTTGTGATATCTGGAAGTTTGGTATATCGCCTAAAAAATTTCAAGGTAATGCTGCTCTCTCAAGCTTTTTCCAAATTCTGACAACATCAAAGGATGAGAATGGTAAGGTACTACAAGATGTCATATGTTTCTGTTGGAAGAATATTCTACTGTGCCCATACATATTGATCTCATTTCATATAATGAATTTTTGTCCCTTTTATTTTTTTCTCCAAATTTAGGTTTACGTTTCAACCGTTCAAGCTTATAATTATCCTGTGACCGGCTTTCAGTGGCATCCAGAGGTAATCGTAATCACCATAACAATTTTCTCTAATCGAACAGTTTTTACCCAATCTATAGCTTCCCCTCTTTAATATTTTAGAATCAAGGTCCTGCTTATGAATTATTGTAATTTACTCTTTGATATTTTAGTCAAGCAAAACATTGAGTGAATTTTCATCATCTATTCTTTCCATCATTAACATACCAACAAGTTCTTAGGTTATAGCTCAGTTTTTTTTTTAATCTTAGTATAAGAATTTCCATTCAAATATTGGTTTTCACCATTAACCATCTAGAAGAAACAGATCTAACAGATTACGAGTTTGCTGAAGGACTAACTAAACCTCTGGATTACTGCAGAAAAATGCTTTTGAGTGGGGATTGTCAATGATTCCTCATAGTGAGGATGCAGTGCGTGTAACTCAACATGTTGCCAACTATTTTATCAGGTTTTGATCGGTCCTCCTCTGTTTCACTCCTAATATTCTCCAGGTTTTGATTGATTTGCTGACCCCATCCAGTGTTCTAAAAGTAAAAATGCCTATAGTTGTTAAAGAAACTTTAACTTGTACAATGCTTCGATACTCTACTCATTCCCATTCGGACTTCTCAAATTGATGTTTCCATTCTGCTCAATCGGTATCTCTTTTGTAGTGAGGCAAGGAAATCATCAAATAGACCTCCTGCCGATAAAGTCTTGGACAATCTCATATACAATTATAGCCCCACTTATTGCGGGAGAGCAGGGTAACTTAACATATCATGTTTTTCGCTTTTTCACTCGCTAACTAACTTAGCATATCTTGCATCGCAGGAGAGGATACGATGAAGTGTACATCTTCAACTTTCCTCATTCGAGTATGTAAGTCATTTTCTTGGTTAACAAATCTCGCGTCCTACTAAAGGATATTATGAAACACTACACTTGTATCTAAGCTCGCTTCATGTTCTTGTTCTTGTTCTTGTTCTGTGAGACGATAGATCAGCTTGCTATGTAACTGAACTCCAGGCTTCCAATGATCTGGTAATAAATAAATAAATTGTGAATGTTTATTATTACAAAAATGGTTAAATTCGAACTTGTTAATTGGATGCATCTTTTTATTATTATGATTTATGATTTGGATAGATAATTCAAATTTTTGGCGCAATGAACAGCCCATGGGTCGTTAGAGGCCCAGCCCAACAGTGGCAATGGCCCAAATAAAACTAATCGAATTATTAGTGTAAATTAATTCTCGATCGAGATGGTCCAAAAAAACATGAATAATCTACTCCATCTTCCACATTCTTTGGCCATCACATGTGAGATTTTCATAAAGATAATTCTTGGACACCTGTGCCCATCGTTAACGTTGGGGGACCAATCCCCGCAACACTAAAGCCAAAATCCACGCTATCATCATCTTTTTGTTTATTATTTTCAATCAATATATGTGTGGATCATACTTTTCTATTTCTAATAAAAAAAATGTTCATAAAAAGACAGCATTATAGGAGTTTGTGATCTGCTCTGAGCTATATTTATAGGGGATCATATTCCAATTAATCCATGCATGCATCAAAATTGGTGCTACGAATCCAATCATTAATATTAATTGATTGATGATTGATTAAAATTAATTAATTAAGAGCACTTTGGCATTGGATTGAATCCATGTCAAATGTGGTTAGGGCAGATGTCATCGTCTAGGGTTGGAATTTCTTTATTCATGTCCCATCTCAACCTTGGAGCTAGCTAGGGTTTAGATGCAATGCATGGCAATGGCAATGGCAATGGCAAGGGCTTGTAGAGAGATTAATTAGATGCTGTTGATGATAAGAGATGCACAAAAAATGTGAGGAATATATATGACTCATGCTAGCTAAGAATGAGTGCTTTTGGAATATGGAGGGTGGGTGATCCACATCCTCGAATCGCTTTGCGGTGTGGTATGCATGCTTTTGTTTGGAGACATTTATCCTCGAATTTTATTCGTGGTTAGCTATATTACATGTGTTTTTAGAATCAACTAGTTGTTAGCCAGCTACGATCTCGGTTGGAACACATTAGCATGTTAGAACTAGAACTACGAACAATGCAAGATACATGACTAGTGACCCGATAAGTACCGTAAAATAGTTTAAAGATAATATTGACATAGTTTTAAATTGATATGATGACTAATTAAAATTAAAGGTATTTTAGAATTTTTTTTATAGGTATTATTCTTCTAAGTGCAATTGAAGGATTTTATTCTCAATGAGTGCTAGTGGCAAGAGGCATCTGTTGATATATATACTTTCATGTAAAACATGTGAAAAATGAGTAATTAAATTATATATATATATATATATATATATATATTTGCATAAAAATTAAATCAAAGTATTGCATATCTTTCTAATTTGTTTTTTTGAAAGGAAGATAAAGAAATAGAGGAAAGCAATTAATTATAATTTGTCTATTCTATGATTTAATTCTATTCCTACATAAATAGGGCAAAAGAAGTTTGAGGTAAAAAAGGGAAATTTAATTAAATTATTCCATCCAATTAAATATGATGAACGAGAAAAATAGGCAATAAAGTTTCATGTAGATTATTAACAATAATCAACTTCTTAAATAATATATATATATATATATATTCAAAAAAAAAAAAAAGAAAAAAGAAAAAGAAAATGGAGGCACAACTCATAACTCACTGGCTCTCGTGTCGGGATACGAGCGACTCCTTGCATGTTCTCTGGCACGGTATAAAAAGGGGTCAGTGATCGCAGGTTGCAGCATCGCATGCTCCGTCCTTTCCCGTGTCCCTCCGTTGCTTCTCTTCCCTTTTCTTATCGTCTCATTCTCGCACAAGGGCGAGGTCGGGTCGGAGCAACCGCAACAGGAAGGAAGAAGCAAGGCAGGAAGAAGAGAACCGGTATCGGAGTCTCTCTCAATCTCGTTGTGTTATATATATACATATATCTTTGTTTTCGTTCCCGTCGTCGATCGTGGCTTAGGGCTGGCTCGTGGGTTTCGATCTCCATGAATGACCATTGATTTGTGTGATCTTGATGCCGGCGAGTTGCATGCTCTCAGTGTGCGGTCCAATAGAAGAGGTGAGATTGGAGGGTGGAGGGGGTGGGTTCGGGGACCACCGCGCGCCGCGCCGCGCCACCACTCTTGACCCAATCTCGTTTAGTCTCGCTTGCTTTCCCGCGTTCTTGTTCGCAATAGCATGACCTGGACTAGGACTAGCACCAGACCGAGGAGGAAAAATGAGAGCTTGCGGTGAGTGAGGAGGTAATCTGCAACTGGCCGGAGTGTGTGGTAATGAGACCACTCAAAGGTGGCATTTTTGCTTAACCTGCCGCTGATGTGGGACGCCGGGATTCACCTGTCTCCCGTGGATTTGTTCTCTCGCCAGCTAATGGGCCTTACCGCTGTTCCGATGCAGGGCGGCCTCAATCTGCCTGTATGAAGCCGGCTTCCGAGCAATCGCCCGAGGAGCAGCATAACAACATGCAAGGGGGACAGTATGGCGGCGGCCGTAACCCTACCACGCGGGTCGAGCGGCTGCTCCGCGACAGAGAACTCAGGAAGATCAACAGGGCATTCCTTCAGGACGACGCAGGAAGCAGTGGCGACGGCGGTGACGACACGGAGTCTCCCGAGCATCCCATGGAGTACGGAAGTGGGAAGGATATCGGCTGCGAGCCCGATGAGGAGATAACAGATGGTCCTTCTACTCCGGTGACCATGATCGGAGCGGGAAGCAGAAGAAATAAGGGAAAGCCCATGAAACAGCGGTTGCTGGTCGTTGCGAATAGGCTGCCCGTGTCTGCAGTCCGGAAGGGGGAGGATTCATGGTCTTTGGAGATCAGTGCCGGTGGGCTCGTCAGCGCGCTGCTAGGTATACCACTGCCTATACGCTCTCTGCTTCCAAATGCTTTCTAGGACATAATATTTGCTGTACATCGATCTCCTGTTTGCTGCTGCTTCAGTTTTAGAGCATTTCTTTAACCTCTATAGTCATATGCCAGTGTGAACATGTGTCTCATATTTCGTTTGAATAGTAATGCTGGTATTCTTCAGTTTATCTTCGTGCTCATGCATTCAAAGAAGAACCATGATTAACATGGCTGTTATATGCACTATTTCATACAATACATGTTCAGCAGGATTGTAAAGCTTCTATTTACTAGCTTCTTTATTACAGGTGTAAAGGATGTTGATGCCAGGTGGATTGGCTGGGCTGGCGTCAATGTGCCCGATGAAGTTGGCCAGAGGGCACTTACAAAGGCATTGGCTGAAAAGGTCATGTCTGTCCCTCATAATGTGTTCCCATTTGTCATTTTCAGAATTCATCTTTAACGATCTGCATAAGTTTGCATATAATTGGATTGTCAGGGAGGATGCTAATATTTTCTTCTGGGCATATGGAATGCTTTTTTTTGTTGATGAAGATTTATGTATCTCTACTATAACAAGTTGTTTATCTCAAGCAGAGATGTATTCCAGTTTTCCTTGATGAAGAAATTGTACATCTGTATTACAATGGCTACTGCAACAACATGCTCTGGCCTCTTTTTCATTATCTCGGGCTTCCACAAGAAGATCGATTGGCGACCACCCGCAGCTTCCAATCTCAGTTTGATGCATATAAGCGTGCAAACCAGATGTTTGCTGATGTTGTGAATAAGCATTACCAAGAAGGCGATGTGGTTTGGTGTCATGATTACCATCTAATGTTTCTTCCTAAATGTCTCAAGGAGCACAATTGCAAGATGAAAGTTGGTTGGTTTCTTCACACACCTTTCCCTTCTTCAGAAATCCACAGGACCTTGCCATCTCGATCTGATTTACTAAGATCAGTTCTTGCTGCTGATCTTGTCGGGTAAACTAATTTTTCTGTTTATTATTTGGAGAGACTTGTGGAATATAACATAGGTTGCCACCACCATACATGTTTCCAAGACTCTGACAATCATGTCATATGATATTTTGCGACATTAAGCATGTATCCTCCTTTAATTTGCTTGTTTTATTGTGTTAGGATGTCTAGTTGCAGGGGTGGAGCTAGGATCTTGGTTCAATGTAGGCAACAATATAATTACTAAAGTAAAAAATACAAAATCTTATAATCATAAAGCATCACAAAATAACTACCTTACATATACAGTAAGACTATCATTCATCCAATCATCACCCATTCGATCACACAATCTGTCTTTCATAATTCTTATGGTAAAAAGCACTCTCTTTACGATCGTAGTCACAACTAGGGGTGCAAACTAATTGAATCAAGTCGAATAATATGAAAATATTGATATTTTGAGTTCGAGCTCGAAAAATATATGTGATAGTCGAATTTGATTCAAAGTTCGAAAATATAAGTAATTTTGGCTCGAGCTCCGTTCAAAATAAAATTCGAGCTCGAGTTCGGTTCGAATTATTCGAACTTTGATTCGAGCAGAATCAAACTATAGTTCGAAATGACTTAAATTTGAGTTCAGTTCGAATTATTCAAACCTTAATTTGAGCATATTTAAATTAAAATTATATAAAAATAATCACAGTTCGATTTGAGTTCAGCTCGTGAGTGACTCGTGAACAATCGAACAAAATATTATGGGTTAGAATTCGGCTCAAAAAATTATCGAACATGTTCGAGTTCTGTTCGAATTCGATAATTTCAAATACGAATCAAATATTTTTCGAGACGGATCAAAAAGCTCACAAACATACTCAATTCGTTTGCACCCCTAGTCGCAACCGGTAGAATTATTGCCAATGTCAAAATCTTATAAATCAACAGGTACACCATACTTTTCTTTGTTCGTCAAACCTTTCAATCCTTGAAATACTTTGTTAGAACGTTGGGTGCCATAGGGAATGCTCTTGCTCTTCCCCTTATGACTGTTCTTTTTGGAAATTTAATCTAGGCCTTTGGAGGAGAGTCCAACCCACATGATCTACTCGATGAGGTTTCCAAGGTATGTATGCCTGCCTACCTCAAACATCTTATAGTTCCTTGACATTGAGAATTGGGTTAGCCTTAGAAAGAGTGAACTTTTACTGATACAATTGAATGTAGCATTGGAGTTTGTCTATCTAGTAGTGTATATATATATATATATATATATTTATTTATTTATTTATTTATTTTGTCTGGGCTAGTGTGGGCAGCTGCCCACACTGGGCCCATGTAAGCTCCGCCCATGTCTAGTGGTATATTCTTTTATGGTCAGTTTGTAATTAACTTTAACATTGCAATTAAGCAGAATATGAAAATTTTGATAAGCTTTTAAAAGCTTATGTGTGCAGGTTGCATTCAGGTCACCACGGTGCATATACAATTATAAAAGTATAATTGTTAAAACCTTAATCTTGATAGAATACATAAAAGATGATTCATTCTCATCATGTAATGATTAAGAGAATAAAATTTCTAACACTTACAGATGGAAATACTTGTAACTTATAAGTCATCATTTCTCATTATCTTTATCATACCATGGCAGTCTCAACTGTCCCGTGTAAAAATGCAAAAGATGAAAAAAAACTCTTTTTTGTATCATATCTTTGCATAACTATTGATGTTATACAGCAGCATATTTACTAAGGGTTTTGTTTCTACTCATTTTTAAATTCTTAGTGTTTGCATTAGATTACATACAAACTAGACTGGCCATCTTCTCATCTGGTATTTTCCTAAATATATTAAGTTTGCACTAGTCATATAGGCAAGTTGAAGACTAAAGAAACACAATGTGGACATACGAGGGCATACACGATGTAATGAAACATCGCATATGTAAATGCAGAATCAAGTTTAGCCATACGTTTGTTCATGAAATAATGACTTCAGTTTCTAGATCCTAAAGCTTTGCAGTATTATTTTTCTACTATCGAAATGACTATCGTTGTAACTTGATGAGCCTAT
Source organism: Curcuma longa (assembly GCF_044706935.1). Taxonomy (NCBI): domain Eukaryota; kingdom Viridiplantae; phylum Streptophyta; class Magnoliopsida; order Zingiberales; family Zingiberaceae; genus Curcuma; species Curcuma longa. The sequence continues at coordinate 2,990,540 of NC_133877.1, forward strand.
CTTCAATGCAGCAATCTGATCGTTTAAATGTTTACTGTAGGTTTCACACATATGATTATGCAAGACATTTTGTTAGTGCCTGCACTCGCATTCTTGGACTTGAGGGTACACCTGAAGGGGTGGAAGACCAAGGAAGGCTCACTAGGGTGGCTGCAGTACGATCTACTTGCTCATTCCTAATATCATTCTCATCATCAGTATTTTACAATATTCGTTATCTATTTATGTTTTCCTGGTTATTTATTTATTATGTATTTTTAAGAAAAGGAGAACGTCAATCCACTAAAGTTGATGTTGCTTTTTCTTACCCTATTTTTATGTTTGTCTTTAGTTTCCTATTGGAATAGATGCTGATCGATTTAAACGAGCACTTAAGCTTCCTGCTGTCAAAGAGCACATTCATGAGTTGAGGCATAGATTTGCAGGTCGGAAGGTAGGTAGCAAATCCTCTCCATTAATGATTTTGAAATATTGAAGTTGCTTCATTTTATTAATTAATAATTTGATGATAGGTAATGCTGGGTGTAGATCGGCTGGATATGATCAAAGGGATTCCCCAAAAGATTTTAGCTTTTGAGAAGTTCCTAGAAGAAAATCCAATATGGCGTGACAAAGTAGTCTTGCTCCAAATAGCTGTTCCAACAAGAACTGATGTCCCTGAATGTATGTATCCTGTTAAGTACTATATTTTACGTTGATCTAGGTTTCAGTTTTGGCATCTCCTGAAAATCACAGTCGGGTATTATTACAATCTCAATTTTATCAAAGTTTGGACACACTAGTGGAAGGCCAAACTTTGATCATACAAGTCGATATAGCCTGTTCTAGAAGGCCATCTGATGGCAGTAAACTCTTCATTTACCTCCTTTACCTCATGGGACACACTTCAACTCCCAGCACCTTACACCTCTATTGATCATCATACACTTGGATCCACATGGTTGTCTGATACTCATACTTTTTTACATTCTTGGCATAATTTGCTGGCATGTAACTTAGCATCAATTGTTGCTAGGAATTGTGTTTGTATTTCGGTAATTTGTGAGGATGCCCGAGTCAATCATAATATGGTATTGGTTGTGAAACTAATTTTGTATCCATCTAAAATGGTAAGTGTTAAAGGAGGGATATTGTCCACATGTGACTATATCTTGATCTTTTCTTTTACCAGTTGCTAATGAAGATAAAAAATTATCATAAACGTTGATTAGAAGCAAACTTGCTTTGTTGATTTATGAATCAAATTAATTGAATTCTAATTTTACTCCCTTTTCTTTCACAGATCAAAAGCTTACTAGCCAAGTTCATGAGATTGTGGGTCGTATAAATGGTCGATTTGGAACACTTACAGCTGTTCCAATCCATCATCTGGTTTGTCTCAATTTACCATCATTGTAGTTTTCACCATGTCGTTGTTGTCCAATCTAATCATATAGCTTTACTATGGCACAACTGCTTCAAAACCATAAACAGTTAACACTTACATTATGCTAAAATATTTGTTATTGTTGCTTACTGCTGTAGCTGATAGCTGTTAATAAGATTTCACCGATGTTAGATTGCTTAATGATAAAACCAGTTGAGGAAAAAGAACTGGTAAAATTAGTTAGTTGAATGACATGATATGACATGTGTTGGGTATTGAAGTAGAAGATTGTTAATTGGAATAACAATCTAGCCTCAAATATAGAGCATGTGATTTTCAAAGATAAATCACTTGCAAGTTAACATTTATGTGTCATTCAAATTCCATTCTCATGTCTTAAAATCTTTGTTTATGTAACTGTTTGTTGGTTAGAATAGAATAGTAAGATAAGAAATTCCTATATGTAACTGTTTGTTGGTTAGAATAGAATAATAAGATAAGAAATTCCTATTCTATTATTGATGCTCGGCTTCGTTTAGAAGCTTATCCTGCACAAGACATGGAATGTTATGTTGTTTCCTGTTTTATGGAAGATAGATGTATCCTGTAAGCTTAGAAATTGTCATCACATTATTTTTAGATTATGTTATTCTCCTGTCCTGCATATGATTTATTCCTGTTAATAGTTGGGTATCAGGCTTAGTAAACTGAATAGCCTAATCATGACATAAAATATTTAATTTTTGAAATGGAAGGATATTTAGCATCAATTGGAGTTGATGTAGATTCCCAAAGAAAATGATATTATGTCTTAACAAGCACTCTGCAAATATATTCAGAAATAAAAGCACTACTAGATCAGAATATTTTTATTAATTCTCCTGCATATCTAGCCTTATTAACTAACTTAATAGTTGGAACTTGTAAATTTCTGAATTAAACATGAAGAGTTTTGCAAATGCTTTGAATTTTATTTATCTAAAATTTCTAGATCCGCTTGTGGTGCAAACTGAGCAGAGACGTTGTCACAATAAATAATTCGGGTTGACCTTTTTCTCCAGTTTATGAATGTGAAAAGTGCAAACTGTAGCATCTTGCACAATTCTTGATCTTACATTAGTGATGTTCCTTTATATGCATATTAAGCATTTTTTTTCTTTTAAATTGTATTCATTGTTATTAGCTTCTTGTGTTGAAAAAAATCTCAGGTCTTCTAATGAAAGTTATCTCCTTGCAGGATCGGTCCCTTGACTTTCATGCATTATGTGCTCTATATGCAGTTACTGGTGATTGTTTTTGACGATGAAATCTTTTCTGTTTATTCTTCAAAGCACATTATTTTTTCTCATTAATTATGAAATATGGATAAAAATATCATGTTGACGCTAATAAAACATGTTAAGTTGGCCATAGTGCTGCTATAAGTTCACATTCATTTTAAAACTGCTAACCATGCATTTTTGTAGGAATAGATAAAATAAACCATCTACTTCATATTAAACGAATTAATTCTGTCTAGCCAAATGTCTGGCTTTGAACCATAATGTAGTAGCCGTGCATAAAAATAAGTAGAAGCGTATTAACTTTATTATTGCCTTGGTTTAGTTCCTTTTGCTATCCACCATGATGCTATCTATTTGGTTAAAGTTGTTTTTGCTATCTATTTGGGTTGGACACATGAATTTTCTTCCTACATTGAGCTTCACATGAGGCCATATAGTTGTAATACATACGTCATTTGGATGATGTAGTTTTCTTTACGCTTCCTTTATCCTTCATTTCTTCCCTTTAACTCTAATTAACTTGTCTGACTATTGAATGTATTAGTTATCTTGGAGCAATTTAACTTCTTTTGTTTCTACATAGCTAAACCAATTATAGATGGAAAAACAAGTTTGGCATTAGTGTTACTGTTTAATAATATCAACCAAACTTATTGACCTTAATATTTTTTTTGCTTTCCAGCTGGTTTTCATTCAGGTGTATTTGACTTTTTCCTCTTTTGCTTTTCTTTTTCTCACTTTAGATGTGGCTTTAGTGACGTCATTGCGAGATGGAATGAATCTTGTAAGCTATGAGTTTGTAGCATGTCAAGGGCAAACCAAAGGAGTTCTCATTTTAAGTGAAGTAATTTCTTATCTTACCTACTTAAAAAAGTGAATGTATGATATTCTGTATGGCAGCTTCCATTTTAATATATATACAAGTTTTCAGCCAATAGAATTACCGTTTTGTGTATCTCTTACATGTCTTTTTATTTTTTTCTACTTCCCACATTTACTACATTCACATTTTATTAACTACGCCTCATTTTGGTAACAAAATGAGACACAAGGAGAGCTAGCTAGGCATTGGAATTAAATTACAAGTACACTCCTAGAAGATATTTTGTAGGAAGTATTGCATTTAATTCTTAATCTTTCTGTTTGGTAGTCTCTTCTACAACTGATGCTGTGTGTACTTTAATCAAACATCTTGAAGCTCGTTGAAAAAAACTTTTTTGGGTTTCCGACAGAACTCGGTATAGAATACTTGACTTAATTCCATTAATAAGACTATTAAGCAACGAAATGGTAGAATGGATTTATTTGGAGTTCTCTTTCAGCTAACTCTTTTAAATTTTAAATTTCCAAGTCTAAACTACAAAGTACTAAGACAATCAGGAACACAGCTCATTCATAAATTGTTATCATGGTCTATCTTTGTATATTTGCAACTTCTTTTCTTTTGTGAATGCAAAGACGTCCTGCTTCATAATATACAATTTTTCCTTGCATTCCAATTTCCATGTGCATAATAAATATGATTAACATATCCTTCTTGTTCTCTTATCTAGTTTGCAGGAGCAGCACAATCTCTTGGAGCTGGTGCTCTTTTAGTTAACCCATGGAACATCACAGAGGTTGCTACTTCTATTGAATATGCATTGAACATGTCTTCTGACGAGAGGGAGAAGCGGCACAGGCATAACTATGCACATGTGACTACACACACTGCTCAAGATTGGGCAGAAACGTTTGTGAGGTGCAGTTCTGCTTAACTTAAACTGTTACCACTTGTTGTGTTGACATAAAGATGTCACATAATCTAGTAGTTTAAGTACAAAAAATTTATTTTTGTTGTTGAAGTAAATCTAAGAGCCTTCTGTTTCCATGAATATATGTCATAACTGAGAAAAAGAACAAAAAGATTGTTGTATATGCACAGGTATATAATAGATCCTTGTTATGAATTCCTTGATTTGGTTAACATGATATTCTAGTAGATATTGGTATGATTTAAATGACATCTTTCTTTGATTTCTCATGACTACAAAGTCTGATGATTTGAGCTTTAATTGGAAATGAGTTTAAACATCGACATATGCACTTCAATGCAATGATAGAAATGCAGTCAGATTAGATGTGTACTTCATTGTTAGTCTACACTTTGGGTTATTTTGACCACTTCCTTTTTATGATATAGTGAACTCAATGATACTGTTGTTGAAGCTCAGCTTAGAACAAGACAAATTCCTCCTATGCTTCCTATGAGTACTGCTGTGGACCGGTATTTGCAGTCCATGAATCGATTGGTTATCTTGGTATTCTTCTTCTTCCACGTGGGGCTTTGTTCCTGAATCCATAATGCACTTGTTAACTCTTTCTGTTGTTTCTGAATGTCAACATTGATTATTCATGAATTGCACTCTGTGCTTGCTATATTCTGAAATATTCTGTTTATGAAAGTGCGTCCATTATGTGCTAATAATGTTTGCATATGCTGAAGTATTATTAAATATTCCCAAGAACTTAAAAATTTATGAACCTTCTCATTTCTAATGTCAAGATATGTTCCAAATGCATTTGAGGTTTGGATGCATTTCCATGTAATTGTCATTAAACAATGAAACAATTAGCAATATATTCATGATGATGATCATAGTCATGATTATTTTTTTACAAAATAATGGATGTTATCTCTAACTAAGTCTTCATTGTCTAACTTTTTTTAAAAAAATTAATTCAGAATTGTCTTTATTTCAGTACCTACTAAAATGTTAGCAGCTCACTTTTTCTTTTGTTTACCTTTGGTAAGCATGATAAGGGAGAAATCTAATTTCTCAACATCCACATATTTTCTTACATTTCAATATTTCTTGGAAGAAATCCATTTTTTATGCCTACTTGCTTTTCTCTGTTTAGGATATTCCAATGTGGATCCTAATAAGAAAGATTATTTGTCAAGTTTAACTATTAATCAATTTTTCATTCACAATTTGTATTCCAACCATGATTAGTTTTAATTAATGGTTTTCTTTGTTTCTGCTGCTTTGATCGATGTCCTCCCAAACATCATTCAAACGGTTTCTTTGTATGATTTTGCCAAACATAGGGTTTCAATTCGACATTAACTGAATCAATTGAGTCGACTGGAAGGAGAGGAGGTGACCAGATCAAAGAAATGGAGCTCAAGTTGCATCCAGAGTTGAAAGCGTCACTAACAGCAATGTGTAATGATGCAAGAACTACAGTAGTTGTCCTCAGTGGAAGTGACAGAAGTGTCTTAGATGATGTAAGGGAACTAAAGGTGTCCTAATTTCAATTTGTTAATCTCTTAGATAACGAACCTTTCCTCTCAGAACTTTGGAGAGTATAATATGTGGCTTGCGGCAGAAAATGGTATGTTTCTGCGACACACAGGTGGAGACTGGATGACAACAATGCCAGAGCACCTTAATATGGACTGGGTAGACAGCGTAAAGGTACTCATACTGATAAGGTTTTGTTTCTTTCCTCTCATCTTCGATGTTAAATGGATCCCATCACTATCTGTCTGTAATTCGACAGCATGTCTTCGAATATTTCACTGAGAGAACACCAAGGTCTCATTTTGAGCATCGTGAGACATCTCTTGTTTGGAACTATAAATATGCAGGTTGGTACTCTGCATAACTACTTGCGAAAACAAAATGTAGAATTCTTGTTATTTCTATATATAGTTTTATTTTGCGTCCTTAATGTTTGGCCAGATGTTGAATTTGGAAGGCTTCAAGCCCGAGATATGTTGCAGCACTTGTGGACAGGTCCTATTTCAAATGCAGCAGTTGATGTTGTCCAAGGTAGCCGATCGGTAGAGGTTCGATCTGTTGGTGTTACGAAGGTATGATGCTATAAACTGTTTGTTTTCCTCTACAAGTGTAATCTGTACATCCATTCTGATAGTTTAGCATGAACCTTAATAATGTGGTCAAAGTGTAATGGATGCATTTATGTAGGGTGCTGCAATCGATCGGATATTGGGAGAAATAGTTCATAGCAAAAGCATGGTTACACCGATCGACTATGTTTTGTGCGTCGGGCATTTCCTCGGGAAGGTAAGCATTTCTTGAGTTGTTGTTAATATCGCAAGAAACATACTAGGTGTTCATGCACAGTTAGAAACTATAACATTCAGAAACATACTGTTGCAGGATGAGGATATCTATACCTTCTTTGAGCCAGAACTTCCTTGTGAACCTGCAAATTCCTCGAGAATGAAAATACCCGAAGCCAGCAAACCAGCCGCCGACAAAAAACCCACCGGAAGATCATCGAGTATCAGGAACAACTCCAGGGGATCACATGTAAAATCTCAAAGGACTCCTGTTGGATCAGAAAAGAAGATGTCTGCAAACCATAACATCCCTGCTGGCTGGCGATCCCCTCAAGAGGCCATGTCATGGCGCGAGGGGTCTTCGGTGCTCGATCTCAAAGGCGACAACTACTTCTCTTGTGCTGTGGGGAGGAAGCGTTCCAACGCCAGGTACTTGCTCAACTCATCGGATGAAGTGGTGGCCTTCCTCAAGAAGCTGGCTGCTGAAGTGATACCCTCCCTTTAGGAGATAGATTTCAGATGTGTATACCGTCTTCTCCTCTCTAATCCTATCGATGCAATTCATGCTCTAATTAAGCATTTGTATATGATCATATTTATTCATATAATTGGGTATCGCAGAGAGATAGAAGAATAATGGGCATTTCATTTCATGCTCTTGAGGAAATGTAACTATCATGGATTAATAGCTATCACAATCCTAATTTCCTGCAAAGTCTTTTATTTGTCTGTTTGTTTATCAGAAGTGGAGGATAATTAAAGCTTATCCATTGGGGTGGTGGTGAGCATGCACATCAAGCTAGCAAAGAAGGAAGCCCATGTAAGACTCTACGTCTCTTGCTTCCATTGTTGGATTTTTCTTCCTTCACCCAATGAAATGATTGGAGAATCCCCGCAAGGTCTTCCTTTGGAATTACTATATGATTTGTTGACATAATAATTGATTACTGATGTGTGAAAGAAGGAAGCTTTTGTTAAACTCTCTCTTCTTAATCCTTATTGTCAAAGATTATTTATGTGAGAATCAATGTGTGTGTTACTTCAAAATCAAGCTATTTGTGAATATTTGGTTGAAAATTTATAGAATAACAAAATGACAAGCTATTGCTCACTTTTACGCTTTTGAGTTTGTCGCTTAATGCTCGATGATGGCGTGGATCCGTTAGATATTTTAATTCGCACGACAAATCGAGGACAGATAATGCAGGATTTAACTTAAATTTCCATGCAAATTCAACCAATTAGATACCGCCGCGTAGATCGAGTAGATTCGAGGATGGCCTATAAATGGGGGCTCCATCTCCGACGAGTGAAGGCTTAACTAATCGGTCGCCGGTCGGAAAACAGAGCATGGAAATGGAGGAGGAGTTGCACGAGTCGGACGTGATGTGGCCGGAGGCTCCGGCGGAGGACGGAGGCTGCGAAGCGACTGCGGCGAGCGAGATTGAGGAGAGGGAGCTGACTTGGAGCTGGAAGACGGCGGAGGAGGAAGGATGGAGTCGACGTTGGGCAGCATCGTCCTCGCCGCCGGTGGGGATCCCGGGCGGCGGCAGGCGGATTAAGAAGGAAGGAGAAGATGGAGAGGCAGAAGAGGAGGAGTGGGAGCCGCCTCATGTGGTGGCGTCGCGGCGGTATGCGGCGGCGGGATTCTCCGGCGAGGGCCGGCGAAGGTTGAAGGGGCGGGAACTGAGGCACGTGCGGGACGCGGTGCTGCGCATGACCGGATTTTTTGAAGGCGAGCTGTCGCGTGGCTGGACTTGCGCCAATTTAATTATTTAATCAATTAATTAATGCATGGAATTTTCGAGAGAAGGATAACTCAAGCAAGCACATAAACTCCATCGTTTCTTTGACTCGAATAAAAAATGTATTGTATCGAGATAAGGATAACTCAAGAATTGATTCGAAGAACCATCATTTTGGATCGAGCTCTCTTGATTCTTAGACGTTGACTTTCCCTCTCTATTGACTTTGTCCACGTAAGCTTAAATATTATCTGTTGACGAAAAAGAGCATATGATTTGTTTCAATTTTGGTGTTGGAAAAATCATGATTGATGTGATTTAAAGCGTCTAACCCGCACCAAATAATTCTCGATGCGCATGAATCCAACTCACTAAATTCATTCACATCCCATACTTGGCAAAAATCTTAATTAGATCTTGTCAAATCCAACCAACAAATTTCCATTAAAAGCAAATTAAAGCAGCACCATATCTCCAAATTGGTACACCAAATGCCCTCATGGCCCAATCGGCCCAAATGTAGCGCCGCCGCATTTGTCGAAATCCGTCCAAAATTAGGAAAAGGAAAAATTCCTTTTAAAATCATCAAATTAATTGACATTAATTAACCACCTCAACGGGAAAAAAGAAAGATGAAAAAATATCAATTAATGCGTTGACCGGTCCGGTTCGGTGCAATCGCCGTCGGTTTTTCTTTCTCCCGCCACGTGTCTTCCATCGGTCCGTCCGCTTCTTTACGTTACGGAAATCGTTGGTAAAGGTCTCAACGGGAATACTTTGGCCCGCTTCTTCCTATTTAAGACTCTGTTTTCTGCGTATCGTTCCACTCTGCCCTGCTCTGTTCTTCGAAGGAGACAACAATGGAGTTTCCATCTCTTTCTTCTAATGGATTTCCTCTGCTACTGCTCAGATGTGTCCTGGTTTTGACGGCGATAATGGACTTGACTTGGGGTTACGACTTCTACGCCGGCGGAAGAGATGGCTGGGTGCTGTGTCCCTCTGAGAGTTACAGCCATTGGGCCGAGAGAAATAGGTTTCAAGTCAATGATTCCATTGGTTCATGATCTTTCTTCTCAAATTTTCTGAGGCAGATTGAGAGTTATGAACGGGCAATTAATAAATTCTGGATTTTGTGTTACAGTTTTCAAGTACGAAAAGGAAAAGGACTCTGTTTTGGTGGTGGCGGAGCATGATTTCTACGCCTGCAACTTGGGCACACCCTTATGGCGGCTCGACGGAGGCAACGACCGATTCACGTTCGACCACTCCGGGCCGTTCTTCTTCGTGAGCGGGGCTCCGGGAAAGTGCGAGCTGGGGCAGAAGCTGGTGGTGGTGGTCATGGCCATCCGGCACCGTTCGCCTCCATGGTCGCCTCCGCCACGCTCAGCCCCTCGTCCCGCGCCAGCAGCGTCGCCTCCCGTGTCTCTGTCTCCCTCGCCCACGCCAAGGCCCAGCGTTTGGCCTCCAGCAACTCCGCCGTCAGGAGAAGCCCCTGTTCCGGATGCCTCTGGCGGTTGGACATCGCCCGCGCCAGCGCCGGCCGAGCTACCTGCAACCTCCGACGCTGCGATCAGCTCGTGGAAGTCTCCGCTCGGAATAGTGATTGCTATCACCCAATTTGTGCTTCTGATTCAAAATCTATAATTGATTGTAATAACAAGAAGGATGACTACACTACATATTTCAGATTTCTCTATCTGTCTTCTCGATTCCACGAACTAATTAAGTAGTTCTTATGTTGATTCCTCTTATTATCTCAAATAATATCCGGAATTTGATGAACTGTAGCCTGGGGCCTTGGCAACTCTTCTCTCCTTCATCAGTCTTCGAACTCTCTCCACTTCCCTCCAGTTCTTTGCCTCTGCATAAATATTGGACAGCACTACATAAACGCCGTCGTTCCCAGGCTCCAGGTCCAGCAAATTCTTAGCCGCCCACTCGCCAACCTCGACGTTAGCATGCTTCTCGCACGCGCCCAAAAGCGTTCCCCACACCACTGCGTTCGCTTCCATTGGCATCGTCTCCACTACGGTTCTGGCCTCTTCGAGCTGCCCCAACCTGCCCAGCATATCCACAATACAACCGTAATGGGCGACGGTAGGAACCAGATTGAATTCCTTGGTCATTGCCTCCAAGTAGTTCATACCCTCGTCCACTAGACCAGCATGGGCACAGGCGCTCAGCACGGCCACAAAGGTCACCTGGTTCGGTCGCACTCCCTCCCGCTGCATTTCTTGGAAGAGGTTCAATGCAGCAGATTCTTCCCCTTGCATTGCCAGGCTCATTATCATGGATGTCCAAGATGAGACATCTCTCCTTGACATTCTAACGAACACCTTGTGTGCGAGGTCAGTCCTGCCACATTTAGCATACATGTCGATCAAAGAATTAGATAGCGTGACCTCCAACCTCCCTGAGTGGCAGGCCTGTAGAAGGCACTTGTGCACTTGTTCAGCCAAATCGATGTCGCCTAGCCCCCCGCAGGCAGAAGCCACGCTGACCATCGTCACGTCGTCGGGCATCAGACCGCTTCTCCGTAGCTCCATGAACGCATCCACGGCCCCCCTTAGTCGGCCGCCCTGCGCGAGGCCACTTATGATGGCATTCCAAGAACCGAGCTTTCTGTGCGCACTTTGGTCGAACACCTTCACCGCCGAGCCAAAAAGTCCGGCCTTGGCGTAGAGGCTGATGAAACCGCTCTCGGTGAACTCATGGCAGGCCAACCCGAGCTTCAAGGCGGTGCAGTGGAGCTGAAATCCGGACGCGAAGGCAAAGAGGAGCGCGGCGGCCTTGACGGCGAGAGGGAGCGTGTAGCGGTCCCGAGTTGCGCCGGAACGGCACATCTGGGCGTAGAGTGAGAGGCACGCACGGGGGCGGGCGAGGCGGAGGTAACAGCGGATGAGGGCGTTCCAGTGGAAGGATGCGCGGAGGAGATGGAAGCGGAGGACATGGGCATGCGTCCGCGCCAGCTCACAGGGGTCGGCGCAAGCCTCGAGACGGGTGGCCGCCATCGTGGCGGGATCTCCGAGGCATTGCTCGGAGGAGGAGGAGGAGAGAGCGGCGAAGAGAGGGCGGAGCGGGCGCATTACCGCAGCGTTGTGTACATTTGGGAAAATTTCTCAATTAATAGACACCGAAAAATAATATATAACGTCTTTAAGTTACCGTTACACTGCTGCCTAACTACCAACCGCCATCTCGCTCGATAAATTTAAAACCAATTAAACAAATAAACTCCAAGCTAACGTGAAGATTAGGATTAAGCTCAAGAATCAAGCCATAATCCTCGTCCCCTCTCCAACCCATGCACCGCCACCACCCTCACCGCCGTCGCCGGCCGCGGCGGAGGATGAGTGCCGCCCTACTTCGTACATCGGAGAGGTTTACTTTTTCTGGTATGCAAAGATTCGATTTCAATTCCATCAATTCCATTACTTTTGTGCGTGTATAATTTTGATTTGATGAAAATAGTTTGTTAAAGATGTCTTGATGAAGTACGCCGGCGCCGGTGGCCTCACAGCCGGCGACATTGACGCTTGCCTCCGAGCAGGGCGTTACAAACTCCTTCCCGACCATGACTCCACCTTCCGTCTTTCCGCATGTATCACCTCGTCTCTAGCAGCGATCTCATCTGCAGCCCCTCCGGCCGCTTCTCCCTCCCCGCGATACGGCGGCGCCAGTGGCCTCACAGCCGGCGACATTGACGCTTACCTCCGAGCAGGGCGTTACAAACTCCTTCCGGACCATGACTCCACCTTCCGTCTTTCCATGCATCACCTCGTCTCTTGCCCCCACGGGCGGGATCAGCTGGTCAGGGCACGGTTGCTTGCAGAATGAGGTGATGAAGGGATGTGACACGAACTAACACACCCCGAAATTCGCCGAATGACTTTCTTGAGACTAGAATAAAATATTCACAGCGGAAATAAACAATCAAAAGAAAGAAATAACACCGAGATTTAACGTGGAAACCTCCTCAATGTGAGGAGTAAAACCACGGCCTAAGGCACCACCAAAAACCTTCCACTAAATCAACAAAGAAGTGGGTACACAAGTGTTCTTCTCTAGCCACCAACAACCAGCACATAAACTTCTTCTTCTACTCAGCGTAACATCAAGAACTCGTCTTGGTAATCATACGCATAACAACACAAATAGAAGAAGTTAAAATCAAGAATACCGAATCTGACAGTTCCGAAATAGGGACGAAATCACCAGCTAGAAGACTCCAATAACGATCTCCACCGTTCAGAATGAAGAACCTCAAGTTGGGAATACTCTCTCAAAATTTCAGGAAGATCCAACGGTGCAATTGGCGGCAACGCCCGGTTAAGTGAACGTCGCGCAGGCTGAAACAGTGCTGCACGAAATCTGTTTTTGCGGCTCCCCCTTGGCTGCGTTTTTCTCTCCAATATCATCCGAAGATAACCCTAGATGACCCCTTAATATAGATGAGGGCTTGGGCTTCATCCGTGTAAAGAAACACGGGCTTGGGCCGCTCTCACATAGGAGAGACCAACCCAACAAATCTCCCCCTCTCGACTATGTGGAGGAGCTCGCCGAAACACCGGCGACTTGACGACAAGCAATAATCCTTTCTCTTGAAAGCGCCTTCGTCATCATATCCGATCCATTATCATCGGTGTGGATCTTCTCAATATGCACCGCCTTAGAATTCACAACATCTCGAATCCAATGATATCTCATATCTATATGCTTCGACTTCGCATGGAAGGTTGAATTCTTCGCAAGATATATAGCACTTTGATTATCACAAAAGAGGACGTACCGTTCTTGATTGAATCCAAGCTCTTGGAGAAAATTCTTCATCCACAATAGTTCTTTGCACGCTTCCGTGGCAGCAATGAATTCCGCCTCGGTGGTAGATAGTGCAACACATTTCTGAAGCCTAGATTGCCAAGAAACAGCTCCCCCTGCAAAGGTAATCAGATAACCTGATGTCGACTTACGAGTATCAATATCTCCAGCCATATCTGCATCTGCATAGCCAATCAACTTTGGCTCACCACCTCCGAAACATATACCATAGTGTGCGGTACCACGCAAATACCTCATAATCCATTTCACCACATTCCAATGCTCTTTTCCAGGATCAGATAAGAATCGACTCACCACGCTAACAGCATGCGCTATATCAGGTCTCGTGCACACCATCGCATACATCAAACTACCAACCGCAGAGCTATAAGGAACCTTTTGCATGTACTGTCTATGCTCCTCAGAAGAAGGACAATGATCGTGGCTCAACTTAACACCAGAAGGAAAAGGAGAACTTACTGCTTTAGCATTTCCAATATTGAACCTTTCCAACACTTTGTGAATATACCTCTCTTGTGATAAGAAGATCTTCTTCTCTTCTCTTCTTCTGATAATTCTCATGGCAAGAATCTGTTCTGCAGGACCTAAGTCTTTCATAGCAAAAGACTTGTTCAATTGCTTCTTCAACTGATTAATACGTGAAATATTCTTGCCAACAAGGAGCATATCATCCACATATAACAGAAGAATAATGAAGTCATTATCACCAAACCTCTGAAAGAAGACACAATGGTCTGTATTGGTTCTGGTGTAGCCATGCTCCCCCATAAAGGACTCAAATTTCATATACCATTGCCTTGGGGCTTGTTTCAAACCGTAGAGACTTTTGTTGAGCTTGCACACAAACTCTTCTTTTCCTTTTACTATGAAACCTTCAGGTTGCTCCATGTAAATCTCTTCGTGCAAGTCACCATGAAGAAAGGCAGTCTTGACATCCATTTGCTCAATCTCCAAGTCAAGGCTGGCAGCTAAACCCATCACAACTCGAATGGATGACATCTTCACAACCGGAGAGAAAATCTCATCAAAATCAACTCCTTTCCTCTGACTGAAGCCCTTTACTACCAATCTTGCTTTGTATCGTGCCTTAGAGTTGAGTTCATGCTTTATCCTGAATATCCACCTGTTCTTCAAAGCACGCTTACCCTTAGGCAACTTCACTAAATCATAAGTATCATTATCATGAAGTGATTTCATCTCATCATCCATGGCACGAACCCATTCTACCTTTTGCTCACTCTCCATGGCTTCTTCAAAATATTCGGGCTCTCCCCCATCAGTCAACAGAATGTACTCATTAACTGGATACCTGGTGGATGGTTGTCGTTCTCTCAACGACCTTCTGAGTGGCATATCACTTGGAGTTTCAGTTGTTGGTATGTCCTCAACAACTTCGGTTTCTATTTCATCTGTCTCATGTTCATCATCTTGAACTTCACTCTGCGATGAAATTGACATAGGAGGAACAATACTCATATCCAAGTTCTCACTACTAGAAACAAAGGAAGATTTCACCTTGTCAATGTCCTCTATAGTATGATCCTCTGCAAAAATTGCATCTCGACTTCGAACAAGCTTCTTTGAGATAGGATCATAAAATCTATAGCCAAACTCATCCTGACCATATCCGATAAAAACACACTGCTTTGACTTCAAATCAAGCTTACTTCTCTCATCACTAGGAATATGCACAGAAGCTTTGCATCCAAAAACTTTTAAGTGATCATAAGAGGGATCCTTACCACTCCAAACTCGATTTGGAATATCAAACTTCAAGGGAACACACGGTGTAAGATTTAACACGTGAACAACAGTGTTAAGAGCTTCACCCCAGAAAGACTTTGGTAACTTGGCATGTGAAAGTAGACATCTTACTCGTTCAACGAGTGTTCTATTCATTCTCTCTGCTAACCCATTTAACTGAGGTGTCTTGGGTGGCGTCTTTTGATGTCGAATGCCCTGCTGTATACAATACTCATCAAATGGCCCCAAATACTCACCTCCATTATCTGATCGAATGCACTTGAGCTTTCTTCCAGTTTCCCTCTCAACTGAAACATGAAACTGTTTGAACACATCTATAACCTCGCTCTTGTGCCTCAGAGTATAAACCCAAGTCTTTCTCGAATGATCATCAATGAAAGTAACAAAATAAAGAGATCCACCCATAGTCTGAGTCTTCATAGGACCACATAAATCAGAGTGCACTAGGTCAAGAATATTTTCTTTTCTACCAGGCGATGAAGACTTAAATGAAATACGATTCTGCTTTCCTGCCAAACAATGATCACACCTCTGCAAACTGACATTCTTTAAACCAGATAAGACATTTTTCCTGCCTAAGAGAGAAAGACCTTTTTCACTGATATGACCAAGCCTTTTATGCCACAACTCAGATATAGCCACATTTTCTACCACATTCACTGCATGATTCACAATCTTAGCATGCAACATGTATAAGGCCGAAGATCTCTCACCTCTGGCCACAATCATCGAGCCTTTGGTAAGCTTCCATCTTCCATCTGCAAAGGTACTACAATAACCATCATCATCTAGCTTTCCAGTCGAAATCAAGTTCAACCTAATGTCTGGGACATGCTTCACATCTTTTAGAATCAACTTAGAACCAGTACTAGTCTCCAAGCATATATCGCCAATGCCAACAACCTTTGCTTCACCATCATTTCCCATCTTCACAAAACCAAAACTACCTGGCGTGTAAGAAGTGAAGAAATCCTTCCGAGAGGTAGTATGAGTAGAAGCACCACTGTCAATCACCCAACTGATATCATGATTAGTTAAATTAACCACATCATAGTCATAGACAATCAGGAAATCTTCAGTGGTAGTGGCAGCGCGTTCCGTATCACTACTTTCGCCTGATTTCTTGTCTTTGCCCTTCTCTTTATATCTTTGCTTATTCTCCTTCTTCAATAGCCTACAGAAAGGCTTGATATGTCCCTTCTTACCACAATGATGACATTCAACATCAGTAAATTTTCCTCGAGACTTACTTCTGCCATTGCCATCTCTACTCTTCGGTCCACGGTTATAATTTCTCCCTCGTGACTCGGTAACCAAAATATCTGACTTTGAAGAAGAATTAGAATCAAGAGACTTTCTCCTCACCTCTTCATTCATGCAGCTAGCCTTCGCCATATCATATGTAATCACTCCTTTTGGAGCTGAATTCGAAACTGATGTTCTGAAAGTATCCCAAGTGTGCGGCAAACTACCAAACAACCACAAACCAAGCAACTCGTCTTCAAGTTTAAGACCCATGGAAGACAACTGATTAATATGACCCTGAAAGTTGTTGATATGATCCGCCATTGAAGAACCATCCTTATACTTCAATCCCAACAGCTGATTCATCACATACATCTTGTTGCTTCCTGTATTGCTTGCATAAAGCTCCTCAAGTTTACTCCAGAGAGTTCGAGCATGGTTGATTCCACTGACATGATTTAGCACATTATCCTCAACCCACTGTCTGATAAATCCACACACTTGCCTATGAAAGATAGTCCACTGCTCCTCTGTCTTATCCTCTGGTTTTTCTGTAGAGAAAACAGGCATGTAGTAATTCTTTACATAAAGCAGATCTTCCATCCGAGACTTCCAAGAAGAATAATTCGAACCAGTCAACATAATCATCTTGCTCGTATTAGCCTCCATCACTCGACACAAATCACAACTTGGCTCTGATACCACTTGAAGGGATGTGACACGAACTAACACACCCCGAAATTCGCCGAATGACTTTCTTAAGACTATAATAAAATTTTCACAGCGGAAATAAACAATCAAAGAAAGAATCAACACCGAGATTTAACGTGGAAACCTCCTCAATGTGAGGAGTAAAACCACGGCCTAAGGCACCACCAAAAACTTCCACTAAATCAACAAAGAAGTGGGTACACAAGTGTTCTTCTCTAGCCACCAACAACCAGCACATAAACTTCTTCTTCTACTCAGCGTAACATCAAGAACTCGTCTTGGTAATCATACGCTTAACAACACAAATAGAAGAAGTTAAAATCAAGAATACCGAATCTGACAGTTCCGAAATAGAGACGAAATCACCAGCTAGAAGACTCCAATAACGATCTCCACCGTTCAGAATGAAGAACCTCAAGTTGGGAATACTCTCTCAAAATTTCAGGAAGATCCAACGGTGCAATTGGCGGCAACACCCGGTTAAGTGAACGTCGCGCAGGCTGAAACAGTGCTGCACGAAATCTGTTTTTGCGGCTCCCCCTTGGCTGCGTTTTTCTCTCCAATATCATATCAAGATAACCCTAGATGACCCCTTAATATAGATGAGGGCTTGGAGCTTCATCCGTGTAAATTTGCGATAAACACGGGCTTGGGCCGCTCCCGCTCACATAGGAGAGACCAACCCAACAGATCTCATCTGCGCTTCTCCCCTCCCCGCCACCGCCGGCGCTGGCGACCAGAAGAAGCCGCCAAGGAACTGCATTCCGGTCGTGCATTCTTTCACAGAGGTAATATATTAGCTGGTTAATAACTCGACATCAATTTCTTGCGAGATTTGGTCGGTGTTTGATTGGGTTTCGACTCGGTGCATGGCCAGATAGTGACGAATTTGTTGGAGGTCTACGGCAGCGCCACAGCGGCGGAGGAGATCAAGGAGCACATCAAGAAATCGAACTACAAAGTCGGGCCGGGGCTCGACTGCTCGTTCCTCTACCGTCTCGACTTGCTCGTGGAGCAGAGCTTGGCTGGTGACTTCCCGTCAGCCGCCGCAGACGTAAATGTATATTCAAGAAACTTAAATCATGTTCTTGTAAATCTTTGATGATAATTAATTTCTTCCAAGGAAGAAGCCATCGCCGGCGACCGGCGATGCGCCGACTCTGCTCGTATAATTCCTATCCATGGGTAAATTTACTCAGATTCGATTCAATTGCAAAATTATTAATATTATTGACACTTGTATGTGAGTTTGTGGCCAAGTGAACCCTAATTAAAGAACACTTTACTTCCTGAAACTTGATACAAGACATAAATCTATTTCTCATTTACATCCTCTTGATTGATCTTTGAAGGTACTAACAAGATCTTTAAAGTGGGCTCTTAAATCATATTATTGCAATTAACTCTTCATCATGAATAGCTTTAATTTCAGAACTTTTTCAGATAAACAGTTTGAACAACAGCTTCTTTCGAGTTGATGTAGAAGATGAAGATCATTTTACGACATCGAATAGGCTCGATCGGCGATTCGTCTTGTTAAGGCTGTTTTGCCTGAGGAAGTGCTTCTGAGCATGACTAGCAACTTGAGTCGGTGTTCGTGTGGTAACAAATTTCTTCGATATGCCTCGCCAATTCCCCTTCCCGAGTTTCTCCAAGCCAGTTAGAAACAGCTTGTGCTCTTCTTCGCTCCAAGGAACCCCTAAAGAACGACAAGTTATTGCAAACTTGGCGCCTTCTCTTTCAGAAAACAAGAACAATTACTTACCTTTTTTCCTTTCTTGTGTTTTAACAGCCATGCCATCAGACATATTACCTTTAGAAATCTTCTCCCTGGTTTCATTTTTCAGAAGAGAACAAGCCGAAAACGGCGAAGAAGAGGATTCATCAGTGGCAAAGTTGAGTGTCTTGTTCATGGGAGAAGTAGGCGTCTCTAGCTGCACGCCAAAGAGCTTCAAGCCACCTCCTACCATTTCTTTACCCTCCGTGGAGCTCATGCATGCCCATGAACTAAGTATTCCTCTCTCTGCACACCATGAGAGTGAGACCATTTGCTTCTATTCTTAGCCACTACAAATCTAGAATTGCAAGTGTAAACCAAATATATATTGATTATGCTATGCCATTGTGGAGTGGAGATCACATATTCACCTGTGCCTCATCCTTGTCTACATCTTGCATTGTTGCTAGCTCATCCATCACTGGGATCTCATTTACTTGAGTGGAAGTTGAGTGAGTTTGAAGAGTCACTGTGTGTCAAGTGATCCGACCAAATCTATCCAATTGGAGTAAACAAGAAGAAGAATAAATTAAACATCCATTCAAGCTCATTCATGTTCATCTCTTCAAGTAAACATCCCCTTAATGTGCTGATCTATTGGTGGTGGTGGTGGACTTACTGTGGCGTTTGCTGCATGACAAGGATGGCTCTTATCTCGCATCCAATCGTTCGATTAGTTCATGGAGAAAAATAAGCAGCAGAAAGCTCTCTGTTTTCGGCTGCAAGTTGCAAGTGACAAGGATTCAGAATCAGCAGCCACCTGATACAGTGACGGCAGACGCAACCTTATTGCTTTCCTTCTTCGATCCAGAACAAAAAAAAAGAAAGAAAAGAAAAACAGATATGTTGTGTCTTTTTGAAGCTCGTTTAAGATCTCTCGCGATCTTGTTGTGGTTGCTCTCATCTGTTCTTCTCTGAAGAGAGAGAGAGAGAGAGAGAGAGAGAGAGAGAACAGAAACGTCAGGAGGACTGGATTGCAAGAGAATTAGGGATACGTTATGGGCCAGGCTCTAATATGGGCCTAGCCCATAAACGGAACAAGTCTAGTAATCTAAAGCGAACCGGCAGATCTTAACCGCACGATGTAATAATCACGGTTATGATTGCATCCACGTAGCCTCTCAATCCGTCAATCCCTGTAGATTTCGATGAAGTTTAAATGACAAAAATACCCCTGATAATATCCGTCGAGTCTCAATCAAGGTGCGTAAATTAGTCAATGGGCTGTCGCTATTATTGTCAATAGGAATCGATTAGGTTTCCTTGCTCCTCTGGACGAAGCCTATTCATGGTGGAAGAGTGCGGCTAGGGTTTGTTTTTTTTCCTACAAAACTCGTACCTTTCTTCTGCTACCCGGTGAGGTATCCTTCTCTTTCCTTGTATTTCTAGTGATTTTAATGGAGAGTGCTTCGCGTCGACGGATTTGCTAGTCCTGGAGTACCTCTGGTGCCACTCTGAAAGGGGCGATTTGGACAACATTTTACGGAGATGGCGACCAAGAATCCTTTTGATATACTGGGGGATAACGACAACGATGACCCTTCTCAGCTCGTCGTCGTCGTCCAGCAGCAAAAGTTAGTTGCTAAGAAACCCGCTGCGCCGGCCGCTGCTGCTCCGGTAGCGGCGAAGCTTCCGACGAAACCGGCCCCCCCTGCTCAAGCCGGTCAGTTTCTAGTACATATATTGTTAGGTTGCTCTTGTAAAAACGATCCTTTGGATGTTTTCCCCATCGTATCATTGTCTCTGTTCATCTATAAACAATGTCTGGTTGGATTGTTTTTGTTTGTTTCTGGATTAGTTGGAAGAAATTTCCATTCGATTCAAAAATTTACTCTCTGATTTGGGAATGTTCGTGGCACAGTGAGGGAGTCGAGGGAGGCGAGAAGCAACACCGCACCAGCACGCGGCGGAGCTGGTCGTGGCGGACCTGGCCGTGGGCGAGGCGGTGGACGAGGTCCAAGTCGTGACTTTGGAAATGAGAACCTGAATGGATTATCCAGGAGCTATGGTGGTGGCGGCGGTGGAGAAGATCGTGATGCTGACAAGCCTGACAGGGAACGTCCTCCACGTCAGCCTTTCAGTGGTGGCCGTCGTGGTGGCTATGCCGGCCGAGGTGGCTATGGGAATGATGAATCTGGAGGTGACTCTGAACGCCCTCCACGGAGGGTGTATGAGCGTCGGAGTGGAACCGGGCGTGGTTTTGAGGTGAAACGTCAAGGTGCAGGTCGTGGTAACTGGGGATCTGTAGCTGACGAAACACTTGAACAGTTAGGATATTGGTCTAGTTGAAACTTGAAACATCTTTTCATCTTTGTTCTAATGGAAACAGAAGCTTATTTTCAGTTGTGTGAGTGAATTATGCTGAGTTGTGAAATTCTGTTGAGCAGGGAAAAGGATGATGCCCTTAAATCTGATGATAAGTCGCCAACTGAGGGGCATCCAGAACAGGAAAATGTACCATTAACAGAGGAGAGCAAGGACAAGGAGGGTGCTGTTAATGAGACTGAAGAAAAGGAAGAGGATAAGGTGAGCTTCTCTTTAGATACATAATTCTCTTGGACTATAAAGATTGCCAGCTGAAATGATACTGATAATAGTTTATTGAGAATAGTTCTTTATTAAAAAAATATCTTATCATGTGTCAAGTTACCATATTTTGAAAATCTTAATTTAAAAAATGTTTTAGATTTTGTTTGTTATGTTATGCAAACATTTTATTAATGGGTCAATTTTCAAAAGCATATACCCAGTTTTCAACATTGAACTATGAATACTTTTTTATCTTCAACTGATTATTTCTTGACTTGTCAAAATAAAAAACGTCTGAATATACTTGTATTACTTTTTCTCTCATCTTTAAAATATCTCCTATTAACTATATGTGTGCGCTTGTGGAAGAATAACTAGTTTCTTGTTTGTTTTTTTTAATCTCTAGTCAATTGTGTATACTTTCATTTGGAGACCACAGATGTCATCCAAGCAACTGTTATTTTTCGACAATTTGACTTTATCTTGCTCCATTTTCTCATTCACTCATTTCATCTAGATAGAGCATTTGTAGATTTCCTTGGGCCATCTGTCTACTGTCTAAAATGTTCAATGTCAGTGTTTTGAATAAAGCTCACAAATTTTTTTCTTGATGTATCCATTTTAGGATTCTTGAGTCTTGACTCAGCAACACTCTTTTGAAAACTTTCCTATGTCCTGAGTTCCTACCATTCAGATGTATAAATTTCAATAAATATCAAGTTTTTCTGTGGAAACCATGCTCGTAATTTGTGCATAGAGTTATTTATTGTGCAGTGTATGTTGTTTTATCGCTTCTTGCAAATTTCAAGTGATTATTAGTGTTATTAGTGCATCTATTTTTGTTTTTTCATTTTGTGATAGTGTCTCTATCTGCATTGGGAAAAAGCCAGTTGGAGTACTACACATTTTTTCCAACTATGACCAGTAGATGTCTATAAATCTTCATTGCTTGTAATCACTCTTGTGAAGTCATTTAGAGTGGAACACATGTTCCAACTAATAGTGTGAAAATATCCAGTAACTTACTTAGTGTTTTTGACCATTGGTTCATATGTGTCATCATCAAGCTAATTGTTAATCATTAGGAGTGTTTAGTTCGGTTGGTTCATAGATTCTGGCAAGTACAACCTTTATCAATGTGTATGAAACACCTTTTTCACTGAAATTGGGAAGTCGAAGTTCTGTTGATTTTTTTTTGTTCTTCGTCTAGAAATTCTACTTGCAAAAAATAATAACTTTACTATCTTGCCTTCTACAAGCTTGAAGGGGAGCTTTGGCGCAACGGTAAAGTTGTTGCCATGTGACCTAATAGTCATGGATTCGAGTCATAAAAACAATTTCTTACAATGCAGGACCCTTCCCCGAAACCCTGCATTAATGGAAGCTTCATGCACTAGAATGCCCTTCTATAAGTTTCAGTTCATGTCTGGAGAACTTTCTTTCAAACACTGAAGTTGATCAAATTTGCTTCTGCACTTTATACTTAACTAGTCGCCCGCCATCACCATCAAGTTTGCATCTCATCATAATTTAAAGAAAACCACTATTATAGTCGTTGAAATTTCAATCTGTCTTTTTGGTAAAATAGCAGTTCATTTTTTTAAAAATAAAAACAGTAAAACCCGTCTGGAGAGTAAAATGAAACTAGCTTCCTATGTGACAGAATCAAGGTATCTGTATGTTTTGTTTTATCAATCGCTTCTTTTTAATCAGCTTTTGTTATTGTCTTGCCGCTGTATACACTTTCTGTTACCACCTACTATTTTTGTTCTCTGATGTTAGATTAAATAATCATATTGTCTTTTTGAACTTTGTGTTAGCAATTATAATTTCATAACTACTATAAAATTGTATTAACAAAGATCATATATTATTTAACTGAAATTCTTCTAGATCACTCTGTGCTTTGTGATTCAAGATTACCTTCTGAATCTTGTAGATATGCCCCTATTTATCATGAGTGACATTTAGAAGTCTTTTATTTGTTTATATTAACACTACTGAAGTTAGCATTTGTATCATTAAGCACTATAATCTATTGAGCAATTCTCCATGCCTTTCTTTAGTTATTTGTTTCGTTTGACCAAAGCAATAGAGTCAACATTAAAAGTAATTGTAGCTTCCAAATGCTGATTCTGCATGGATCTTCTAGTCTGTTCATTCCAGATGTAGAAATCAGTAGCTAAACAACATGGTTTGTTTAATTCTATTGTATAGGAGATGACTTTGGAAGAATATGAGAAAATAAAAGAGGAGAAAAGAAAAGCCTTGCTTGCATTAAAAGCTGAGGAGAGAAAGGTTGAAATCGACAAGGAGTTGCAGTCTATGCAGCTACTATCAACTAAAAAAGAAGTCGATCCTATTTTTGTTAAATTGGTATGCTTACTGCCAAGGTCTTATATCCCCGACCAGTCGTCTACGATTTTGCTATTGTTATATGGTACATCTTTCAGGGCTCTGACAAGGATGCTGGGAAAAAGAAGGAAAACATCGATCGTGATGATCGGAGCAAAAAAGTACTAAGCGATGTCTTTACATGATGCTATCAGTTATTTAAGATTCTCCCTTTTGCTAGTATTGAAATTTGAATTCTTGTTTACAGCCTTTGAACATGAATGAGTTCTTCAAGACCGGCGAAGGTAAACAGTACTACAGTCCAGGTGGCCGTGGGCGTGGCAGGGGAAGAGGTGACCGTGCACCATCGAGAGGCGGTGGCGGCTACGGCTACGGCTACGGCGGTGGAAGCTCAAACTTCACAGCTGCTGCTCCATCAATTGAAGATCCTGGCCAATTTCCCACACTCGGTGGGAAGTAGAGTATTATTATTATTATTATTAAGTTTTAGGTTCGAGTTTTTATCAGCCTGCGAAAATTTTAGAGATTTTTAGTTCTTAATTTAAGACTCCATGTCTCCTGAGAAATCAACGTGTGTCGGTTCTTCATTTCGCTTAAACTATGTATACTGAAGCTGTCTCATTAACAGTATTTTCTTAAATATGTTTGTTTGCTACTTGCATTTAAACACTATTAGTCCGTCGAGCTTTGTTCATCAAGAGCTTTTAGGTTTTGATTAGACAAATCTTTTGCTGGTTAGTAATTTTATCATTGTGCCAAAGTTCTCTTTCAATGGGAACTAATAATAAACAGAAATGATAAAGGATGATAACTAGTTCAGTTGATAAAGATCATAAAAATTCGCTGATAAAGATCACTAGTCAAGAGATAGTAGTACAACCAAAATAAACTAACAATGTGACAAAATATAGATCAAGAATGTGGCAATAATAGAAAGGATGAATACAGATTGCACCTGTTGGCACATTAACTTTCTGAACGTTTTTAACTTCTCTGTGGAACACTCTTTCTAGTTCCCAGGCTGTTTGTGAAGCATCGTATGGTGTCTTTCTGAGGCAAAACCTCCAGATTTTGTTTCACAATAGGAATATTGTTGTTGCTCAGGTCGCTCTTGTTTCCTTGGGCATACCTGGGCGTCGAAGTGTATCGACAATCCTTCAAGTCGCCCTCCAAAATCCTAAGAACCTTCAAGTGTAAATCCAGTGTTAAACCTGAGGAAATCAATTTTCTTCACCTACTTTGAGCTGCAGAACTCTTAAAGACGTACCTGAGACATCCGAGGCCTGGCATGAGCATCTCGTCTGATGCACAAAGACGCAGCGTGCAACATCCAGTGTATTTCATCTTCTGAGTAATCACTACCTAAACAAGGATCTATGAACTCTTCCATGGCATACTCTTCGAGCAAAGGTCGGGCCTGTTCGCAAAAAAAGAAAATTTAACCGAAGCTGCAACTAGGCACTGATGAAACAGTAAGTCCTACAAAATTGAGCTAGTGATTAATGGAGTACAGAGGAATTTTGGAAACAAAAAGTTTCCACTTACCCATTCTGTGAGGCACTGCTGACCCTTTGGTTGGTTTATATCAACAGCTCTCCGTCCAGTCACAAGCTCCAGCAGGACTACTCCAAAGGAATATACATCGGCTTTTTCTGTAATTTGCCCGCTTTGAGCATATTCAGGTGCTAGATATCTACACGAATGGAGATGATTTTAGATTAATAGCCTAGTCGCTAAGGTAGAAGATTTTTGCTCTGGTGATTACCCAAAGGTTCCTATCACTCGCGTTTCAACACCAAGATAACCATCTGGCTGCCATCTTGCTAAGCCAAAATCACCAACCTTTGAGTTACACAATGAAAGGTCAGGTGTCTTTTTATGTCAAAATAATCACACTCCAAACTGTTAGAGGATATTAGCTTCAGATTCTTGAGGAGAAAATGGAATTAATATGAAACCAGGTTGCAAAACTTTGGCAAGGTTTTGTATCTAGTATCATTATACTCATAGCAGTGTGTATTAGATACTAGTGCTGCTTTTCTTAGTTAGTTTGCATCTCAACAAACTAAAAAGATATTTGATCATCTGATAAGCGCATGAACAAGATAGATGTGGCACGATTATGTTCTTATCATGACTAACCAAACAGAAGCAAACCTTCAAAACTTATGGGGACTAAGACAGGAAGAACAGCAATCAAAAGGAAAATCAGCGTTAAACTGAATTAAGAACGATAGGATTCAAGGCAATAGAAAGCAGCATAAAGCGTGATATCTCAAACAGAAATGTTGTAATCAATTTTAACACCTCTAACACTCCCAGAATATTATGTGAGAAAACCTATAAATCCACATCAACTCAATGTTTGCAGCAGGGAATTTGAAACCATACCAATGGTTCAAAATCATGGGTTATAAGAATGTTGTTTGGCCTCATATCTCGGTGGACTATGCAACCAACTCTGCACTCTTCATGAAGATACCTCAAACCCCGAGCAGCTCCTAAAGCAATTTTTTGCCGAGAAGACCATTCCAATGGTTCTTGATTACGACCTACAGGAATAAAGGTATATGATCTTCTAGGTCAGAACAAATCCACCACATGCAGCAATTTATTCTCAGTATGAAACATTTAGATGGATATCAGTATCAAGTGCAATGATTACAAGTCCATCACTTGCAAATAAGATATTAAATGTTCAGCAAACCGTTTGAATCTGGATAAGAATAATCATCTCATTATTGATGTTTACATGACTGGTAATACATAACATTAATGCCTAAATAAAATATTCCTACAGGTTACTTCAGGTATCAATAATTATCTAATAATGCTTCCAGAAACATGCTGTCAGTTAAAAAATAAAAAACAAAAATAACAAGATTTTGGACAACATTCATTCAGTGTCAATCTTAAACATATTAGAACACTACTATGTGGTCATAGCCAATTTCTGCCAGTCACCTAAGTACAGTTTGAATCTCAAAAGATTTATGTAACATTGATATATAATGGACTTTATTCTTAATAGGGTAGTAATTAAAAGGATATAAATGAATTTAGTACTGACCATAGAGATGAGTATCCAACGATCCATTACAAATATATTCATACACCAGCAACCTTCTCCTATCTTCTACACAAAATCCAATTAACATCACCACATTCCGATGTTGCGCACAGCTTAGAACTTCCACCTCTGAGCAGAATTCTTGATCGCCCTGCGAACTAGCTAGTTTATGTTGCTTGACTGCAATTGCTTGACCATCTGGAAGGACACCTCTATGTACAGATCCATACCCTCCCTCAGCCAAGAAATTTGCTTGCGAAAACCCACCAGTAGCAAGTTCTAGCTCTGAGTAGCTGAACCACCTAGGAGGCTTTCCAAAAACAGGTGCCTTGTGCTGGCATATGGAGCATAGAGGAGGTGGTCCTGGAGGTGGATTTCTTGAGAGAGAAATAGCTTCTCTGACATTCCCACTGAAGTTCAAATCTAATTTACAACTCAGAGAACCAACTTCAGCTTCTCTGTCCAGCTTAGTAAGTTTATCCAACAAGGCTTTGGCTGTAGACATACGAGCATTACTATTAAATGATGGAGATCGTTCATGAATTTCCCTTGACAATGGGCAGCCACCTCCAAAAATCTCTACTATCCAGGGCTCAAATTTTGCTTTACCAGGGCTAAGAGTCGCACTATCAGAATTGGAGGTAGATATATCTATGTTCCTTATATCTTTTGTAGCTAGATGCTCCTCTTTCCGAGAACAACTGATTGCTTCAATGGCAAAAAAAGGAGAGGTACCATGATCTGAGCTAGACATTGATGATGTACCAGCTTCAGTATTAGTAAATAATGTCTCTACTTCAGGACTACTAGTTGGTGTCACAACTGGTCCTCTAATACATTTTTGAGAATCTTTGTTACTGGCAGAAGCCTTTGAGCTATCTAACTCTGAAGGCACCTGACAAAGTAATTGCATCTCTGCATCATCGGATCCTATTAAATTCAAGCGAAGAACTTTAGGTTGGGAGTGTTTCATTACTACTATGTTACATTGTAATTCATCAATGCAACACTTCTCTTCGTTCTTCAGCCGTCTGTAGAAAGAAATAGCATCAAGATGTCAAAATGAGAAAGCAGCATAATTAACTCATGTTGCATATAAGAGAAGCCAGTTGTTAAAAAAAAAAAAAACATATAAGATCCTCAAGGCAGACCAGACAAAAAAAAAAAACAGAAAGAAAGAAAGAAAGTTCATGTAGATCATTTCCTGTCTAACACAACCCAGTTCGCCTGGACTCGTTTGGATTCTGCAGCCACTGCACCACAAGGTGATCCACAAACAATCTTTATCTTGACATTTATCTACAAAGAAAAGGAATTAGGTACATTCAATGGGAAAATTTAAGGAAGACCATAGAGGAATGACAAAAGCAACTAACCTTGTTTGAATCATAAACGTCATGAAGTTGCAGCATCAGTTGAGAGCAGGAATCAGTAATGTCAGATTTCTGCTCCGAAGGTGTACCAGGTTGTGATTTCCCATGGCCACTAGCACAGTCAGCAGCAAATCTTGGAAATCCCCATTGTTTTCTACCTAAAAAACTAAAGATTTTAATAAGGCAGATCAATCATACACCAGCGAAGAAGAAATGTGCTAGCATCACAAAGTTTAGTAATTACATTGAAAGGAAAAAAAATCCACAGCCACAAAGAGTTTGGTTGTGATGCTTTGGCAAATATATGCCATCTACTAAGATGAAGAAAATTTATATACAATATAAAGCATTATGATCGACTAATATATTTTACAGAAGGAACATGAAATATCAAATACACCACGTTGATTTCCAAGTAAAAAAAATAAGTCTAACCACGTTAGGCATAGTGACTTGTGAAGTGCCTACAACCGTATTTAGAAAATATCAGATTCTGCTATTATATAGTTGACTAGGTAACGTACTAGCGGTGTGAAGAATAGATATACGACCAAACTTGCTAAGTAGCAGACTCGTCTTTGAGTAACCAAATGAGAAAGACAACCGATTTGAAACAATCATAACCAATGGCTAGCTAACTAGCAGGTTTCCAAATGAACCGCACAACAAACTCTTTAGTAAAGCAGTGATCAAGAAGACATCAGTAGCTGTGTTGCTACGAAGAGACCAAAAAAAACTCTGGGAATTTTTAAGTTAAGACAGAAATATAAGAGAATAGAAAACTAGGGAAATGAACTCCAAGAGAAGATAGAAAATGGTACCGGAAGTGTGCGAAGGAACCACAACCAAGAGCATTATGCAATCTCCAGGCTGAACAACATGTGTTAAAGCCCATACAAGGGCTGTCTTTGGGATCTCTTTTGAAGCCCTGACTGCAACAACAACCTTCTCAGTAGCATCAAGGCCCTTGACACTCTTCCCCTGCTCTGGCTGCTGGTTGGTACTCATTTCTCCCTAACTCGAGAAGAACTTTCTTAGCTAAGCTCTTGGCTCCATGTCAATTTCTCCAGGTCATGTTTACTTGTATGAGTCGGCATAAGACGAGAAAATACAAGCAGAGAAATAAAGATAGGTCTTTTCTTTCACTGTTCCACTGATCGGAGGGGAAGCTATTGAAGATGACCAGCATCTGGACCACACCACGGAGGCACGGAGAACTATTTTCTATGTTTAAAGCGATCCAAAAGGATGCTTTTGACCCAGCAGATCAAATATTTCACTTTGACCAACCAGAGAATTATTAATTTCCTTGTTCGTTAGTATCGCCGTCTCTTTATATCCTGGAACTCCTTGTTGCTCCTCGAGCTCACCTGCGTCTAATCCAAATTTTCTGGTCTAAGTCCAACTCTTATAGAGGAACTGCATAGTAGCCGCTCAGATGATGCGGTGATTTCTTACAAAGCAAAAGGTCGTTTTCCAAAGCAAACGAATGGGGAAAATGCAATGCAATAATAGAAGGCATATAGGCACTGTTCTCGTGAATGTGCTCGCTGCTTTTCGCTATGAAACAGACAGTGAACAGTGGATGATGTCCTGCAACGTCTCTTTGAACTCCCAAACCAGATTGCTAGAACCCCTAAACTCTGTTAAAAGAGCATCTTCTCGGCATCAACAAGGTATCTTGTTCAGGGAATTGAAAAAGGACGTCAAAAAAAGCCTTATCCACCCCACGAAACTCAACTGTAGATGAGTCTGAGCAACACAACGCTTTCCGACACCTTTGCAAAACCACCACGACGCAGGAAGCGTCACATACTCAACCTTCAAACACCCTGAGATCGTAAACTAGAACCCCAAGCTCGACGACGCTGTCGAAATCCATATAAAACCAAACTTTCGCCTCGGCATAGCGCTGTTCCCTTCCAAATCTACGCCGTCAGACTCCCCAAATAAACCAGGAGAGCGGACAAATCCAGACGCAGGCCGACACTGTTAAAAGCTTCCAAATCGAGATTTCGCTTGCCAGATAACTCCAAAACAAGACAACCCTAATTCATATCCCTTTCGTCTTCTGTCGCAATCAAAACGAAGCAAAATCCTCTCAAATCTCGTCAGCTTTTGCGATCTCCATGCTGAAGAACACCTCATTTCCCAAAACACCCCTGCACGTTCTACCACTTTTACCAAACTACCCCTACCCCATATTTACTGAATATAATATTTTTGTAAACCATCTTCCAAATTTTTAATAATGTAATTAATAATTAATTAGAATAATTCATTGCAACGGCTCGACTTCTAAACCCGACCATGAGCCGGAAATTGAGTCGACTCGACCAGCTCCAATTGGCTCGGCATGGTAAATGGTCCGGGCCGGACCAAACGCTAGATCCATTATAAATAAATCACATTAATAATTCATTTTTTTTCTTCTTTACTTTTCTCCAGTGCATTGTCTACCCGGCCATATTCTCAAGTTGTGCTCAATATGAGAATATTCTTTCCATAATATTCTACTTTTTGGAATCAATGGCTTATTACTTAATTTGATTCCATGTCATCATCGCTCAATTGGAGGTAATTCCGTAACAAGACTCAACTAAGTAACTTATTGATGATCAATGACTCATCTCTACCATCATCCTTGATTTCTTTATATACTCTTCTTCCCTTGTCGAGAACATCACTTCTTGTCCATGGCAGGAGTTGTCGTAGTGTTTGATTTTGATTTCACCCTTATCGACTGTGATAGTGAAAATTGGGTCGTTGATGCGTTCGGGCTCACCGATCTCTTTGAACAATTTCTTCCTACGATGTCATGGAACTCTCTTATGGTTTGCTATCATTTAAGTTGAAATTCTCTTCTCATGAATATCTTTAAGTTCTTTGCCTTCATCTCAGGATAAAATAATGAAAGAGTTGCATTCAAAAGGGCGATCGATCGAAGACATCGAAGGGTGCTTGAAGACTATTCCATTAGATTCTCATATAGCCAGTGCCATTAAGATTGCTCATACTCTCGGGTAATAATGTTTATGAGTTCAATCGTGAGAGTCTAGACGGGGCTAAGTTTTATTATTACTTCTTCCTAATTTGTTTTTGGATTAGATGCGAGTTGAGGATCGTGAGCGATGCGAACAAATTGTTTATCGAGACGATTCTAGTGCGACATGGGCTATTAGAGTATTTCTCGGAGATCAACACAAATCCTTGCTATGTGGATGAAGAAGGAAGGCTTAGGATCTTGCCATATCATGATCACAACATTGTGTCGGTCCATGGGTGCAATCTCTGCCCTCCAAATATGTGCAAGGTAGATTTAGTTAGTTAGTTAGTTCATCGAACAACATTAGTAGATATATGTAACGATTATACCTCTTGTATTGTTTGTAGGGGATGATAGTTGATCGGATTCAAGCATCCTCGGGCATTATTGCAGGGAAGAAGCAAGTGATCTATGTCGGAGATGGCAAGGGTGATTACTGCCCTTCCCTTAGGTTGACGGAAGGAGATTATCTGATGCCGAGAAAGGACTACCCTTTGTCGAAACTTTTGAATGCGAACTCGGACTTACTAAAGGCTAAGCCGCATCATTGGAGTAGTAGTGAAGAGCTCAAAGAAGTGCTTCTTCGACTCATCACTCAGTTAGAAGAAGAAGCTAATTCACTATCCTTGATGAGTTGCAATCACAAGGAAATACAAGAATCTCCACAAGAATTAAGTACTTTCATGTAATTGTTATTATTAATGCGATTAAGAAAGCTAAACTAAAGTTTAACTTAAAAAGGGTCAAAATTAAGCTCCCAACTTAAAGGAATCCTCAGTTCTCCTTTTCTTTTTTCTCATTTAAAAAAAAATATCCACGTGTCCTCCAATATATATATATCCAGGAGCTGGGAGCTTCGACCATGGCGTGGACTTGCTCGTCTCTTCTCCGGAGCACGACTCTCCCTCCCCTGTCGGCGATAATCCCGCCGACTTCACAGTCCGGAAACTCTCTTCCGCCATCTTCAACCCTTTCCCTTTCTTGCATGAGGACCAGCGGAATCGGACTTCCTCGTGAGTGTTCCTCCGGAAGCTACTCCGAAATGCTCCGAGCGTTCACCTCGAGTAGATCGGTCACCCAGGGGAAGGCCATACATGGTCGCTTGCTGAGGTTGGAATTCGACGCCGGTGTGTATCTGTGGAACTGCTTGCTTCGTCTGTATTCACAATGCGGTTGCTTGGAAGCGGCTCGATCGTTGTTCGACGAAATGCCTCACCGCGATGATGTCTCATGGACGACCCTCATGGAAGGGTATGCACGTACGGATCGCGCGGAAGGAGCCTTGAGATTGTTCTGCGAGATGGTGACGGATGGAGCTCGGCTGAACGCCTTTGCTCTTGCCTCCTGCCTGAAATCTTGCTCAATTTGCGGAGACTTGGATTTCGGGCAGCAGTTGCACGGGGTTGTTGTGAAAATTCAGCCTTTTTGTGATCTATTTGTTGGGTCTTCGCTTGTTGATCTATATGCAAAGTGTGAGCGCATGGATCTTGCTGAGAAAGTCTTCTTTAGTCTTCCAGAAAAGGATCCCTTTTGTTGGAACACAATCCTAGGTGGATACGTTTTTATGGGTCAAAACATGACAGCCTTTAAGATTTTTTGTCAGTTGATGCAGGCGGGAGAAACTATCAGTGAGTTCACTTTGCCTACTGTGATCAAGTGCTGTGGGGGCTTGGATGATGTTAGACGAGGCTTGTCAGTTCATTGTTTTGTGATCAAGAGTGGGTTGGAACAAGATGGGTTCTTAAGTAGTAGTCTAGTGGATATGTACACCAAGTATGGTTTGGCTATGGAAGCTCATAAGGTCTTCATTAGAACTATCGATCCTGATACTGTGGTCTGGAGTGCGATTATATCATGCTTTACTCAGCTAGGAATGTGCACTGAGGCAGTTGAATTGTTTATAACCATGGAGAGGGTAGGAGCCAAAGCAAATCATCGTACTCTTGCGAGCGTGGCAAGTGCTGCTTCTGAGTTAGGTGATCTAGCTCTATGTGCCAGTCTTCATGCATACATTTTGAAAAATGGATTTCAAACAAGAATAGAAGTTGGCAATGCTATATTAAACATGTACATGAAGAATGGGGCTGTACGAGATGGGTGTGTGATGTTTGACACTATGTTGGACCACGACACTGTATCTTGGAATTGCCTTCTCTCTGGATTTCACAGTGGGAATTCCTGTGACCAAGGGCTAAGAATCTTCAGACACTTGCTAACAAAGAATATCATCCCTAACAGTTATACTTACATCAGTGTGTTAAGATCTTGCACTAGCCTGAGAGATAGAAGTTGTGGATCCCAAGTTCATGCTCATATTTTGAAGAATGATCTAGCTGGTGATTCTTTCATTGGAAGAGCTATGGTTGACATGTACACAAGTAGTGGTAACCTAGAAAATGCTAGTCTGATCTTTAGTAGACTGATTGAAAGAGATGTATTTTCTTTTACTTTAATCATTACTGGATACACAAATACAGATCAAGGTGAGAAGGCCATTGATTTCTTTAGACAAATGCTTCGAGAAGGTATACAACCCAACGAATTCACAATTTCTAGTTGCCTGAGAGCTTGCTCGGACTTGGCAGCATTAGCTAGTGGTTGCCAGTTTCATGCCCATGTCATAAAGCGTGGACCTGATTGGCTCATATGTTTCATGCAATCTTGTCGATATGTATTCAAAATCTGGGTGTTTGATGGATGCAGAATCGACATTCAGTGAGTCAACTTCACATGATCTAGTTTCATGGAATACATTAATCTGTGGATACTCTCTACATGGGTATGTATGGAAGGCTCTTGAGTCCTTTAAACAGATGATAGAGGAGGGGGAGAAACCTGATGGAGTTACATTTATTGGTGTCCTCTCAGCTTGTAGCCATGCAGGTTTACTTAATGAAGGGATGATGTACTTTGATTCTATGCACCACATTTATGGAATCACTCCTACAATTGAGCATCAACGCTGCTTGATCGACATCCTGGGTAAAGCATCTAAGTTTGATGAAGTTGAACAATGTATCAATCAGATGGGATTGTCATCAGATGCTTTGGTATGGCAAACAGTTCTTGGAGCCTGTAGAACACATGGAAATGTTGAATTTGCAGAAAAGGTGGCAAACAAACTGAGTGAATTGGATCCAAGTATGCATTCAAGTTACATCTTGATGTCCAATATCTATGCAGTCGCTGGAAGGTGGGCGGATGTCACTAGAACGAGGCAAGTTATGGCTAGTCGTGGTGTCAAAAAGGAGCCAGGATGTAGCTGGATTGAGGTGGATGGCCAAATTCATGTGTTTCTAGCCCAAGATCATCCCGACTAACAGCCGTGACCATGTATATGAAGCTGAAGGATTCAATAAGTGTTTGTAGTGGATACACCAGGTTGACACCTATCAATATGGAGGAGAGAATACTCTTTCTGGCATTCAAGGAGTGGACCTGCCATTAACTGTATAACACATTCTTTAAACTTGAACTTACAGAGGCAGATAGAAGAGACTTTCCAGAATGTTTCAGTTGATCAGTTGGTAGATTTTCTCCCTGATGACCTTTCCAAAGCTTGGTCACCATGCCACTTCTTCCTACGGTAATTCAATCCCCTACTTCAAAATTATTACAATTCAATGATAGATGAAAGTAACAACTCAGTTATTGCAAGAGTCTATACTCTCTGTTATTTGTGTTTCTTTAGTTACAGCATCTGATTGCCTAAATTGTCTTAGAACGACAGCAGAGATGTTTGTGTTTCTTTCTTGACAAACTTGGATTTGTGTTTTCCTGAATCCCACATGAATCTTGTTGAGGCTAGATCGAACCTTCAGTGTAATCTTCATAAACCTCGGAAAGCTGAGTGTTACTCTATTTCCATGCATCACGTTGGCATTTCCTTTTGTTCTCAATAATATTCCTTTATCATTCAGGGCTATATTCTTGAATTTGATGGTAAAAGTATTCCCAAGCAGGACTGCAAACAGAAGATTTTGCAAGTTATTACTGAAACAGGGACATGCTGATAAAGTATCATGATAGAACACAGATGATAGAACTGGTGAGCAAAAAAGACACAAGGTTCAACTCCAGCAATGGCAAATCTCTGAGACTGTAATGTCAAACTCTTCAGGTTAAACCAGAAGATCTATGCATGTTCATGTTCATGCACAATAAGAAGTAACAGTATGACTTGTTTTCTGATATATTGTACATAGAATTTCATCATTAAACAAGTTCAACTGGTTGAAGTTGAAGATGTAAAGAGTAGAGAGCAAAAAAAAAACTTTTAAATAATGTAATAATTATAATTTAATTGATTATTTGACTTATTACTGGTAATATAGTTTTTATAGAATACAATTTTATGTAACTTAAAAATACATAATACGTATAAAGAAAATAAAGTTTTTTTAAATTAAAATCTTTGTGTGGGAGTTCAATAATAAAATCGTGGGAAAAATCTTTTTTTTAAAAAGAAAAATTACCAGAAATTGGTGGTTTCTGATGCTATTTATTGCGCGTTTGCGAATCACGACGCCGCATCGATTCCCCGAACCGCCATGGCCCTCCTCCCTCGTACAGCGCGCCTTGCCCTTCTCTCCACCCAAAGGTCGGCCGCGATCCATGCGGCTGCGGCTTTATCCTCCTCCGCTGGCTCCTCTCCATCCCCGGCGCCGTATGCGCGGGCGCCTCCCCCTTCGGCGTCGTCGCCGACGGGACTCTCGAAGGCGGCAGAGTACGTGATCTCGAAGGTGGACGATCTGATGAACTGGGCCCGCCGCGGGTCGATCTGGCCGATGACCTTCGGGCTCGCCTGCTGTGCGGTGGAGATGATGCATGCCGGCGCCGCGCGCTATGATTTTGATCGGTTCGGTGTCATCTTCCGCCCGAGCCCTCGCCAGTCCGACTGCATGATCGTCGCCGGAACACTCACCAACAAGATGGCACCTGCTCTGCGCAAGTAAGATGAATTAAAAATTTAATCCTGTTTCTGATTCTTCTTATCCCTCAAACTGATGCCTTTTCCCGATGACGATGCATGTTCCTTGTTCTGAATGGTCTTCTCATGAGTGTCAAAAATTTGATGGCTACCAATTATTATTATAGATTTTGGACCTTGGTGATGGATGATACTTCAGGTCTTTAGTTCAATTAGTGTAGTTACAGAATTCTTGTGTTTATGGGTCTTCATCATCTGTACTGAACATTTAGTTTGATAGTAGTTAAACTGAAAGTTGGTGCCGTCCAGTTTAGGTTTTTTCTATCAACATACCACCCCTTTAGGAATTGATTTGCTTACTATCATCTACAGATGCGGTTCAAAATTGCTTCGAATGAACTATTTTCTTGTATAGGTTTGAGTACAAGTATAATGACTCTACAAAATGTTTCTGGCCAACGGTGCCAGTTTTCAATTCTTCAGATGGTTAGTCCCAACAGACAATGCCTTTTTGTCCTTTAGGTGATTTCATGACATCCTAAAATGATTGGCTAATATATGAAAATATTGTAATTACTGACTCTTGTTTGATCCTCCAAGCCATAACATTTACTTATTAATGAGCTTCTGCTAGGTATGTAATTGATTCAGTGAGCTTGTTGTTTAATTTGTATTGGCTGGAATTGCTGTATGTGAGGCATGGAATAGATTTGCACTTGTATTGCTCATTGTTTTGCTGTTGTATATTCTTGGTTGAATTACATACTTTGTCCCTTTCAAAACTTAGATGATCATGGTGATTCAGCTTTTAATCTTAGATGTTGATTGTTGATTTAATCTCATATTAAGATTTTTCAGAAAAGTTCATGCCACTGTTCATTTATTTTCTAGATTTACTCGGTCCATCTTCTTATTCAATTTCCATGATTCATCGATACTACCACTTCATATCATCTTTGAACTACTTGCTTCATTATCAACGCCAAAGGATTAATCAGTTGGGAGGTTTTCTAACTTGGCTCGTTTTCATAAGGGATACTGAATGAGTAAGTGAGAGGCTGCAAGCCTTCAACTCTCAGTTTATTCTTGGCTAAGCAAGTTTCAGTATGTTCTTTCAACGTAGTGGAGATGACACATCATACTCTAGTTAGTGGCCTCTAAGTTGATACTTTTTTACATGTAAACTTCGTAACCCACCTTTTCTGGATTTTAATATGTTCCTATCCTTAATTGTTTGCCTATGATCTAAGGATGATTCAAAGAAATTAATCAAATGAGGCCCAAGTGAGTAAGATAAGGCAATTGGTTGCTGCATGGGGTAATATGTAGATTCAAACAAGAAAGGAAGGTTTCCTCATGTGCAAGACTTACCCCGAGTGGACTATGGGAAACAAAAGGTGATAGTCTTTGAGATGCCACCTCTTATTGAAGAGAAAATAAGGGATAAAACCCAACTGGATGATGAAGGCAGGTCAAACCAAGATCTTGATAATAATTTCCAATGCCCTTATCAATTAAGCCAGTATGTGCCTTTATCTTGGAGATACCACTTACCAGCATGGTTGACTTTGCATCCACATAAGTATATATGCATTGTATTGACCTTGTTTTTTTAGTTCTTGGTTGTTGTGCCTTACAACCATTGTATCTGCCATCACGATCAAGCCATCTATGTCTCAATCGTTTGGGCTTGCTATATGGATCTTATCTCCTCATTGAGTTCATGCAAAGCAGTACCACTGATAATATTTAAATGAAGATGCCTTTTGCACTTTTCACAATAAAATCTATTAAAGTCTTCTAAGAATAAAATCCCCCTACATATTACTTGTATTTTTACCCTTGCTCTCCTTATAGTTCCATCATCCACTTCCTCCTCAGTGGAAGCTAACAGTCATAAAGGAGTACTCAATAAGAGGATTAAGATCCCACCTTGATATGGCGTTTGGTGATGACAGAGGTTTTTGAGATTCTGCATGGCTGCTGTCCACTATGCTTGAGGAAGGGATAAATCAGTGAAAGCATCAGAGAAATAGGTGGAAGAAGGGTTCTTAGATCATATCACTAAATTGTCACAAGATGAGTTTCACCGTTCCACGTCTCAAAGATTACTGCTGAAGTCAAATAGAACTTGCTGCCAAGGAGAAGGCAGGTGATTAAGAAAACTGAGAAAATAGAAAAGAAGGATAGCAATGGCCCCACAGCTATGTGCATGCACATACACACACAAATCGACATTGTTGCACTGAACGTGTTGCTGCTCAATATGGAGGTGAAGTACAAGAACACAAGATATATCAAGAGGAAGAAGAGGGGAAGCAGGATCTCACAGATAAGGTAGAGATGGCTCTTGCCTAACAATTGAATAAAGATGCCAGGCTTGGAAACTAACGGGAAGACGCAATTTAATGCTGCTGTAGCAAAAATGAATGCATGGATCGAAGCCAGTGAAGGGGATGCCAGCCAAAATCTAGGAGAGGAGGGTGCAGCTTTTGAATTGTGAGCTAGTAGGTCGCAAATCTGTCGGGATCATGTGGATGAGGATCTGGATGATGGGAGGGAGAGAGGGAGCTACATTTTAGGTGGGCCAACTGGTTGTGGATTAACAAGTATGATTTAATAAAACAGGATAGAACATCTAAGTCATTTCATAATATTGAAAATGGAACTTATCATAATATCATCTTCCTCGATGTGCACTGAGTTGTCTAAACCCATACTTGAATGTTCCTGATACAGAAACTGCAATTATAGACAGATCTGAATTATAAAATTTCCATCCCATCGTGAGACTATAGTAGAATGTGGATCCCTATCTGCAATTATAGCAGCTAGTTCACTTCAATTTTTAGTTATTTGCAATTCTGCATTCATCATGCAACTGAAAACAAAACTTGATATCGTCATGAAATTTGTCTGAAAAATAGTTTTTCTTTCCTTCCTGCTTCATCCAGGGTTTATGATCAGATGCCTGAGCCTCGGTGGGTGATCTCGATGGGCAGCTGCGCGAATGGTGGAGGCTACTATCACTACTCATACTCTGTTGTTCGAGGTTGCGATAGGATCGTTCCGGTCGACATCTATGTCCCTGGATGCCCTCCTACAGCTGAGGCACTACTCTATGGCGTCCTCCAGCTCCAGAAGAAGATTAATAGGCGCAAGGATTTCCTCCTCTGGTGGACCAAGTAGAGCAGTTAATCAATCACTGCTTCACAAAGTTCCATAGATCATGTGTTATATTATGAAGTCAAGATATTAAACACTCTGTCCCCACTGAATAATTCCATGCAGTTTGTGCACTGGCTTGAATACTCTTATCAGGACAACCTTTTTATTAAGTTGTGGTTTATGTTAAAGTTTTTCTGGTCTTTAAATGGATGTTTGGATGGTAAAATGACAGGAGCAAAAATGTAGGAGTATTCAGTAAAATAATAATAGTAAAATTACATGGGCTTATTTTTATTTTATTAGAAAATATAACAAGTCCACAGAAAACACATTTCTTTTTCTTTTTCTTTTTTCTGTCTTTTAACTATTTTAATTAAGTAGATAATTGGAAAAGTCATTAATTATTATACATCGGGTCCTAGTTTTTTTTTTCATGCGGTAGAATGACCGAATTGCGCACGATGAGCCCTAGCACTCGAAATCACCAAACTACCCCCATTGATCTGGATGAATAAATTCCGGATGCCTTGATCGAAAGCGCTGCGGTTGCCACTCCACTCTGCGATTTCTTCCAGTAATGTCCTTGTTTTTTTCCTTCTAGATTTGCTGATCGTATGCGTTCTCGATCCCTAAATTTCTCCTAATGGTTCGAGATTGTGTTTTGCCTTAATCGTCAGTTATATCTAGGGTTTGCATCTCGCCGATCCCTTCTGTTTCGATCGTAATCTAAGTTTGTTTTTAACGGAAAAAGATCGTAGTTGAGTTTTAGGATTCTATAGATCACTAAAGATGTCTTTGTGCTTCCCAATTTTTGTTTTTTCCCCAGAATTTATACTTGTTTACTTATTTTTGCTTGCTATAAATGAATGGCTGATTGAATTATGTGGCTAAGTTTTTTTGGCATTGGCTTTGTTGTAATTTGTAGATGGCGGCGAGACTACAGCAGCTGC
Organism: Curcuma longa; assembly: GCF_044706935.1. Taxonomy (NCBI): domain Eukaryota; kingdom Viridiplantae; phylum Streptophyta; class Magnoliopsida; order Zingiberales; family Zingiberaceae; genus Curcuma; species Curcuma longa. Next base: position 3,030,763 of record NC_133877.1, read on the forward strand.
GATCGAAGGCTGTGCAAGCCTCTGGGTTTGTGTGTAAGCACGGAGGCGCTTACTACAAGGAGCTTCTGGAGAAGAACAAACATCACATTGTGCAGCCGCCGACCATCGAAAAGTGCCAAGAATTGTCAAAGCAGCTCTTTTACACCCGTCTTGCGAGGTCCGCCTCTTTATGAATTATCTTTGCCTGGCTACTCTATTGGGCATGAAGACTGATGAGCATGGGAGTGGTTTTTTCCTCTTCATTACGTGATTTTATTTTTCTTGCTCCTGAACACTTTTTAACAAGGCAGATCTAGATTTTTTATTCTCTTTTTATAAGGAAAAAGACCATAGATATTGCTTATTTCGGCATCTGATGTCGATTAAGTGACAAGGTTTATATACAACAGGTTAAGTAGAATACACTCAGGCAGCTGATAGTTAGATTACTTTTGTTTGTCTGCAGATCCTTCCATAGACGGTCAATTGGATTTTTTATTTTATGTATTCATCTTCTCTTGTGTGCCATGTTTTTCGTTAAACTGTTAATAATAGATTTTGGTTCAATTCTGATGTTCTAATTGTTAAAGACATCAACTTGTTCTTGATTTATATTGTTATTGTAGATAATTAATTTCTATATGAGATACATTTGGAATTTCTTTGTTGCTAAGTATGTCCAGTTTTTATTCCACTTAAAACTGTCATCCACTTCATTTAACTATGGAAAAAGATAGAATATTTGCAAACTAAAGTGAATTTATCTACCTTCCATGTCCTCTTAGTGATAAACAGCTATGTCATTTGGGTTGACTACTAATGAATTGAATTTGAAAGATTAAAATTGCTGTTTATGTAGTTGGATTCTTTTAAATTTTTAATCAAGGTGATTTAGCGCCTGTCAGTGATTTGTCATCAGCCAATATGTGCTTCTCACTTTCAGTGATTTATTATTAAAAATGACATGCCCTAGGCCGAGCGCTTCCCCCTTAAGCTATGGGGTGGCGTGGTATTCCACGGGAGAGGTTGTTGTCGTGGCACACAATGCAGACTGTGTGATGGGCATATACTAAACTTTTTTTTGGCTTGCTTTGGCCGCTCTTCTGTGCTGAGACAACTGTTAGAGCGAGGTATAAGCCGACAATTCTAGTTTTCTTTGCAGATTATTTTTGTTTATTTTGAATATATAAACAAATCTAATTTTAGCATGACAGTTAATTATCTTAACTAAGTAGCCCCTCTAGCTGATGACCAAAACTAATAATATTGTAGGAATATCCATATCAACAATCATTCTAGTGAAAAAAAGGCTTAGAGTTCAGCATTCAACATGTGAAAAACTGCTGTTTAATACTAAGGTTATAAATTGCATATATTTCAACAAATAACTGTTTTTCAAGTGTTTTAGATATTTAAACTCGGTGAAATTTGTTTCTGTTTGGATCATACTGCTTGTACATATTGTAAGTTCATAGATTACTAAGTACTGATTAACTAAACTGCAACTATGAGAAAACTTTGTTGCAATAATTTCTGGTTTGGATTATAATTACGTTCTCAGGAATGATAAATCTATCATTAATTTGATGTGGTTAAGATAATTGATGAAAGATTCTCTTTTTAAATATTCCAATTGGTCATCGTGTTGTGCTTTTAGTGCTTTTTCAACTATGATTGTTGGGCTTGGTTTACTTGAGTGGATAACTAGGAAGGGGAGGGGAAGGGAGAGAGAAGAGAAGATGTATATGAGCTTCATGATTGATGTGTAATTCTTTGATCCTTTCCCTCTTCCTCTTCCTTTTCCTCTCCCTTTCCAATCTAGCTTTTTACTTAAGTAAACCAAACCTTAAGGTTGTAATGCAATTATGACAGTTCTCATTTTATAATGTACATCCAATTAGTACATGGAAGAATCAAATCAAGCTAACTAAATGGAAGTGAAAGTTTTGATTATCAAATATAGCTTCGGTTTCAACCTGAAAATGAACATGATTTCAGTTTTAGGTTTCTTTCAAGTCTGGGGACAACAATAAACCAAAAAAATATTTATGTGGAATTTAACATATTATTTGATGAATTGTTTATATTAAATAATACCAATAATGTTTCTTATTTTTGGTTTAACCAAATCTAATCACCTCCGTTGGATTTTCACTTTGAAAATCTGTTAATTATTTTCCTTATGTAAATTTAGAAAGTTTTTTAGGAAATTGATAAACATAACTGTGCTCCCACCCATAGTAAAACATGCTTCAAGATTGCAAGTTTCAATATTTATAATTGTCGTAAGCTTAAGTTTTCAAGATGAATCTCTGTGAATGGGGAAACATGGACAATTATTTATCACAGCCCCCAAATTCATCTAACCCGTGTTAAACATTTGATTTTTCATGGTTGCCCAGAAATGATTGTTTCACTATTGCTATTAGATTTGTTTATCTTGCATGATCCTGTGATTGTTTAAATTGTAGGATCATTTCTTGCCAGCAATGAACATGTGTAACATACTTTTATTGCAGCATTCCTGGTCGCTATGAGTCATTCTGGAAGGAGCTTGATGGCGTTAAGCACATATGGCGAAACAGAAAAGATCTCAAAGTTGAGGATGCTGGAATCGCAGCATTATTTGGGCTCGAGTTGTATGCGTGGTTCTGTGTCGGCGAGATAGTGGGAAGAGGATTTACTTTCACTGGCTACTACGTCTAAAATCTAAAACTAGGTCTTTTAAGGTTTTTGCTGGTGGATAATGGGTTTTTCTTTCATCACAATTTTTGATTTCGCCCCTAAATTCATCAAGCTGCGAGTCAGCTAGACAAAATTGTAAGTGGAATAATTTGGAGGCTTTAAATTCCCATCCCAGATAACTATGTGCTCTTGCTTTGAGCCAGATGAAGGAAACTACTATCGAGAATCTCGTTTTATAAACAAGATGGCAAACTCTTTTCATACTCTTATGGTTGTAAACTGTAAAGTTCAGCTTTTTCTTTACTTTCAATAAGGTTGTTTAAGTTTGTTCTCTTAAATTGTGGTTTGCAGTTCAAAGTTGATGTGTTTAGAGGTCATGAAGATTCCACAGCCAAGAGTTTCAAGTAGTTGGACTGCTCCAGTTAATCTGAAGCTCCCAGTTCTCGTAACACATTAACAGGTCATCTCTAACCGAACGTCTTTGGATCTTCATCTTCTACGATTTGCAAAGGCATCAGTCACTCTACTATCTGTTCCTCATCTAGCATTCTCCTTTGTTAACACCTTGTTTCAAACAAGTAATGCAGACACACAACATTATTGTTTCAAACAATGAATTTTATGAAGCTGCTACGGTCTCATAATTCATCTATGAAGACAACTAAATCTCAATTTGGCTACGTTACATTCCTATAGTGGCAAATCATGATGAACCAGTAAATAAAACTTCAGAGTAATAAATGTTTAGCTCCAGCTCCTTCATTGGCTTACAAGTTCAAGTCACCCTCATTGCTTACTCCAACTAGGGCTTCCCCTTCAGCTATTCCAACAGCAGTTTCATGTTCATGACAGATGATTCACTGTCTTTTCTTCACCAAATAATCCACCTAAAGGAGCAGAGGAACCATCAGCAGATGACTCCTTGTCGGTAGCATCCTTCTTGTATCGTAACATCACTTCCATGGCTTCGACACAAGCTCTCGCAGCAGCTGCTCGGTTCTCAGCCTCTTCCCTCTTCTTCTTGGCTTGTTCCTCTTTAGCAAGAGCCTCGGCTCTTGCTTTCTCTTCCGCTTCCCGGGCCAATTGTTCTGCCTTTTCCCTCTTGAGATCCTCATACAATTTTTCCAACTCCTCCTCTCTACCTTCTTCCCTAAAAGCCTCATCCACAAACTCCTTCATTTGTTCACTAAATGCGACTCCATCATCAAGGAACAGACCCTTTAGTATCTTACGGCCATCATCCAGCCGCCTAGCGTCAAGGAACCCCTTCAGTAACAATTCATAACTTGTAACATTCGGCTTTACTTCCTTCTCCAGCATCTGGTCGAAGAACTTGTCTGCGTCGTCAAGGCGTAGGATGTTCACGAGTCCTCCAATGACTTTATTGTAGGAATTCGCATTTGGCCTCAGCCCCAACTCCTCCATCTTGTGGAAATATGCAGTAGCATCATCTGCCCTATTCACTCCGAAGCATGCTTCGACCAGTAATCCATATGTGCATTCGTCTGGATTGATCCCGCGATCACTCATCTCTTTGTACAACTCCTCTGCCTCGGCAACCAACTTGTTACTTCCAAGCTGCCCGATCAAATTGTTATATGACTGCGTATCCGGGGTGCATTGCTGCTCGCCCATCTGCCCAAAGACCATGACGGCGTCTTGAAACCTCCCTGCGAGGCAGTAACCATCTATCATCACGTTGAAGGTCCCCAAATCTACCGTGCTCCTCCTTGGCGGATTGTGCTCCTTCAGCATTCTGCCGAATAGGTTGATGGCCTCCTCAAGCTTCCCGTTCCTTCCCAACGCGTCCAGCACCAGATTATAGCTCACTGCATCAAACTTAACCTTTGAGCCATCACCAAGGACATCGTGGTAGATTTCCATTGCTTGCTCCTCCATCCCCTTTCCGAAGTAGCCTTTCATGAGGTTCCCATACACGATGCCATTAAGAACCTTCTTGCCACCAAGCTTCTCCTGTAGCTCCTCGTAGAGGGTAATGGCTGTTTCAGGCACGCCATTTTTGATGAAGCCCTGCATGATGTGGTTGTAGACGATGGGGTCAGGGGGTACAAAAGCCTTGGCGAGCATTTCATCCTTGAGTTCGACTGCTTCCTGGAGCTTGCCGTTGTCGACCAGACCCTTTGCAAGGATTCGCCATGTGCTGGGGGCGGGAGGAAAGAGGGCGTCGTCCGTGAGGAGGAGGCGGAAGTTCTCTAGGGCGATGCCGGTCCTGCCGCAGTCACAATAGCACTGGATTAGAAGGTTCCAGGTGATGATGGTGGGAGCGATGTTGGCCTGGGTAATGAAGCGGTGGAGGGAGAGGAGATCGGTATGGCGGGATTGGAGGAGGAGGGCGCGGAGGACGGCATTGAAAGTGAAGATGGTGGGCTGGCAATTGGAGTAGACGGAGTGGCGGCAGAGGGAAGCGGCCTCATCAAGGTCGTTGTGGCGGATGAGGTCGAGGATGCGATTGTGGAGGACGAGGCGGCTGCCGGAGAGGGCTAAGATGGACTCCGGCGGCTTCGGGGCGCTAGGGTTGGGCGAGGAGGCGGCGGGCGGGGACTGCCTCTGGTGGACAAGGCAGGAGGCGGGCTCGATGCGAAGGCGGCGCTTGCGGCGGCGGCGATCTGCGGCGGCCTCCTCCGGAGTAGCGAAGGAGAGGAAGCGGAGACAGGAGGCGGAGGCAAAGGGCGTGAAGGGGAAGTAGGGTTTCAGGGATTTGAGGTGGTGAGAGATGTGTAGAAGCTTCGACATCGCCATTTTTTTCTCCGTCGAAGTTTTGGAGAAAGGTGAACCGAGATTTGAGAAAATCTTTAAACGAGGGTTTTATGGTTTGCACGAAGCTACATGAACGGGCCGAGCCAATAAATAAGAGGAAGTCAGTAATATAATATATGGGCCTGGGTGAGGCCCAATATATATTAGTTGATCCAAAATTCGAAAGTATCTAGGGTTCGAGTTCGAGCCTGAGCCCGAGTCTGAGCCTGCTGAGGAACAAGAAGGTGGACATGGTGAAGATTTTGAAGCCCAACAAGGCGGTGATCCTCCTCGAGGTGCGGAAGAAAGGCGGGCTGAAGAGGGTATCAACGTATACCTGAAGAGTGTAATCCGGAAGGACTCGTCGAAGAAGACCGCCAGGAAGTCGCTCGTGAAGCCCTTTCTCAAGCTGGTGAACTACAACCACGTCGTGCCCACCGTTGCACCCTCGACGTGGACCACAAGGACGTGGCAGCCACAGTCATCGACGCCTTCCAGACCCGCGACAGGAAAGTCGCCGCCTCCAAGGAGGCCAAGGCTCGCCTCGAGGAGCGCTCCAAGACCGGAAAACAGCCGTTGGTTATTCTTATCAAGTTCTTATTCTAAGAAGGTTTTCGCTACCTCACAGTGATTCAACTTTCTAATTTTTATGAAACTCTCGTTCGAGTTAAACATGGAATCTTGATTCTGGTTTAGTTAATCTAGTTCCTTTTTCCCAATTCAATTTGAATTTCCCCTCCCTTTTTGTATCTTATAAGCATGGACGACATTCATATATGGTGAAATGCTTTTTTTATGCTGATGCTTGTGTTAATTCCCTCCTGTTTCTTTATTGTTCTTTAAAAATGCAATCTTGTTGTAATGTGTTTGGTAAGCTTCAATTGTGGCAAGGTGATTCGAGTGTATTTTCTTCCCGTAAACACAAGTGGAGACTGAGAAGCATTTTGAAGAATTCAAAATAGGAGTTTTAAACTGATAGTATGATGGTGAAGTATTTCAATCACTATGACATGGTTTTATGGCCTAAATACCAATTTGGAGTGGGAAATAATCCCAGAGTTCTGATTCATTGGTTACTGGTTGGGTAGTTAATTGTATTTTTCTCACCAAAAAATTACTTGCATTTCCATATACATTTATACAAAAAAGTTAATCCGTGGGGTCAGTCTGAGTCAACTTAGTTTAATTGGTTGTCTCACAACTTGGATATTTTGCAATTTTTATTTGTGAAGTGAATCAGACTGTATACAGGTTCATGCATCAACCAGACTGGTTTCAATTATGGATAACAGAAAATAAGATGGGGCTGAGGCAGAAGACAAAAATGTAAATTCTGAGTTGAAAATGGAATAATAAGCTAGAAGTTGGCAAATATAATGGTTGAATTTCCACTATAATAAGTGAATTCAATGAGACTTGGGTGAGAACATATGTTGGAGATTCAAAATTGGTAAGCTGTTGCACTGGAGAGACATCAATTTCTTGTATCCTCTTCCATCCCTACTATTCTTTTGCACTAGCTCCATAGCCAGGGCATTCTCATGTTTTGGAGAGAACACTATTGAGTCAGAATACAACATCATGAACAGTTATATGTGTTAGTCCCAACTATATGGAGTTACTATTGTCTAGGCATACAAGCTAAATATGATTTCTGGTGTTGAATTCCATTGAGTTATGGTTGAAATTGCAAGTTGGCACTAATGCTGAAAATATTCTACTGGCTTGTGCTTAGGAAAAATCAACCAAGGAATGCTTCCCTTGGGACAAATATCGGCTTCTTGCAGAAGATATGAGTCTGTGTCATGTTTTGAGTAAAACGAAATCATAGAGTAGAGAGCTTGGTCCTTACGATGGAGGAGAACTTGAGTTCTTTGAGAGATGGAGTCGTGAGTAGTGAAGATACTTGATGTGTTTAGGCAATAGTCCAATGGAATCAGAGAGAAAGGTTGGATGTTATAGTGAGAATTAGCATTCAATTAGGGTTTAATTGGATCTCTTATAGATAGATAATGGGTTTATTGGTTAGTGTTTCACTTAAATCATACCCAAATCGTGCCCAATCAAGGCGAATCAAGGCTTAATGATGAATTGAGTTTAATTGAATTTATTTACCGATTCTTTTTTTTTTCTGTGTGCCAAAACGCATAGAATACTCCCATAAGCTGTTTTAATTTAAACAGCATGATGGACTAAAATAACTTCAAATCATTAACTAAAACTTGATTCCTCACACTCATAAGAAGCACATATATGGTTTTAGTTTGACTTGGAACTTTTCTGGTCTAACATTCTGTCTACCGAAAATAACTTGACAGATTAAGACTAGATTTGAACTCTTGCACTCTCTAAGAGCACATATTTTGTTTTCATTGTGATTTGATTCTGTTCCTCCATAGAACTGTTTTGGCTCGATACGGAGAGAATATTTTGAGCAATAAAAAAGAGTAGGCAAGAGATGGTGCCTGTTTTGGCTCGAAACAGTGAGAATATTTTGGGCAATAAAAAAGAGTAGGCAAGAGATGGTGGACGTCTTGGCCATTTTCAAACAGGACAGCAATGCTGGGGGAAAAAAAATGAAAATTAGGTATGTGGTTTATAAATTTTCCCTATTATTATTTTTCATCTACAGACGTGTGTAATTACTTTTTGTCTGCAGGCTTCTGTAGGACAGTGAATTCTCAAAACCACAGATCCAACTTTCTACCAGCTCTAAAGAGAGAGAGATACTGATACGTATGCTCTCAGATGCACCCCAACATGAATGCACCACCCTCCTGTTTGGTATGCCTTAATTTATGCCAACTACCAACCTCATACCTGTAATTTTAAACCATTGCATCAAATATCTCCAATATTTATTTCTTATTAATTTGAGGGGTTTTTTCTGTAAAGAAAAAAGTATGATTATGTGTAGGTTGTCTTATACACTATGGGATTCATCACTTTCTTTAATCACTGTCTTATATACTATAGTAAGTCGGGCATGACATCTTAGACATAGAATGAAATGATATTAAACGTGTTTGAGTTAATCAGAGTCTTCGCTTGGGTTTTCACAAGCATACATGCCCACTTAACTTGACTACCATGATAACCACGTTGAGAGTCCAATTTATAGTTGTCAACACCTAAGAAGATGATTGAGCTTTGAAATGAGTATGTTCCATGATGTCGGCCAAAGACATTAAACTCTTATATTTGTTGTGAAGTAAGATTTCTTTGATAGCTTTCTTTGTTCACGTCAATCTATTATCTTGTGATGACCTTCCCTAATGTGGTCCTCGATGACCCTTTTTTCTTTTCTTTGTTTCCACTAATGTGTTTTGGTCCCTCATATTGATGGGCATTCAAATGAGGGTAGACCTTTGAGTATTTTCTAAGACAGTTTGTTGTTTCTCCTTGTTATCCTTTTAGTTTTGAGGCTAAGGAAGGTATCAATTGACTTGTAACTTGTGTGGTTGGTTTCTTTTGCTTCAAGCTTCTCTTTTCGAGCATGTGTAGCATTAACGATATTCATTATCGCTTGAAAGAGATGCATGATTTAGGGCTATGAACCAACATCACTCACTAGCACATTTATCAATCGAAACAAAGTTTGGAGTCAGGCAATTAACTTCTCATCTGATGATGATGATGATAATATTAATAACAGAACCAAAAACAAAACTGAGAAATAGTTGTGGCAAATTAAATCAACAAGTGGGGTTGAAATACATGATATGAAAGCGATGTGGAAACCAAAGGCTTCACTCCATTAGCAATATAACATATAAGTTTCTTGATATCTTTCACGCAATGCCAATAATTGGGCAAGTCTACACTTATCAGTCACCCAACTATAAAACAAGCAGCATTTAAAGTACTAATTTTTTTTTATAGTTTAATAAAATAAATAGATAAATAACTGTTTTCTCTTATCTGCAGTTCACAATTGTGCTCCCTAATCATAAATGCACTCTTGGATCCTCATTAATGCTATGCTTGCGGCTGTGATCTTGATATTAAATTACCATAGTAGAATCAAAATGGTACACCAGCAAGTAGACAAACTAGTATTATCTAAAGAAAAACTATTATACTAATGCTTGCTGAGATGCTCTACAGATTATATTTGATATACAATTATTACTTATTTAATATGAATGCGACAAAATTAACTCACCTGCTATCAATTAAAAAAGTTTCTCTTTAGAATTTTTTTTATTTTTTATTTTTGATTGTGTTCAGAGTTTTTAATATGAAATATGAGTTAAAGTGCAAAGTATTTGAAAATTATGGGAGACAAAGTAACTTTTTAATTTGTTTTTTACATGTTTGTTAATTATGCAGCACTTTGATGAAGTAGAGCAAGGATGAGGAAGAGCGAAGCCCCCATATTAATGGTGGAGCTTCTCTAGCTAATGTACATTCCATTTCCGGTCCCATATTGCTCCAATGTCGCCTCCCCTGCTGCTGCTGCTCCTCCTCCTCCTCTGTTTTCCTTTCTCCCTCACCGCTGCCACCGGAAACCACTCGGACTCCTTCCTCTTCGAGCTCCACCGCCGTCCCGCGTTGCCCGGGCTCGACCAAGCGCGGCGGCTCCTCCTCGACGACAAGATCCGGCAGCGCACGATCCGCGCCCGGCTAGAGCATGCCCGCCACCGGCGGCGAGCTTGCGGCATCCCGCACGCCGCGGCGCCGGCACCGGCACCGACCTCCTTCGAGATGCCGCTCAACTCCGGGGCGTACGCAGGGACGGGCCAGTATTTCGTGCGGTTCCAACTCGGCACGCCGGCGCAGCGCTTCGAGCTGGTGGCCGACACCGGCAGCGACCTCACCTGGGCCAAGTGCCGCCGGCGCGGAGACGACAACAAAAGTGTCAGCGGCCGGGCGTTCCTCCCCGCCGAGTCGTCGTCGTTCCGGCCGATCCTCTGCTCATCCGACATGTGCCGCAACTCACTGCCCTTCTCATTGACGACGTGCCCGACGCCGGCGAGCCCATGTGCCTACGATTACGGGTAAATTACCTAACGCAATTAATTAATTGCTCTTTCAAAGTAAAACGTGATATTAATCTTTCAACGCGCTTCAGCTTTTCCAAGTGACTTCCTAAACTTTAGATATATTACATTGCAGCTCATCTAGCCTCGACCGACAAGACAATTTAAAACTACAACTCTCAAAATATAAATATTTATATTCATGAGAGTAAAATGTAACTTCTTAAAAACTAAATTGTGGCAAAGTGAATATTTCTCTTGAGATTAATTAGGAACAGAATTAGCAAGAACATTGTTAATCATGGTCAACTCTCGAATCCGCCGCTTTTATTACGGCAATTAATTAAAATATTTCACGGTCTGTTTGACCGCATGCGATCGCAGGTATTCCGACGGCTCGGCGGCGCACGGCATCTTCGCGAACGAGTCGGCCACCGTGATCCTGTCGGACGGCCGTCGGACGAAGCTGCGTGGCCTCGTGGTCGGGTGCACCTCCTCCGCCGTCGGATCCAGCTTCCGCGCATCGGACGGCGTGCTGGGCCTCGGCTACAGCGACATCTCCTTCGCCGTCCGTGCCGGCGGCCGCTTCGCTTATTGCCTGGTGGACCACCTCAGCCCGCGCAACGCCACTGGTTTCCTCGCCTTCGGGCCGGCTCCGGCGCCGCCGCCTCCGAACGCCGGGAGGAGGTGGCGCGAGACGGCGATTTCCCTTGATGTCGAGCCGTTCTACAGCGTCCGGGTGAGGGGGATCTCCGTCGACAAAGAGATGCTCCCGATCCCAGCGAGCGTGTGGGACCTCGCAGCGGGCGGCGGCGCTATTCTCGACTCGGGAACGAGCCTGACGGTGCTGGCGGAGCCCGCGTACAGGGCGGTGGTGGAGGCGCTGACGCGGCGGCTCGCGTGGGCGCCGAGGGTTAGAGTGGAACCCTTCGAGCACTGCTACAACTGGTCAACGGGGGCGGAGGCCGCCCTGCCGCGGATGGCGGTGCACCTGGCTGGGAAAGCGAGGTTGGCGGCGCCGGCGAAGAGCTACGTGATCGACGTGGCGGAGGGGGTGAAGTGCCTGGGGATCGTGGCGGCGCCGTGGCCAAGCTTCTCCACCATCGGCAACATACTGCAGCAGGAGCACCTGTGGGATTTCGACATCGCCAACCGACGGCTCCGATTTAGGAGGTCGACCTGCCGCAAAAGGCCATGATGGAATCGGACGGCCGACATTTTTTTAAAATTTTTATTTTTGTTGCCTCCGGTCGATGCCAAATTTCTTTTCATTTTCTTGTTTTTTTTTGTTTTATTTTGGTAATTTGTTTCTGATTTATGGAGGTTTGATTGATTTGCTATGTATTTGGGTGATAAAGAATACAAGGGATGGGGGAGGAACCCAATTTACCTTAGTGGTCAAAAAATTTCATGGGATAGAGTTGATCATCTCAAGAATAATAGGCGTAAATTGGATACATGATGCTAAGAAGCAACTATTATTATTAGAGTTAATGGTGAAATGAAGAATTTTATAGTCCCGAGCTATCGTTTTCTTTCTCACATGTTTTCTTTTTTTTTCATTGTAAATCCTAACTATAATTCCTTTTCAACACCATCAAGTCCCCAAACTATAACTCAAGTAAGATAATACGTAGCTCCGCCCTTGATTAGTTGACAAAGAGAAGAGTTTCACTTTCATTATTATTTTATATTGCACTTTATTGAGTGGAAATGAGAGAGTAGTGGTGTGATTTACTTAAGGGCAACAAGGAAATTTTAGAGGAGCAATTTGAAAAATAGATAAAGAGAAGTGTTTGAATGGAAAAGAAACCCTTCTAGAAGGAGTAGTAGCAATTGTATTATATCATTTTTTTTCCTCCCAACTATTTTGTTTTGTAATGCTTGTAAAGGACATGTTGATTGGATTAAATATTTGAGGAATATATTTATGAGAATAAATAATTGTACCAGCTAAACATCATATGCAAAAGCTGTCTACACGAATTAGGCTCGATCGCCATGGCATTTTGACTATTGATTTTTTTTTTAATAAAAAAATTATTTAATAGATTGCATTATTTAATCGAATAAGCAATGTGTTTTCCAATTGTCATCAATCTGATTGGTGATGATGCACAGCTGGATTCACCAAACACATGGGACCAATTTTTCTTATTCGCCCCCCAAAAAAGGGAAATCATAACTTTGTTACTCATATTTCATAAGGGGTAAATTGTAAATTTCCTTAAATGCGGCAGTGCAGTCGGCTGGGCTGATAATTAATGCAATGGAGGCCCGTTTCTATTTGGGCCGAAAGCCCATTTATTATCCTTAAAACTAGACTGGATACGCATCGATGGAGAAGGCTAGATCGAGGGGTTTGCTAGGGACGATGAAGGACCCGTTCGAGGCGGCGGCGGAGGAGCTAGATTCACCTCCGGAGTCGCCCATACCCGCCGAGGAGGACGCGGCGGTAGCCGTAGATGTCGACGAGGAGGAGGCCGACGCCCCGTCGCAGCCCCAGGCCTCCGCTCCGCCGGGACCGGTCGGCGGGGGTGGAGGAGGGAAAGGGAAGGAGGAGGAGGAAGAGGAAGAGGAGGAGAACATGGATGTCGAGTTCGGCAAGTTCCCCTCTGGCGGCGACCCGGATAAGATGGCCAAGATGCAGTAAGTTTTCACCTCACTGAAAGCTCTCGGAAACTGTTGCAAATTTTCCTATTTTTGCTCGCGTCGTCGACCTTTTGATTCGAGTCTTCTGTGGGTTCGTTAGTTCTTTTGCGTCGGTTCTACAGTAACATGATTTCGATTTTGTATTACATGCTAAAGGCTGTAAAAGCAATAAGCTCACAACATTTTCACCTCGACATCTTTCTCTGTGCATGTTGCTTGTGCATTTGCTATTTATCTTTTGAGGCTTTCATTCAATTTCCGTTCGGTGATACTTGCTAGAACATTCATACTTCCTAATTGATTTTTTTTACTACCTCGGATTTGGTTCTTTGTTAGCTTCGTTAAGTTTCCATTTTTGCTCAACGTTCTGTCTTGTCATTGGTCACACAAGTGTTTGTTCTCTTGATCCTCCGTTACATATTTTTTATATTTGCTTGTATTGATTTCCTTCAGGGCAATACTTTCACAATTTACAGAGGACCAGATGAGTCGTTATGAATCGTTTAGGAGATCTGGCTTTCAGAAATCTAACATGAGACGGGTATGTTTAGCATTAATTCATCATGCTATTATAGATATTATAGCACAGAAATAGCGAAATGATAGTTTGCTGTCAAGACATTTTCGCATTAGAGGAGGCATGAGACTTTCTCTTTACAATGCCATCTTTGCTTGCACTAAGTTTTAGCTTATATGCATCAGAGGGAGATAGCTTGTCTTAGGTTTCTATAGTCATTCATGTAGATTAAAAGATTATTAATTGTTTGCCTTATTTTATTTCTATGGCAAGGATTTTTTAATTGAACTTGAGAATTGAAATAATTTTGCTTGTGCTCTCCAAAAAAGAAACAAAATGTTTAAACTACTACTAGTTTTGTATTGGTAATATCCATAGGCTGGATTAAGCTGCTGGGCATGATTGCTTGAATTATATTTTAGTGGGACTGTCTCTGTGATTGCAGACTTCATGTGGGGATTTGCTCCCTTTCATTTGGCCTTTTGATTTAGGTTACTATTTGTTTTGACAATTGTTATCAAAAGAAGTTCAAAGTACATATAATGATTTATAAGGTACCTGTTTTAAGTATCTAATGCAAAGTGCATCTGTTGTATACATGTATTATGACTATATTGCCATTATGAAATTTTGGTGTTGTTGGCAACCATAATATGCAACCACCTCCCCTTAAATTGTGGACCATGCGGTTACCTGGCATCATCACTCATATTAAAGAACACAACAACACTAGTGCAGCGTGAGGCACATAAATTGTGGACCATTCCATCTCCTGCAATATCAATCATGTTAAAAAATTATAGTATAGCATGAAGCCTAATGCACAGATGGCTTCAGATTTCATGGTCTCTTTTTTTAGGCTTCTCAATTTAGTGTCATTCCCGACCCTTACCTCACCAATACTTGCTATTTCAAAATTGTGTTTTTGTTTTCTGAGGTCTTCCACAGAGTTTTTGATGATAAGAACAAGAAACCTAAAACCATGGCAATATAACAAAATAGACGTTCCCTCTTAAAATTGACTTGCATGCTCATTTTTCCCCCTTATCAAAGGGATTACTTAATCGAGAAGATCTGTGAGATATTAAAACTTGTTTTACTTTGCATGCAGCTATTGACGAGCATCACTGGAAGCCAAAAAATTTCAATACCCATGACTATTGTCGTGTCTGGCATAGCAAAAATGTTCGTCGGTGAGCTAATTGAGATAGGCAAGTTGGTTCTTGTCAAAATACCAACATGATATGTTTTCTTTGCCATTTTATTGGCTCCTCAGGATAGGTTATTCTAGTTAAATACAGAGGATTCTTAAATTGCTGTAATCTTGATTTTGAACTAACTTCATTGTATGAACCAATATTGATGCTGCAGCTAGAATTGTGATGATGGAAAGAAAGGAGAGTGGCCCGATCAGGCCTTGCCACATAAGGGAAGCCTATAGACGACTCAAGCTCGAGGGGAAAATACCAAAGAGATCGGTGCCCCGACTCTTCCGGTAGAAGGGTGGCCACCTGACTATTGACAGAAAATCATTTTTGGTTCTGGGGCTGATCCTACATTCCTACTCCATGTACAGCATACTCGTCACCTACACTTTCAAGATTACAGTTTCCCGTGGGTTGATGCGGAAAATTTCCCCCTTTAGGTTTTGTTCAAGATTATAATTCTCTTCAAATGATCTAGTTGATTTGCCTGTTTTGATCAAGTCATGTAACTTGTTCGGGATGATCAATTGTATGTCTACTTGAACTATGAAACATGTGTGTTCCCAAGTGATTCTCAAACATCACCAAACGTACAGTATTTCACTCTCTCCTCAATGTTTACCTTCAACGCCAGATAGTCTGATGGCATCACCAACCCCAGTTTCCTGTGACTCACTTCAAAGTAATGAAGCTCTTGTGAAAGAAAATGGCAATATCACTAAAGTTGAGCAATCTACAGACGGTGAAGATGTTACTATAAATGCTGAACAGGATATTCCTGAAGGCTAGGACCAATTTCTGAAGACCTTCAGCTAGTAGATATCACACCAGAAGCAGCAAAGTCTCTCGGGGGGCAAACATGTTTGGCTGACTAGAGCAACAATGAAGATAATGTTGTTAAGGTGGTTGAGGAAGGGAAGTGAGAAGAATAAGTTGATGCTCACCATGATCTGTCTACAAGTCTAGCTGGCATTTTCAGAGATAAATTTTGGGTCGTTTTCTTTACTTTTCTGGATTATTCAAATTTCAAATGTCACCACCAACTCTAGAGCATCGATGAGGGAGAAATACCATGGAAGCTAAATGTTAAATGAGACCAAAAACAAAAAGGTAATTGGTCAGTTCCATGCACTTGTTTGAGCATTCCATGCACAAGTCTAGCAGGTTTTGTATTTTTATCAATACCTTTATTTGTCCTAAGAAGTACGGCAGCACTAGTGCTGCTTCAAAATAAGTGATGCATTGGATTTGGAGATCATGTAGGTCTTCATGATTCACTTCTGTAGTTTGGTAGAATTGAATTGTGTATTCTTCTAAACCGAATGTGCTCGTGTTAATCTTCGTTTAAACTACTATTTTATCCAATAATGTAAGATAAAGTTCTACATTTTTCTCAAATAGTTATCCAAGTGAACAAGTGTCGGCCAATAGTAAGCTGACAGCGCAGCGCCGAGTCAAATCCACTGACCACCATTCCCCTCCTTCTCCGGCGCCGACGCCGCCCCCTCACACACACACAAATACGAGCAGCACCCGCGTCCCCCCCCCCCTCCCCCCCGGCGCCGCCGCCCCCCCCCGCCGCCGCCGCGAAGGGGGGGGGGGGGGCGGCGAAAGGGGGGGGGGGGGCGGCGGCGAAGGGGGGGCCCTGGAGGGGGGGGGGGGGGGGGGGGGCGGCCCTGCAGGGGGGGCGGCGAAGGGGGGGGGGGGGGGGGGGGGCGGCGAAAGGGGGGGGGGGGGGGGGCGCCCTGCAGAGGGGGGCGGCGGCGCCGGGGGGGCGGGCCCTGCAGAGGGAGGCGGCGAAGGGGGGGAGGCGGCGGCGGGGGGGGGGGGGGGGGGGGGGGGGGGCGGCGAAAGGGGGGAGGGCGGCGAGGGGGGGGGGGGGGGGGGGGGGGTGGCCCTGCAGAGGGGGGCGGCGGGGGGGGGGGGGGGGGGGGGGGGGGGCGCCCTGCAGAGGGGGGCGGCGGCGCGGGGGGGGGGGGGGGGGGGGGGGGGGGCGGCGGCGCGGGGGGGGGGGGGGGGGGGGGGGGGGGGGGGGGGGGGGGGGGGGGCCCTGCAGAGGGGGGCGGCGGGGGGGGGGGGGGGGGGCGCCCTGCAGAGGGAGGGGGGGGGGGGGGGCGCCCTGCAGAGGGGGGCCCTGCAGAGGGGGGCGGCGGGGGGGGGGGGGGGGGGGGGGGGCCGGGGGGGGCGGCGGCTGCAGAGGGGGGCGGCGGCGAAGGGGGGGGGGGCCCTGCAGAGGGAGGCGGCGAAGGGGGGGGGGGGGGGGGGGGAAGGGGGGGGCGGCGGCGAGAGGGGGGCGGCGGCGAAGGGGGGGGGGGCCTGCAGAGGGGGGGGCGGCGCCGGGGGGGGGGGGCGGCGGGGGGGCCCTGCAGAGGGGGGGGCGGCGGGGGGGGGCCCTGCAGAGGGGGGCGGCGGCGCGGGGGGGGGGGGGGGGGGGGCCCTGCAGAGGGAGGCGGCGAAGGGGCGGCGGCGGCGGCGGCGAAGGGGGGCCCCTGCCAGAGGGAGGCGGCGAAGGGGGGGGGGGGGGGGGGGGGCGGCGGCGGCGGCGAAGGGGGGCCCCTGCCAGAGGGAGGCGGCGGCGAAAGGGGGGGGCGGGGGGGGGGGGGGGGGGGGCGGCGGCGGCGAAGGGGGGGCCCCTGCCAGAGGGAGGCGGCGGGGGGGGGGGGGGGGGGGGGGGGGGGGTTGCTGCAGAGTTTGGTTATAATAATGAAATATGGACCCCACGACACGATAGATGGACCACACGATAGAACAGGCAGTGGGCCCGCCGCTTCCTTACCCTATTCGACTTCCAAGAACGCGAAGCCAACTAAAAAGACGGCTAGATTCCGCCGCGCGCTCACGTCGGCGCCGGCGCGTGCAACCAAACCCCTAATTCGGCGAGGTCTGCTCTGATTCTTACCTTTTTCTAAGATTTCGTTTGCTTATTCTCTCTTGTTCCGTTTTAGCTGTTGATCTTGATGGTGTCGTTCCAGCTTCTCACTTTGCCTCGCTACTCGCGCGATTTGGGAAATCTGTTGTCTATACGAATCTATCCAATATCCTGATTGAAATCGATTCTTTTGTGTACTGAATTCTGTTTCTGATTCTGATGCTCGTCGATCGCTTGCTGGGTGATTGTTTTTGTTTAGGTTTCTTTTTGTTTAGCTCTTGCGTAGGAGATTGGGTTAGTGATGGTGTCGTGCTGGAAGAAGCAAATACGACAACACAGGAACATTTAGGATTGGAGAATAGTTGGAATTTTGTGAATGCTCAAGGAATTTACAAGCCTTAAGAAATTTGTTTATAGATTATATGTACGTAGATTATTTACTTTCCGCATGTTTGTATACAGTAAACGATGAATCTAGATCTTGAGGCAGAGAAGAACAAAGGAAAATTGTGATATATCACAGCAAGAATTGGGAACACTTTTTTCATTAATAAGGAATGAATAACTTAGGATTATTTCTTTAAAAGGAAATTATTCAAAAAGACTATTAGAATTGGATTTGCCTGTTTAACATTTACAATTCGGCATAGACTTCGCTGCTGAACAAGTTTCTAATTTGACTTTGTACTTTACAGTACTTACTCCACGTGAATGCTACAGGTTAGCCGACATGATTTTAATTCAAGTTAACTAGAAAAAATGTTTTCAAATGTGAATTTTAGTATGCAAGATAAACTTTTAAAAAGATTTGTTTAAAGATCTCAGCTGCATATGCCTCCAAACTGTATCATCCTACTGCATTGAACTGGACCCCAAAGTTCTAAGCTGGAGGTGATTATTGGTCTTTAATAGTTTTGGTGAAATCATATTTTTGCCCGCTATTGTATATGACCTCCAATTTTTGAATATTTTTTAACAATAAATTTATTTGTTAGTCAGAAATCCTATTCGGGCATTGGTAGTTGGTTATGAAGCTATTTACTGCACTTTACTATTCGGATAGCAACTTCTTTTGGTACTTTATAATGAAACTTACTATACTGTTGAATTGATGTAAATTCAAGTGTTTGATAAATTCTTATTCTACTCAATATTCGTCGAGAACCTCTAATATCTGGATTCTGGCACGTCTATTTTTAGTTAATATTAATCTTACTATCTGCAGAAATCATATGGATAACTGACTATTGTGTCTTCAGGTTTCATTGAAAATATTCATAAACAATTTGCTTAACTGATGACTATTGCTAAGTATCTTAATGCAATCAACGTTGTGTATTCTACTTTTTCTAATGGAATAAAGGTATGCGATTAAGTTGGTTTTGCTTGTCAATACCTTTGTATAGGTTGGATTCGAATAAAGTAAACCAACTTGATGGATGGTATTTATGGAAAGATAGATATCTTCCCAGAACAATTCCAGCCCATCAAAGCATCTGAAGAATCTCCACAAGGAAGCAATTCAAGCGTTGACCATAAACTGAGGTGAAATATTACATTGCTATATGCATGTATTTCAGTTCTGTTGGATTTAGACAGTATCATATTTCCTGTAAGCTTCACTGGTCCAGATCCCGTAGTCATTCATGGACTGTAAGAAGGGTGCTTGGAGCTGCATCTCTGTTGAACATGTTTTCTCTACCTCGTCTTCCATGGGTATCTGGCAATGATGATGATAAGGTTACCACATGATGTCTAGTATATGAGTGCCTTGACTCATGTATTAAGCTACTGAGAATAATTTTCTTGCTATCAGGTAGAACTCACTAGAGCAGAATTAGAGTCTCTGTGGTCTGAAATTGAAGAATATGAGGACAGAGAGATGCATCTAAAATCTCAGTAAGTTTCATTATTATTGTTACCATGATCTCAAATCTCATGACTTCTGCAAAATTTTGCTGAATGGATTCTAATTGATATTCCACTTCTGTTTTTCTTTGTTAATTGGATTCACAGTGTACCCCATCCCCCTTCTCTTCTAACCTGTTCAAGGCATTGATAGTCCAACAATGCATCTGAGTGGGTGCTTGACATAATTTTTTAAGAAATGTTTTAGATATTTAGATCAACAACTATGTTGGATACCTGTATCTGAGTCAGAAACAGATCTTTTCAGTGGTGTCTTCAACCTCTAGTGCACAAGAATGTTTTGAGAGCAGAAAATGTGATCCATAATAATAATTGAAAACATAGCTTTTAATCCTATCCATTATGGAGATTTTGTGCTAAAATATTAAGCTACATTCTTTTTTTGCAACAATCTTAAGTGAGACACAGACTTTTAGTAGCCCAATACTAAAAGTGCATGAGCATCCAGCAGATCCTTTTTCAGTTTATTTTATAGACAGATACACAGATTTCTGTCATCGTTCAAGATACACCATAAATTTGTGTCATCACTGTTTAGTGACCTAGTGGCTATAGTAGTTGTTCCACTTTCCGTTTGCTTGTTGTTAAAATCTTTCCCTTTTGTTCTAGGCTGGAACATGCTGATGGAGTTTTGAGGTGTGCACGGCTTTGTGGTTATCTCTATGTTCGAACTGTATGCATATCTGCCCCCTCTTTCTCTCTCTCCTACCAATGAGCAAACTAAGGAATATAGTATAACATGGATTTTATTTTGTGTAGAGATGGACACAACTTCCTGGAGAACCTCCTATAATAGATGATGATGATATAGATGATTGGGTTCCCCGATTTGTCATTCTCCATGGTTCATGTATCTATTATTATCTTAGATCATTTGGTAATTTGCTTGCAACTTTAATTGCATTATTTCCCTTTATCTTGTGTTCACTTAGATATTATTTTATCAGAAGATTTGAGCAAATGAGCATTCCTCATTTGGTGCCAACATGTCATGTAGGAGCTTTAAACAGAGCTTAATGCATCTGCACATGTAAACATCTGTTCTCCTAGGAGTGTACACTAAACAAAATTAATTGAACATGAATATGAATATACATTTATTTTCCTTTTTATCCAAAAACATATTGTTTTGCCTTCTAAGACACTTGTGTTTGTTCAAATCTGTATTTTATTTTCCATTTCCCCAGATACGAGTCCCCAGGATACTACAAATCTATCTGATATTGTTGAACTGGGATCAATTCCAAGCTTCATCGATGAAGACAAAGAAACAAGATATGGTTTTTACCTTTTAACCAGTCAAGGATTGCGATTTGAATGCTCAAGTATTTCCAAAGGACAGGTAGATATTTTTTACAGGTCCTTTCCCAATTCTAAAAGAAGTTATAGCACCTTACTCTCTACCAACTTCATCTATCTGGAATATGATAACAAAAACACATTTGATTTTTCTTTAATCTGTATCATCCAAATAATAATGTGTTTGGTTTACTATTTGTTTCTTTTGGCTCTCCCCTGTTTAGTTAGCTCGCACTTGCTTTTTTCTGTCTCAAATTTGATTATACATCCTATCTGAGAATCTTCAAATTATAAGCAAAATTGTACTCTCTTGACAAATTACTTAATCAATGTGCTTGCAAGATTTGCCGTCGCAAATGCTATTGTGCTATTGTATATAAGGCTTATTCTCTTGAATCAGGTGGAATCATGGTGGACTACACTAAGAACAGATTTGCAAGCTCGAGTCTGCGTCAACTCTTCAGGATTCAAATAAATCATAGGATCTATTGGATAGGTAATAGCGCAGGAATTTGTAAATACTTCATGGTCATTTCTTAATTTCAACTCGTAAATTATGTACATAAACATCCTCCATCGATTATCATTGGTGTTTCAATTGGTTTTGTAGCTATTTGTGCATTTATGTTTCATCCTGCAGGACTGCAATCGGGCATTATTTCCCATCTGTATTTTTTTTTCGTTTATATTTTACTGGAAATATTTTGATCCAATCGATTTAGATATTATTAGTGGTTACACACGTCTCAAGTATAATATGCAGTAAGCAATTATTGTTGCTGTGGTTCCGAATTTAAAATAAGCAGTCTTCATATAGAATATATTTTAAAAAAGATATTTATCTATATAAAACTTTGGCCTACAAAGCTGAACCAAGATAGGGTCAAAAAGGATAATGTAAGAATCGAATCCAAAGGTCATTCAGCAACTTTATTTATTCGGACAAACGATCCAAAATACCAGTATTGTATTGCACTGTTTACTGCTTGTTGCATAGAAAACTTCAGACGGCAATAAACAAGCCGGTTCAGATTTTAAATAATTCCTCATAATCATATATATCATCACTCTCCACGCTTTTAGCAAAGCATGTTAAGAGATTGCTAAAGTTGATACAACAGCAAGCCATAATCTAGGTAGGTAATATACACAATACAGTTACATCCAACAGTAAAAGTCATGTGGAATATTAGCCTCTACGCAGGCAATGTTTTAAGTCTTGACTTCTTGTCAGCCCTTCACAACAGGCAGCTTTGCAACTGGCCACTTCTTCCTATCATGGTGAGTTTGGTACCACGAGCTTCTGCGGGGAAAGGTGTTTTCACTTCTGTGCTGGGGAAATATACATTTAGAGCTTTGATCTTCAATTACTCGCATGTAAACATTGTCATCATCTGGTAGGCTGAAGTCAGCCGGGTTTTGGTTGATAATGCAGTTTACAGTAACGCAATCATGCCTCACTGACTGCACTAGTTCATCCATTTTGCTAAACGAGGCCTGACCAATGCCAAACTTATGCAGAAAAGACTCGCCAGCTTCTGTATTCTTCTTGTTATTTACATTCGCTGAGAGATTGAACTTGGTAATTTCTGAAGAAGCATGCATTTTCTCCCTCTCACCCATGCAGAAAGAAGGCAGCTTATTAAAATACCAATCTTTATAACCCAATGATGCACTGTTTGATTGAGACATGATCTCTTTTTGCAGCAAAGACCCAAGATCACCTATTCTAGGAACTGGGCGATAAGGTCTGCTAAAGTTTCCTTCATTTTGATCACAAGAAGAGTATGCAGCTGCACGTGGATTTTCTGGTGTCTCCCTAATTTGGAGGCCAACTTTCATACCTAGAATCTCAGGGGGGTGATTTAAAATAGAATTTTGGACATTTCCTGTGAAGTTTAAATCCCATGAAGCAACTGAATGAGCTGCCTGATCAACTAGCCTAAGCAAATGCAATGCCGGAACAGTTTCATTGGTATGCAAATCTGTGGGAACAACACTTCCTGAATGAAGCCTACTTCTGCCTTCCATGAGATATGATCGGGCCATTTGAGTTCCATTTGTTGATTGCCGAGATGTTCCTCCCCCATTTACAAAATAGGAACCCATGAGATTCATTCTTTCAGATACCTCAGACTCCTGAGAAACTGTCTGCTGAAACCTATCATACAATGAATCAAAAGGAACCACTTTCCCATGATTGCAACAAGGTTCAATATTCCTAATGTCAACTCCATATTTTCTTTCCATGAATGGTGATGACAGAAAATGATGGGTAGCTCTGCTTGAACATGGGGCGGAAAATCCCTGATACTTTTGGTAGGATTCCAGATCTTGCAGCTTCATTTGGTCCCAAGAAATTTGAAGAGGATTAGAATCATCGACAACAAAATCAGTTGCACATGACCGGTACCCATCGTATTGTGGAATTGTCAGAAACTCTGTAGCTTGCTGGTTAAGATCAATAAGGATTTGCTTCCGATGCTCAGATTTGCTGGCTCCACATTCAGCATTCTGGTTACTGCTGGAAGCAATAGGGATACCATATCCTGTATCATTAGGTTTGACATAGCTCTTATATTTTGCATTTGAAACCTTGTCTTCACAATGTCCAGATGCATATGAATCAATACCTTGTCTTATCTCACCTTGTGCTATTGATAGTTCATGTTTGTTCTTACAAGTGACATGAGCATTCATTAAATTTCTTTCATGCTGGTTTTTTGCTAAGAGTTCAACAATGTCCATTGGAATATCATCAAGAGTTTCCTTCTCAACTGCCTTTGCAGTCTTTTGTTTCTTAACCATTTCTTTCTGCAAAACAAGCGAGTATGACTGTTAGAAGAGAAAATCATTTATCAACTAATTGGACATTTGTTTCACTAACATAATAGAAACAAGGAACAAACATACCACTAACTAGTATACCTCTAAAATCCATAAGAACCTTATGGTATCATGTTTTTCTAGAGAAAACACAAGTATTATTTTGTCAATCACATGACTACAGATTTGATCATTTAGTCATTCTAATGTGGTTTGGAGTGACAGAAGCAAGAACTGCAGGTAATACATAGATGTTCCGCAAAGTTGGTTGAATTGTCTATTTAACCATCTGATTAACTTAATTTCTGGAAATTTCCATGTTAGACTCCTGCATAGTTCCATAGTAGTGGACAAGAAAAGATAACAAAGTCTTGATTAATTCAAGATACTTTTGCAACAGGTATGCAGTGGTCTAGAATGAGGCATCTGATGTTAAACAATCAGTTGGATATAAGGATACTGTTATTATGACACTTGACTAAATTAAAACAAAGAAAAAGAGTCTTTCTGCAAGATAAAAAACAAACACACAGATGAAATGGTGAAGAAGGAAGAAGCTCCCTCTTTCTCTCAAGAAGAAAGAATTTTTACCTCTGACCATTTTACTTGGGAAGAATCTCTGCACTTGACATGAGACACTTTTTTCCTTCTAGCCTTTGTGTCACTACTATTATCTAAATTTCCTAGACTAGGTGGTAAGCTGCTCGCAGAATTTATTCTTCCCATTTTAGGAATGGCATTTCCAGTATGAGCTTTTTTCATTATAGCACCTCTAGAAATCCAATCTCTCTGTTGTGGAATGAAGCAATTGTCATTTGATTTTACTAGAAGTATCTTTTTTTCCTTTTCGACAACATGCTTTTTTTTACGTTTACCTACTTTTAAACATCGCCGAAGAGGATTTGCACCATTGCCATTATGTTTACTGTCGTACATGCTAGCATCATTATTTATCTCCTGGATTTCGACATGCTCTTTTTCATGAAGAACTTTCTTTATGTGAGAATCATCAATAACAAATTTCTTTGAGACCTTCTTTAGCCAATGTATCAGAGAAAGTTCCTCCTCCTTGTTCTGATTAACTTCTAAACCATCATTTTGAGGAGTGCTACTTAGATCTCCAACTTGAGCTTCACACTTTGATGCATTAAATCCTTGGTTGTTATCTACACCATATGTTTCTCTATGTCCTTTGAAAGTGCAAATCTTTTTAGATACGTGCAACTCATCACTCTTCATAATATCATCAATAAAGCGTAGCTTCCGAACCTTTTTATGGTTCACTTTACCATGTGAATCACCAGACACACTGTCCTGAAGTGGGCAACGGTTCATACTACTCGACAAACCCATCTTACAGTATGATGCTCCAAATTTTCTCTGCTCTAAATTCACCGGATGATAATCAAACATCTTAAATGCAACAGAAGTTAGAGCATTATCTCCTGAAGCACCAAGTTCAGCCTCAAACGTCTTCTTGCAGTCTTTGTGCTTGCCATCAGGTTTTACATTCACTTTTGTTTTAACAGTAATTCCTTCATTGTCTCTATGAAATCCATCAGGACCTCCAATGTTAGAACCTCCATTTGGTTTGTCACAAACAGTATGAGAAGCATCGTGATAACGAAAAGCAGACAAGCATTTGTCTTTACTGGCAACTATTTTCCTTCTTCGACCCATTCCTGCTTGGAATTCATCTCCAGCCACAGCAGTGGTAGGTTTGCATGACCAATCTTGATTCTCTTTGGATCTAAAATTCCTACATATGCATTTTTGGAGATCTGACAAAAAGACAGAAATAAGTACAAAAGTTGATAACTAAATTACTTGTGGCAAATTAACTTCTACCTGTTCTTGCCACATCTTCTCTTCTGAATTGGTTTGCTTTCTTTCCATGACATAGATGTGGATTGAACTCAACATGGTTGATGTCATTAGAAGAATCTGACACTAGTCTCTCCCCAGGTATGATATTTTCAGCGAAATTCTTTGGGCAAGAAAATGATCTTTTTGCATTAGAATTAAAAAAAGATAAGGAATTTTCTCTCTTTGTTTTTCTGTTATCAAGGACACTTAGATCTGCATCTCTAGTTCTATCTTCAGAGGTGCTGTTTGTATGAAGGCAATTCACACAATTCCATCGTTTGAATTTTGAAACATGTAATAGAGGTAGCTTGTTTGAAGGGATATTAGAACTTTCATTATTGGGCATAAACAATGGCCAACAGGTCTTTACATCTCTTTCCCGAGCACCAGCAACATAACCACTGTAAAAATGAAAATACATTAATAATGGTTTTACAAAAAAGATAAGGAACATGTGCAATCAAAAAGTTGGTTGGTTAATTTCATTGTCCTTGAGAACCACAGTTTAAAGTATATATTAATAAGTAATCATCCATAGAGTTTCTTATCTAGAGAAGAAAAAATAATTTTACTGTCGGAGAGGTATCTTATGGTCAAGTTTAGAAGCTCTATAGCTTAACATTGAGAAAGTAGCAAAAGGAAAGCACTGAGAAAGTTGATTAAGAAGCAAAATGCACATAATAGATATCTACGATTACCGAATGGTAAAATGATTGCAAATTTCAGAATCTTCCTCGTGATCAGTCCTAGGAAGAGATTGTTTTCCCTCATCGAGGAGCTCCTTCAATGATGCTTCCATTACTTGAAACAATCAAAATCATATTCCAAGCAGTTTTAGGAAGTTGCATCAGGTAACTGCTTCTTGCTGAATATCAAACAAGACAATGTGCATCAAACCCAACATTCCATATAAAGAGTCTATTTAGCTTAAAATGGTAAAAATGAAACTCCAAACATATTGAGACATGATATATATATATATATATATAATACGTTGGTTGCATGTATAAATGCATTAAAAAGATAGCTAAATTGATGTAAAAGTGAATATAAAAAATAAGCAGATATAGGAATATATAAAAGTTATAAGTCAACTGAAAAAATAAATTTGTAACAAGTGAATAAGCACTTAGAAGAATTGGATGATTCATTGCAAAAAACTAATGAAACAAGATGGTAATAGCTTATGAATGTGTTCAAGAATAAGTCAGCCACACGAAATATAAATGAGCTAAAATCCATTTATCTCACTGTCATTCGCTAGATAAGATGCTAGCTATACTAACTAACCACTTAAAATAGAAGAAGCTGTCACTGAAAGGACTGTTGTATGAGTCTCCAGCACCAAACAATGGTTTAAGCTTAAAGATACATAACAAACATTTGACTTAGATAAAAATAATAGTCAGTTCCATTTTAGTTACCAGAAGCTCAAAGTTGCCAGTTGGAGCATGAAATAAAAGAGAAGCAATGTTTTGAAGCTCCACTCATGATGACGGATGAAATGAAACATCAAATACCCTTTACCTGCACGATATTGAACATAAAATAATACGTCCAAAAGATAACACAAGAAGTTACTTAAAGCTCTAGAGCAGCAAGCTATGAGCTTCCAAACAAAGTTTTTTTTTTCAACTTCCCATAGTATGAAACCTCACATAATAGTTAACTAAACCAAGACAACACTGAACTTATAATAAGAAGCTCTAATTAATCAATCCTAAGTTTCCTACATAAAATCATAGAATGGATAAAAAAAATACTCACTATTTGTAGCTGATTCCACAGAACCAGAAATAAACAGCAGGCTTCACTATATCAACGCCCTAAAGCCCAAAACCAAACTGCAAACCCCCTTTTGGAAAGAGCACCTTGGCATCCCGCTTATATCTAAATCAGACCTAATTGTACTACACACCGTACACAAAAAACAACCCATGAAGCAAAAACCATCCTCCACCCGACTCAAACCCGGCTCTTGATCAAAAGCAGAGAAGTAGATGGGATAAAACCGATAAAAATCACAACTCTAACCACAAACTCTTCCCAATTAATAGCAAGATAGTTCCCGAACCTGAAAAGGAAGCCTCCGGCTCCTCCCCCTCCGCGTCACGGCTCTTCCCTGGCCCAAACCGGCGGATCGGATGGAAAAAAATCTAGGAGTTGGGGATCAGAGACGGATCGATCGCGAATCTAAAAGGCCCAAGACCCGACCTTTTCTAGGGCTCCTCTTCCTCCACCTCCACCTCATGTGTATCAAAAGCAAGCGACATAGTGCTCCTCCACGGGATTAATTTAAGGCACGTCCATGTGCCATGTCATCCTCCACCCACGACACACACAAATGCTTGTCTGTAAGCATATTAACTAAAGGGAAGCCAAAAAAAAACCCTAACCCTAACCTTAACTCGAGTGGCCAGAAGAGTAAAAGCACGCAGCTAACCACGGTTCGACGGCATCTGATCTCGGCCGTGGATGAGTTGATGCGGCCCCACGACGATGACGCGCCGCGCTTGGAAAGATCCCCGTTTCGGGGGCTGGTGTGGGGCCCGCGGAAAAAGGTGTGGTGCAAATGGAGAGTAGCTGACGCAGCCGTGCGCGTCCTTTACTGCATGAATCCACCATGAGAGATAAATACACGGACAGCTTCACCATGCTTAAGTTTATTCAATGCGTTCGCAGTAATAACAGCGAAAACAATCACTTGTGTAATTTTTTTAGGCCAAAAGCAAAATATGAGATTTCTTCTTCGTCGTCGTCTTCTTCTTCGTTTTTGAAATTAATTAGTTTGATGTATATATGTAAACTGCGCGCGGCCACACAATTAATAAGAAGTTTCTGATATGTACATGGAGATCATGTAGAGAAGAAATAGGGATTTCTTTTTCCCTTTGGGTGAAAAAAAATGCTCTAATTCCGTGGATCGGAATGAGAAAGGGCAGAGGACAGCACTGAAAGAGGTCAGTAATTATTGCCTGGAAAATTTTGGAGGATTAAAGGAGATGTTTAAGGACGCATGTATTATAATCAATCAACACAAGTTGACGAACTGCTTGTGTAATTCTATATATATCGTCTCCTCCTTCTCGTTTGGCCTCCTCTTCCGGCGAGATGCATGGCCAGATGAGGCGGTGGATCACGGTCGACGGCGGCCGGCGGCGGAAGCAGAGGGAGCTTAATTTGTGTGTGTTAATTGATGTTGGAACAGGAAAGGAAAAATATCACGTATATATGCTTCTTTGCTTGCTTTTGATGAACTGAGAGCATGTGTGATACATGGAAAGTGATTTATTTATTTTTTCAAAACTTTCTTATAGTTTATTCAAAGATTAGGAACTCATTTTTATTTCAAATTAATTAAACTACTTTTTTTTTATCTCGATTAGAGTTGGACAAGATGATTTATGATTCAGATCTGACAGGTATGGGAAGTGCAATAAATGAATCTCTCGTTTACTCACAGGGAAAGTTAAATATATATTTGTTAAGTAAGACACAGTAACTAAGACTAGTTTGTTAGGTTTCATTAAAGATGTATATCAGCTCATAAATAAAAAGATAGTGGAACAAGTACCAGACAGTAATATAATTAAGGGTTCATTAAACATATGTCTCTTGGTAACTGCTTTAATTTGCATATTTGAATCAAAAGGGGAGGAACATAAAGAAAATTCCCCATTAATCCCTTGCGTGTAATCCACTGATCACCTTCTTCAATATTATGTGAGTTTGCTATGAAATTGTTCCGTAAAATGTCACACGCATGCGCATTGGAATTCCCTCATTTTAACTTTCATTTATCGAGGTAATTAAACAAAGGAGAGAGCCTCAAAATATATTTGCACTCTTCTCTCTCTCTCTCTCTCTCTCTCTTCCTCGCATGCATATTTTTGACTTCCATTCATGATATAGATTTAAATTTTCAAGCATTAATAGAAAATTCTCTAGATCCATCAAGCAAATCACCATTCAGTCACCTAGAACACCTCCATGTACTTGTGCCATTTAGAATAGCCAAACATGTACGTACGTACGGTTTGATGATGAAGATGGATGATCAGTAATTGGATAGTTTTTAGTGATCTGATTTGCTGTACAGAAATGAACACTGGTTAAGCTGCAGAGTGAACAAAGGATTGATTGCTTGGAGCAGGTGAGTGTCGTATGACTAAATTAACAATATATATCAGATTTAATCAAATTACAACAAGGTAGAAATTTACTGGGTGTAGCCAGAAGATTCTTGCTTGCCAACAATATGCTTAACCCTGGAGCTCTCAAGCTTGGGGTAGATATATATATATATATATATATATATATATATATATTATGTTCTTCCACCACTAGAACTCATAATATTTTTTGATGATGAAGAAGATGATTCCTTCCCTCCATGTGTTATCTCATTCCAAGTGATTAATTCCTCCTAACAGGAGCAGCGGTTGGTAAGGTAGCACCCTCCATTACAAATTAATGGCTTATACTATCATGAGAATGATCGTATCCAAACTGTGGTCGTAAGTTTTAAAAAGCAAGGTGTGCTCCATTAATTAGCTAGCTAGTCTTGTTTATTGTGAAGAATTTATTTTGAGATGATACAAGATGATCACCAAATTCTTTGCAGGATATATTGATATATGGTGGAAGGTGCATATCGCAGGAAGAAGCCTAAAAGCAAGTGAACAATTTCTTGTCACTTTTGCGAGTTAGTAAAAGAAAGTCATAATCTAGACATTAAATCAATTGATTCTCTGTTTAAATCTCAGGTGAGCCTACTTTATTGCCTACTACTTTTGAAATGTACGTACTAATGGAAATGTTTCGTTCAAGGGAGTAGCTTCTAAAGATATATTCCCCTGCAAAAGTAAATATTTCTATGTTTGATGAAACAACAATTAAAAATATCAATTTTTATGTAACTAACTATTATTCACCCGTCGTCTTCCTAATCAAGTTATTTTCTCCTACTCCCATCATTATTTAAGGAATAAATATTATATTCTAAAGGTCTAATGAGTTAATAGGTTTAGTAACTCTTGCAATCGAGTTGTGGGCTGGACAAAATAGATGAACTTAAAGAGAAGGGAGAGCGGATAAGCAAGACAAATAATGCGTCAAACTCTGAATAGAACTGCAGATCAAGTCTACTAGTTATTGAGTCTATGTAAGCAAACCAAGCAAGTGACATGGTTGTGCATGGGCTAACCGAACCGGATGGATCAAGCAAATTGAGTGAGTTGGGTTGCTAAATAAAAATCAACAATAATGAACAGCATTTATAAAAGCATAGAGGTAAAGTGACAGAAATAATAAAACTAGAAGGGGAGTTCAAACATCCAACAAAAGCATAGAGGTAAAGTGAAAATTTCTCACCTGGTATACTTATCCAAAGCCAGCACTGTAAACATGTAAAGGTGAATGATGTATCGCTAGCTGTGACAGAGACACAGCAACCAACCAGAGTTCTATCCTTTGGAATGAGTGAGTTAAGTGGCTCATCCCAAGGCTATCAAAGTTATAACTTGAGGTGAGCAGCATCTACACGGACCCATCAACCACAGCAACTTTTGTATGCCACCTTCATTTGCTGGACTCTGATACATTAATGTGACACTCCTCAGTCTTCGGCATGGATCTACACACTAATCTGCAACTTCACTTGTCAGGAAAGTGTCAAAGATAAATATGAAAATGATTTACAATCAATCAGATCATTTCGCCTTACAACTTGATCAATAATTTTTTGTATCAAAATTGTACCAGATGATATCAATACGCACGCTGCTTAAACATGCATGTTAGATTATGATTTCATATTAGGAGGACAAATCGTCCAAAGTTTAAAATTGATAGATTCTTAGGTAATTTATATGATGGGATATTTCTGTACAATAACAGAGTCAATCTCAGTATGTGCTCAAAAATTAATGCTTGATGGTCTTTGTCAAGCTCAGATTGGCTGTTAGTGCTGATCCTAGCCAACCGCCAACTACCACGAAAAAGAAATAATCAACTGTTCTCATCATGTATTCTTGTTCCAGGCCAGCCATGATCAAAATAATAATGATGATGATGATGTAACTAACTGAATAGAACCTATATAAAAGCATAAAAAACAAAACTAATCAAGAGAGAAAAAATGAAAGAAACAGTGTCCTGTGTGCCACTGCACACAGCTTAAAGCAGAATATAAAATATTAGCTTTGTACAAATATTTTGCTGAGAAACGAGATGATGATGCCTAAACAATGCTGACAGAGATGTATACCTGGTGGTTGCTTGTTCATGGTACTATATCAGTGACAAAAACCTGCATTTAAAAAAGCTATTTGAAGAAAAAACCAAGGTGCATGTCTAAGATTCGTCACTAAAAAAGTTAAAAAAAAAAAAAAAAGAGTTAAGCATAAGTTACCAAACATCCCACAATGAGGTGGCTTCATTTAACCAGCAAATATGGGTATAGAGTATTTTAATTCTGAACAATTGTCAATGGACTTCTACCAAACTCTGAAAGCAACTTTAATTGGCCTAATTATGTTACTAACCAACATGTGGCCACTAAATCCTGATACACTAACTAACCTCAATGATTTCAAGCTTTAGCAGAGTGGGATGTGGAACAACCAAAATGAATTTAGACAACATACACAAAGCTAGTTGGATTCATCTAGCATTACCTTAAGTGAAGAAATATCGTTCTAAGAGACTGGAGCTATAAGTCTTATTGGGTTGTAAAGGTTGAACTTGAGATTATTGTTAAACCAGAAGAGGAAAGAACCATCCCATAGAACATATTGTTGGAGGGATTGAGTTTAGCAGAGGGTTAAGATCGCATAAACTTAAACAGATCCAAATGCATCTTTTGTTACTAGCTCTAATTATTTCCATCATGATACTCCTATTCTTAGTGTTCACTCCCATGATGATATCAAAATAAAACCAATCCAGTATAAAACCAGATTACTCCCATCAGAAAGTAGCTGCACAAAGTAAAACCTCAATCTTGATTTGGTTATCAATTAGGAAAAAATTGTTCTATTTTGAATGAATCTGTGAATCAGGCAACTAGTAATCAGACCCCCAGTGCATGCAATGCCACAGAAAAGAATGCAAACTGATTCATTTAGGGAACACCAAGAAGAGAACAACAAATTCTTGGGTTTAGCTTTATGCTACAGACAGAGAAGGAGAAGTGCACAGGATATTACATGTTAGCCGGTCCAGTTTAACAATTTACTCCAACTATCATCAAATTCTTTGTTTCAACTTGGACCCAAGCTACCAATATAAAACAGCTACATAATGCAGCATCATGTTATTGAGATAAAAATACCCAGTTATGTGGATTATGCGAGACATGACACCAAGAAATTTTCATGAATTGTGACTAGAATGAAAGACCAGCAAAACAATTGACAAACTGCACTACTAGCCAGCTAAATAATTTTTGCACTCACCAATAAATTATAATTTAGAAAAATGTTTATCCTGCAGGTAAAGAGATATTAATGCATTGATTAATGAAATAATTTATAGATACACAAAGAACTGATGGCAAAGTATCATATTACATTTTTGAGTTGAATGTATACACTAGTTGGGAATCACAAATGAACTAACACAGCATGCAGATTGCTGCAAATTTATTTGATTGACATGTGGTTGAGACAATGTGTTTAGTCATCCTGTCGAACAATTTATAATTTACAAGAATCAAATATTTTCAACAAGTGATAACTCAAGTTACATACAACATGATACAGGAACTAATGAGGAAAATGATTTGAGATTGCCAGCAGAATCACCACGAGGCCAAAGCACCTATAAATACAGTAGTTAAGTACACTGAATGATAGTAAAGTAGCATCCAAGTTATATAATAAAAAAAACACATACACTTACATTGTATTGCCTTCTCTATCCTCTGTAGTCACAAGATATAGTGTGATGGCAGAAGAAAAGCAAGTTTACACCTCAAATTTCTGATATTTGTGATTCAGGTTTTGCTAGCACCTAGAAGGATATGAAGTTTAGATTGATTAAAGAACATACAAAATCCATAATTCATCATAGCTATTTTTGATTTTAAAAAGGGATACCTCAGCAAATCGAATCTGACGATGTCGTGGTTTTGAAGGCTTGATTTTTGTTTCTTGTTTCATGTCATTAGAGGATTTTTTCACAGTTTGTTTCCTATTCTGAAGTTGAATGCCTAATAATGACTGTGGAGAGGAATTTTTTGAAGAGATAGAAGGCAAAGTCCGAGAAAGCCAAGACTCTGATGGTGATGTTGGCAATGGTGGGGGCAGAAGTGATAACAAAGGATTAGTGTTGCTCTTCAAATGCAGTGGCTCACTATCGTTGACACAATTTTTGTTACTATCAACATTCATATTCCCATTGTTCAATCTTTCTAAAGAGAAGGATGAAATGGGCTCAGAAACTTTAGAGACTTCTGGTTGCAATACTTTTTTTTCATTAGCTCCAGCAAATATACTTTCTCTACTCCAACTATCTATACTAATCTCACAAGAACTCATCATACTTCTAGTATCATTGACAGTATTGAAGGAACTATCCTTTGACTCTGAAGATCCTGGCCTATTCTCTGGATCTACATGAAGAGTTTTGTCCAGTGAAAGGCTCATGGATTCGGAGCCCATTCCACTGATATGATTTATTTTCCTGTAGCTGTCGATGCTTTGATCGCTGACTTCAAAATTGTCAATCTTGCTACAATTGCTTTCTCTGCTTAGAATTCCAACAGAATCGTTCCTTTCATGAACACCTAATGGATGCCCATCATTTTTATCAGGGGTTGTACCTCCAATGGCCGAATTAGCAAATGCAGATGAACAATCAGCTGTAAGAGAATCAGATTCACTCCTTGATTTACTTATCACTTCCGTCAGGGGGGAATATTCCTGACCTAATTTTTTTCTATAAACAGCTTCCCATGAGAGCTAAACAAGAAATTTCAAGAAAAGGCAACTCAATAACAGGCCAAAGGGTTAAAAAAAAAACAACCGAGAACAAATAATATTGCTGATACTTTACCTCTTCAACACGAGCAAGAGATACTGGATATGCATTCTTGTTCTGAAAACTTCCAGTTTTTCCCCTTGGCAGAGGCAAGCGTTCTCCTCGAACTTTCACCCCTGGGATTGGATTTAGAAGACAAAATTTAGGAAGCAATCCGCAACCTTTAGATGGAAAATGGCCAGCATCATCATAGTTATCTTCATCATCTTCATCGTAGCTATCCTCTTCCTCCAATTCCTTAGCATACTGTTCAAGGTAAGTATAACTTTTCTGGAGGGGAATAGGAGCTGGCTTTCTTGCAGGATCAGTAACCGCAGCCCTCTCAAGAAGTTTCGTACCCTCTCGTGGAGGTGCAGCTGCTTTCTTTAAGGTATAGTGTGGAGAGTCGGTAGCCATTGCCTGTGCAGCGGGCAAAAACCTCGCTATCATGAAATCCCTGGCCTCGGGATCCTTCGGGAAGCTGCTCGAGAGCTTGGCCGCATTTGGGTTTCCGCTGATGCCACTGACACTGCAATTCATGAAGAATGACTCTGATCGCGATAGTGTATCACGCGCATCGGAGAAGGCGTCGTCTTCTTCGTCGTCGTCTTCATTACGAGTCTCCGCGACTGAAACGGGCAGCCTTTCTAGCTTCTTCTCTACCTTCTCAGTTTTCTCAATCCTCTCTTCATTCTTTACCTTCTCCTCCCCATCAATCTTCTCCATAATCTCTGCCTTCCTTGGCACCTCAATCCTATTCGCCGTTTCTGCCTTCTCTTCCTTTTCGGTCCACTCTACCTTCTCTTCCGCAACAATCTTAGGAACAACCTCAGGAGACTCGTAGGATTTGGCAGGTCCAGGATCGGGCGCAAAGGTCACAGCTTTACGAGTTCGTACACTACTGCCAACCATCAAAACCGGAGCCACGTCACCCCGCAACGTGTTTCCGCACTTTCCGTTGTGGATGATCCTTCCAGGCGGAGGCTTGGGGGCCTTCATCATCTTCCCATCGCCATTCGCGGCGGATCCCACCCCGGTCTTAGGCAACCCCGGCGTCTGCTCCCATACGAAGGGGACGACGCCAGGGACGCGCACCGGGCCCGACTTCAAATCTGACTTATAGAATGGCAGAGACACCCTCCTCAGCGGCGGAGGACGCCCCTCGCCCTCCTCCGTCGGAGAAGCGGCAGACCCCGCCGAGAATCTCCGCACCGAGAGCAGCGGCGCTTCGAGGTCGATCTGCTTGTCCTCCATCGAATTCTTCAACGTCTCCGCGCGTCAATCTCCACCCAAAACTCTAATCCACCTCCCTCCTATCCAATCCCACAAACATCAAATCATCCCCTAACAAATAAGAGGATAAACAAACCTTTGCGGGCATCAAAAGGATCGCAGATTAAAAATCTATGACTTGCAAGGCGGAAAGTGAGAACGGAATCGTTCGAGAATCGAGAATCGAGAAAGAGGAGGAACGAAAAGAGAAGCGAAGAATTGTTTGCGCCGGAAGCGAAGAGCGGTGTGAAGCGAAGGGAGCTGTGAGTGTCCTCCCTCCATGGGACTTTACCTAAGAAAGTGGCAGCGAGAACAATGCCGAGTTGGTGACCCAACAAACTTACTCACTTCTTACCATCCACATGGGAACCAATGATATGATGAAGGCTTCCGGAGGGAAAACAGGGGAACCTTTCCATAGATGGATGATAATTTAAGCAAGGTTATGCTTTCACGAAGAATATTAATCGTTGGATCGGGTGTGATTAATTAATTAATTATTAAATATTGATTTGTTGGGGGCGATAGATATATCGAGGTGGGTGACGGGTCTCTTTGTTAATAAAGGAGGAATCCACGATTTGATTCTGTTTTTTTTTTTAGATTTAGATTAAATCTTACATCATTTAATTTTTTTTTTAACGAAAATACTAAAATTTCTAGCCCATCACGTGGATCTCGGCGTCAAAGTGAAGTGAGAATTATTCTTGGGGTTGACCGCTGAGATTGCTTTGACGGTTATCTGCATGAGAAACAGGTGACTGATCACCGTTGACAATGAATGATTCTATTGACTTTGTTACTGTATTTGACTTCAGAATTCAACAACCAATAATTTACAGTCTACCTATTTCATGTTTTTCTTCTCATAGAGCTGAAGAAACTGATTGAGTATTACCTTTAACCTTCTAATTACAATTGCAAGAAAGTCAACGATACCAAATGCTCATGTATGAAAATAACAGAGTGATAATTAAAAAAAAAAGGAGTTTTCTAGATGGCTTACTTGTGTTTGCAAAGATTTTTATTTGTTAATTAATTTTTCTTTTAATTATTTATTCACATGTTTGAAAATGAGCCATCGTGGTGACAAAATGCACATTTGAGATTGCACGCTATTTAAGATTTAAATGATAAAGGAAATCTAATCGATTCAATAAGTTAGTTAAACGTTGGAAAAAGAAGAAAATAAATTTTGTCTTCTAGATTTACTCTTAAAAAATAAATATCTTTGAAAATCTCATTTTCTTTAGTATTCAAAATCAAAGCGATAACATGATAAATATTTTTTTAATTTGGATAGTTAGGTTTGTTGGGCAGCCTAATAAGAAGGCAATATTTTAATGACGCTCTAATTAAATAATTTATGCACTATTTTTTTTTGTCATTAGCGTTAAGAAGAAAAGAGATCCCCGGAGATTGGTCTATTAGTTGAGCCAAAGCTGAGACAGTGAAAGAGTCGATCTTCCTTCTTCGCTATAAATCAAAACCCTTCACTGCGACTGGCAGCGGATTGCTGCTTCCCTTGTTTATCTTCGCCGTCTTCTCCAGAAGCAGCTTTTCCTATTCGCCTCGTTGTTGCTTTGTTTGCTCTGTGGAGATCGATAGGGAGGTGTGAATAGATCGGCTGGTAGCGATGACTAAGCTGGAGAAGATGGCATCCATTGATGCCCACATGAGGCTTCTGGCTCCGGCGAAAGTCTCCGAGGATGATAAGTTGGTCGAGTACGACGCACTTCTCTTGGATCGCTTCCTCGACATCCTTCAAGATCTCCACGGCAAGGAAATCAGAGAGACGGTATGCTCGCTTTATTTGTTCGTTTCGATGTGCGCGGTTTGGTTGGATCTTTGATGCCATTCTGGCTGAAATGTAAGAAATAGGAGGAAAATCTCTTGTTTTTTTCTTTTGAAGGGCTTACTGGTCGGTCGAAGTGGGTGGTAAATAATTTGAATTTTACATCGCGTTCGATGATTCTTATGTTGATCCATTCAGTGTTTTTTTAAGGAGGAACCGAATGATGTTGTTCGTTTCTTGCTTTTGTTTGAAGATGGCTTTTCTTGCTCTAGTGGGAGTCAGTTTAGATGTTTGTTTAGCTTTCCTAGCTAGGGACAACCTGAGTGAATGCTTTACTGGGGTATTTGGCCTAAGTAGTCTTGTTCGCAAGCTGGGAACCACTGAATAAGTTCCGAGGTGAATGGAGAAGGATTTACTGAGAATCCTAAGCGGGGTTGGTGAGGAATTCTTTTAACAAAGATTCATATTGTTACCTGACCCTTCATATTCTATCAAATTTGCTGTTTGGTTTGGTTATTTGATCTTTTTTCTTTCAAACCTGGCGAAGCGAGTTGATGTTTCACTAATAGATAAAAGAAAGCTTTGCTTCCCCATCTATGTGAGCTAGAACCTTCAAATCCTTGCTTTAACTTGTTCTTGCCTTTTCCTTTACAGGTTCAAGATTTATATGAACTCTCTGCTGAATATGAAGAAAAACATGAACCTCAGAAGCTAGAGGAACTGGGAAAGGCTTTGACTAGTTTGGATGCGGGTGATACCATCGTGGTTACAAAATCATTCTCCCACATGCTTAACTTGGCAAATCTGGCCGAGGAGGTCCAGATTGCCCATCATAGAAGGATAAAGCTGAAAAAGGGAGATTTTGTTGATGAAAATTCTGCAATAACTGAATCAGACATAGAGGAAACACTTAAGCGTCTCGTAGTGCAGTTGAATAAGTCAAAAGAAGAGGTATTTGATGCTTTGAAAAATCAGACAGTTGATCTGGTTTTAACTGCACATCCAACACAGTCAGTTAGAAGATCCTTACTTCAAAAGCATGGAAGGTTTGTCAATAACTGCCGACTATAATCTACTTGCCAGAATTCCGAGCAAATATGTCATTTTTCTTCTTCGATTGTCTAGTTTAGATGCATCATTTAGTGTTGTCAATATGTGGATTTAATTATATAAATACAGGAAAGGATATTGTAACAATTTCTCTTTTTTTTGGGCTATCCTTGTACCTTTCCTCTTCTTTCCTACAAAGTATCCTAAAGTTCATGATGAGATCCTGCATTACTACCATATTTTCTACTTGCACAAGCTGTCACAGTTAAAACTGGCA
The DNA here is from genome assembly GCF_044706935.1 of Curcuma longa. Classification (NCBI taxonomy): domain Eukaryota; kingdom Viridiplantae; phylum Streptophyta; class Magnoliopsida; order Zingiberales; family Zingiberaceae; genus Curcuma; species Curcuma longa. Next base: position 3,069,744 of record NC_133877.1, read on the forward strand.
AATATTTGCTTCACATGTCAAAGACATTTTAATTTTAGTAGGAAAAGGACTTATATTATAAATCTTTCAGAACATATTCCACAATATTATTCGATTCTTGCACTATCTAAGATGCAAATGAATGGATAGTTGTATCTTTAAATCTTAGAAATTTCTTGTCTTTACCATTCCTGGTGTGTTATTCTTGTTTAATAACGACAAGTAGCTGTAAATGTAATGAAGTTGGCACCGGCTAGAGTAAAGGATGAAAGCAACAGTTTTCTTACATATGATCAATGTTTTCTTCAGGATAAGGAATTGTTTAACTCAGTTGAATGCGAAAGACATCACTCCTGATGATAAGGAGGAGCTTGATGAGGCTCTTCAGAGAGAGGTAATTCTCCCACATACTTCACTTTACTATGAATGAGCATCTTTTTAGATCCTTGAAGTTTTTCATGGAGCTGGAAGCTACATGTTTGATTTTATGATCTTTTCAATATTGAATTAGAGAAGAGAGAATAATGTAAACCTGTGTATAGAGAATTTTTATTTAAGAACCCAAGTCACCAACTCGTTTAATGCTTTGTTACAATTGATATTTCAAGTATACAGAAAATAAGAAATAGGAATTTTTTTTGCGTGGGATCAAGTTGATAATCCTGTAAGAATGAGTTTCCTCTTTAAAAATCAACTATATCATCTTTTTAACAAGGTGTTTCTTATTAAAAGAATGAAACATTTAATGATATTCCATCAACCCATGGGTTTTGAATTTCATTCTATGCTTGTTGACACGGGTGTAAATTTTTTGTTTTGCTTGCTAACCGACATGCGAGAAGATTCAGCAAATGAGGCTCAACCTTCAAACGTGGAATAGCAGTAAACTAAACGCGTACATGCAATTTACCCTTGATGCATGCATACCACTGCGCTACAGGGGATGCACCTAAAATTTACACTTATAATTTAGATATATTTATTTCCTTATGAACATAAGTTCTCCTAATCTACAGGCATTGTTTCATCAAAATCACTTCCATTATTCAACTTTCCTTTAGTTTGAGGTTAAGAACTTTCTTGCCTCTACATCTCTTCATCCTTCCCATCCCTGATAATGTGGTAAATGAAGATCTCACCATCAGCAGATATTGACCATTAAACATTTGTAATATATACAACAGTTGATAATTGACCCTCTGGAGGTTCATTCTCATGGTGGGCAGCTTTTGTAATTCATTTTATGTTGCATACTCATTGAAGACCCTGAACTTACTAGTGCATTCTCCATTTTTTATCTTACATTGTTGAAAACAAACATAATACTAAACCGGCTTGGAATAGAAATACCCTCAGTGTTCTAATCTTGCTTTTTCATAGTTGTGTTTTTATTATTTATTGCAATTGATCTTTTGCACATCCTATTGCTTTTCATTTCTTTAATTATCAGCTCAAAATTATGGCTTTCATTCTCAAAGCAACTAGTTTGTCTTACAGCCTAAAATGATTAGATATTACATAGAAATCTGATCTTCCAATCTGAGCACTAGCTAATTGGTATCGAAGCACAAGTTAGCCTATTAGCCGGCTTCCAATTTGTATCACTCTTTGTCATCTGGCTTCACACCCTTTAGATCTATACTTTCTGCCAAGCCTTTCAAATACAACATATCCATGAGGAATTTCTACATGTCATAGTTGGTAGAATCCAACTTAATCATATTTGCCCGTGTATCCTGATCATCCATCTGTGATCCTACTCTATCTAGCTCTGAAACCACTTGTTGGGATGCTACAGAATTAATTTAAGTGTGTTTGATGGATACGGCAGTGTCCTAGCAATTAGTTGCACAATATTGTAGCATAAAAATAAAATGCAAACACACACCAAATTTACATGGGAAATCTCATGGTGGAACAAGGGTAAAAAACCATCGGTAAAATACTTCACTAGTAAATATGAAAAAGTTCACAGTAGTTTTTCTCCAAGTGAAACATGCTACTTGAATGGAATCAAGTAAGAATACCTCAATTTAGGCCACTATCATCATCTCCTGAATCGGAAATGAAAACTAATTCAGAACTACTTCTTTGTAGTGGGCTTGTTAGGCTGCTTACTAGGATCTGTAAAAAAAATTATTTATGCAACTGGAGTTAGCATAACAGTTGTGTAGTGTTCCCATCGAGTGAAGGTCAAAGCAATTATATAACAAATGCTAGAGATCAAGTAAAACTAAAAACAAGTAAGAATAAATATGAAGGAATAAGAGCAAAACAATATAGTGGTGCATTATGCAAAACAATATGAGTAAGGATAAGTGTATAGAATGTAAATTCAACAGTCAAGATGAGAGTCATTCATGGAGAAACCCCTGCACTCCTTTGGAATGGTGCACACAGGTACTTGCAGTGTGCCACGAATTTACATAGTGAACCTTGTCGTTGTCACATTTGACAACTTGGATATTGAGAATGTACCGCCACATAATGTAATGTTGGTTCCTCACCCAAGCATGCTAAATAGGTTCATATAATGTGGAGAAATAATAAGGAAGATAGAGTCAAATAAACTTTTGTATCAAGAATATTGAGCGACAAGCTCGAGTGTATTGAATTAATGAAGTAAGGGTGATATCAAATGCCAATGTCAAAAACATGATAGTGAGAGTTATTAAGTTATTGATGCATCAACTTGCAAAATAATCATGAGTGAGAATCTTTGCATAAGGATTATCATAATTCAAAAGTGTTTTTATGATTTATTGAGTATATTATTACTAGTAAATATACGGCGGCAGTGTATAGCTAACTAAGCACTAGAATACTCTTTAATAACTAAGTCAAGTGGGCTATCGCTTTAAACTAGGTGTAGATCAAGGTTAAGAACAGGATATGATCAAGAACCAATTTGTGCTTAAAGACTAATAGTATAGTCAGTCAATCTATATTAAATTAACAAAATATCTAAATCGTGCTAATAAAAATGTTTAGACTAGTTCAACAATCCTTACAATGTAGTCCAATTAGTGAAGTGCCTTGCCTAAGGTTTCATATCTTCTCTAAGATTCTCTAGTATTTATTACAACATTCCTATAATATTTTTTAATATCATCACTTTACCTTTGATTTGTTGACTTGTAGATTCAAGCTGCCTTTAGAACAGATGAAATCCGAAGAACTCCCCCGACCCCTCAAGATGAAATGCGTGCTGGAATGAGCTATTTCCATGAAACCATATGGAAAGGTGTTCCTCAATTTTTGCGACGTGTTGACACAGCACTGAAAAACATTGGGATAGATGAGCGTGTGCCCTATAATGCACCCCTTATTCAATTTTCATCTTGGATGGGTGGTGATCGTGATGGTATATCATCTCCCTGATTCCAAAATCGGCCTATGTTGATTTTGCTATTATTTTGATTAAATGTAGTTGATTTGCATATTTCCTGAAACTGGAAATGGAATACGGTAGATTGTTCATTGTTCTTACAAACTTATACATTAGGAAACCCAAGAGTTACTCCAGAAGTAACAAGAGACGTATGCTTGCTGGCCAGAATGATGGCTGCAAACTTGTACTACTCACAAATTGAAGATCTGATGTTCGAGGTATTACATGGTCTTCTTATTGTAGTTTGTCGTTCTTTCTTTTGCAATGTTCTTGTATGAAGAAATGACATATTTTCGTGTAGTTGTCTATGTGGCGCTGCAATACTGAACTTCGAGTACGAGCTGACATTCAACACCAATCTTCGAGAAAAGATGCAAAGCACTACATAGGTACTATTTTTTCATTTATTTATTTTGTCAGTTTTATTACAATTATGTAATTTTTTGGTTAATATTATGCAAATGAATTTTATATCATCTATCACCATCTTCTGAGTTTTATCTTTCTTGGTATTTTATTAGACTGCTTCGGTTATAGGAAAATCTGACAAAAATCCTACATTATGTTTTGACATTGTAATTTTGTAAGTTTACTGTTTGTAGTGTGATATTTTCAAATTTATGTACATGAAGGCTTTATGTATTCGTTGTTTGCTTCCTATTTATTATTTAACAGAATTCTGGAAGCAAGTTCCTCCGAATGAGCCTTACCGTGTTATACTTAGTGACGTGAGAGATAAGTTATACAACACACGGGAACGCTCTCGTCATTTACTTTCAAATGGATATTCTGATATTCCCGAGGAAGCGACTTTCACAAATGTTGAACAGGTATGCATCTCTATCCATGTTACAAAGAGTTGTTTTAATCTTTCTCTTTTATGTTATTCCACATCTGATGGATTCCATAGAGGTTATAACAATTTGTGCTGCCTTATTTGTTGTAGTTTCTGGAGCCTCTTGAACTCTGCTATCGATCCCTCTGTGACTGTGGTGATAGACCTATTGCCGATGGGAGCCTTCTTGACTTTTTACGCCAAGTATCAACCTTTGGCCTGTCTCTTGTTAGACTTGATATTAGGCAAGAATCTGACAGGCACACTGATGTTGTTGATGCTATTACCAAACACTTGGGAATTGGATCCTACCGTGACTGGTCTGAGGAGCAACGTCAAGAATGGCTTTTATCTGAACTTAATGGGAGACGCCCTTTGTTTGGTCCTGACCTACAAAAGACAGATGAAGTTGCTGATGTTCTAGACACATTCCATGTCATAGCAGAACTTCCTTCTGACAACTTTGGGGCTTATATCATATCAATGGCAACTGCTCCATCGGATGTCTTGGCCGTTGAGCTGTTGCAACGTGAGTGCCATGTGAAAAATCCATTGAGAGTAGTTCCATTGTTTGAAAAACTTGCAGATCTTGAGGCTGCTCCGGCAGCTTTGGCCAGACTTTTCTCTATAGATTGGTACAGAAACAGGATTAACGGGAAGCAAGAAGTCATGATTGGATATTCAGATTCAGGGAAGGATGCCGGGCGATTTTCTGCAGCTTGGCAGTTATATAAAGCCCAAGAGGAGCTTATAAAAGTTGCCAACAAGTATGGAGTAAAACTGACCATGTTTCATGGTCGAGGTGGAACTGTTGGAAGAGGTGGTGGTCCTGCTCATCTGGCTATCCTATCTCAGCCACCAGATACAATTCATGGATCTCTTCGAGTTACTGTTCAAGGTGAAGTAATTGAGCAGTCCTTTGGGGAGGAACATTTGTGCTTCAGAACACTCCAACGTTTCACAGCTGCTACACTTGAACATGGAATGCATCCCCATATTCCCCCAAAGCCAGAATGGCGTGCATTGATGGATGAAATGGCTGTTGTTGCTACAAAGGAATATCGATCTATTGTCTTTGGGGAACCACGTTTTGTTGAATATTTCCGGCTAGTGAGTTTCCTAACTCTCTTATTTGAGTATTTATTCTAGTTTAGCATATGAGAGATTTGGTGAAAATTTAGGTTAGTTGCAACATAAGTCGCTAATACATGTTAACTTTATGGTCCAGTCTCGATGAGTATGTGATGTGTCGATCAAGGTGTCTGACACATTAATTTCTAGAAGTGCACATCATATCTATATCTTTTATCAGGGTGGTGTTGTGTCGAGAATAGTAAACAGTAAATTTTATGACACCTTATCAGAGAAATGAGCCATTTAATTTGTCCTATCAACTTCTACCATCGTCACCTAAATGGAATGCAACTAGTCAATCCTTTGGATAATGCTCTCTTTCTTGTCTTTTCACCTCTCCTTAATGCAATTGTGGTTACATTGACAGGCTACACCTGAACTGGAGTATGGGAGGATGAACATTGGAAGCCGGCCATCGAAACGAAAACCCAGTGGGGGCATCGAATCACTTCGTGCAATTCCTTGGATATTTGCATGGACACAAACCCAGTTCCATCTACCAGTGTGGCTTGGTTTTGGTGCTGCATTCAAGCATGTCTTGCAAAAGGATATCAATCATCTTCAAACTCTTCAGCAAATGTACAATGAATGGCCTTTTTTCAGGGTCACCATTGATTTGGTCGAGATGGTTTTTGCCAAAGGAGATCCTAGAATAGCTGCTTTATATGATAAATTGTTGGTTTCTGAGGATCTGTGGAAATTTGGTGAGCAACTCAGGGCCAACTATGAAGAAACAAAGTGTCTTCTTCTTCAGGTGAGATGTTTTTTAGTCAACTTTTAACAACTCCAAACTGATTATTGAGATACAAGTCTTTTAAAAACAATATATTTCATTAGTTTTTTCTAGGAAGGAATTTATTACTTTTCCCAGCATTAATTTGAGCTATAAGTAAATAACTCCGATCCTTTAACAAGAAACCTAGTTTTCCTTGTTCAGTACTTTTAAGAGTTAAAACTTTATATTCCCATATATCTTGGTTGTCTTCTCGTAGGTCGCTGGTCACAAAGATCTATTGGAAGGCGACCCATACTTGAAGCAACGATTACGTCTGCGACATGCGTATATCAAAACGCTGAATGCTTGTCAAGCGTACACCTTGAAGAGGATCAGGGACCCCTCCTACAATGTTAATGTCGGGCCTCATCTCTCCAAGGAGATCACAGAGTCCAACAAACCCGCCGCCGAGTTGGTGAGGCTCAACCCCAGCAGCGAGTACGCCCCTGGACTGGAGGATACCCTCATTTTGACCATGAAGGGTATTGCTGCTGGAATGCAAAACACTGGTTAAATTTATCCTTTCCTTTTCTTTTGGTGTGCGTTTATCGAAGACACTTTTCGCCATCGTTGGCTCGTTGCCTCATTAATATTATTAGTAAGAAAAAATAAACCTTCTTCATCAGGAAGCGGATGGCAAAACTGAGCCTTATCTATGGATATGGATATGTAATTATGTTTCTTCTTCTAATTTTATTTTGCATGAATCTAAACGTCTTTCTGCATGCGCTTGTTAAATCTTTGATGATTTTGGTTGGACTGAGTTTTTTGGTTGCAGTTTATCCTCCTCCTTGGAAGGTTCAATATGCAATAACCAATGAAGTGTATTAGAACGAACAGCAAGTGAATGATCTATTGTATGTTTAGTTGCAAGAATACAATAGAATAGAATAGAAAGACTTACATTAGTTCGATTGCAAGAAATAAATCCATTTGGTTCCATCCCGCTTGACACGACAAAAAAAAACTTAATTATTTGTGAAAAAAAGATTTAAGTCACTGCAAGTAGCAAGTGATTATTTTTTGAATATTATTTCTCATTTAATTTATAAATAAGTTGACTTCTGTTTAATTAAACAAATTAAATAGATAAAATTTAAAATTACAACACCATCTCATCCGTGATCCAATCTACTTATGAAAGCGAAACAGAAGATCATCATCGACTTTTTCCCACCGCTAATTAAATCCTATTTTTGACTTTTGTTAGTTAAATAAATGATTAACATAAAATGATAAATGGCTCCGCAACCGCTGCGAGTCGTTCTGCTTCATTTATTGCCCCCACGTCGCGGGAAGTTCGATCGCGGAGAAGAGCTTTGGATCGACAATGGCGTCGCAGCAGGAGCGCGAGAACTTCGTCTTCGTAGCCAAGCTCGCCGAGCAAGCTGAGCGCTACGATGGTACGTTTCCGATACAGAACGCTAGGGTTCGGTTCCTTCTATTTCAATGAGATCCGACCTCTGTTGGCGTTGCAGAGATGGTGGACGCTATGAAGAAGGTAGCGAATCTCGGCGTGGATCTCACCGTGGAGGAGCGGAACCTGCTCTCGGTGGGGTACAAGAATGTGGTCGGCGCCAGGAGGGCTTCTTGGAGGATTCTCTCCTCGATCGAGCAGAAGGAAGAGGCGAAGGGGAACGAGAATCATGTCAGGAACATCAAGGAGTACCGACAGAAGGTGGAGACGGAGCTTTTTAACATTTGTACCGATATTATTGGCCTGCTCGATGAACATCTCATCCCCTCTGCGTCGGCTGGCGAATCATCTGTCTTCTACCACAAGATGTGAGTTTTATTAGGAACCACCTTGATGCTATTGCGCAGATCTTTTAGCATTATCAGACTTTTTCTCATTCCGTCACAGGAAGGCAGATTATTATCGTTATCTGGCAGAATTCAAAGCTGCCGACGATAAAAAAGAAGCGGCAGATCAGTCTTTCAAGGCGTATGAGGTAGGCCTGGTTTTTCTCCGTCATCCACATTTTATTTAAGTTAACATTTTGTTTTGACTATATGTCACAGATTAGATTCATATCTGGTAGAAATTTCCCCCATTAGAATGAATTTCTATGTATGCATTAGCATTAGATAGTTTAGCTGTATTTACTTCTGGAGTGTTTTATTAAATGAAAGCGTTGTAGCCCTGTGATTGCATTCACAATAATAAAGTTTCGCGTTCTTGTTAAGAATCACTACGATATCCATGCTTAAACATGATTGTTTTTTTCTGCACATAAGCAGAGAGGCCTCAACCTTTTCACATCTGTTGGAAGACTAAGTAGCCTGCAGAATCAAACTGTTTTGCTTAGGGAATTAGCACTTTGAGAACATCATCTGACAAACTAGTTGTAGAACTAATACCTCGCTTTTGTCTATTTCATCTGTTGTTTCACTGGTGCTAGAGCACTTTTTTTTTGGAATTAGTGACTTCACATCGTCAATAAATAATTTTTAGGTATTTCTGTTATTGATATTATTGAGGATATATAGTGATCATGGCCAAGGACTAATATTTATTAGGTTCCTTGAACCATGGCTACATATTTGTCTTCATGTTCGACCTTTAATGATAAATTGTATTCTATTTCAGTTAGTTGACAGCAGTCCATGAATGAATTTTTTGTTATGGTAAGAATTTAAAGTTTGCATCCATTATTGTGGGCAAAGCATTATGAGAAGCCTAATCCGGATTTTGGATTTACAAGTTTTTTTTCATAATACCTGAAGCAAACCGTATAAATGAGAAGAAATGGGCATCCCTCATTTGCATATAAGTGAAGTTCTCACTTTATTTTTGCTTCTTTACAATTTGATGTCTGACCCTAAACTAACTTTCCTTGTATCTTGTCATAACCAAAGTCTGAACTATCCTACATGATGTAACATGACATCATGATCACTGTATTTTGCAAGGATATTTATGCATTGTGAGATTTATCACTTCATTTTTTTGTTATAGTCTCAGACTACTATAATTCTCTATTTCAGGGTTTTTTTTTGTTTTCCTTGTGAATTTGATATTTCTTTAATATTGACTCCTTTAGGCTGCCACAAAAGTAGCTGAGGCAGATCTTACTCCTACTCATCCGATTCGATTGGGATTGGCTTTAAATTTCTCTGTTTTCTATTATGAGATCATGAATTCACCTGAACGGTAATGTTCATTAGAAAAATGTTTTTGTAGATATAAGCTCATCATCTGATTTCCTTCATACTTGTTATCAAACTACAGGGCTTGTCACCTTGCAAAACAAGCTTTTGATGAGGCTATTTCTGAGCTTGACACACTGAGTGAAGAATCATACAAAGATAGCACTTTGATCATGCAATTATTAAGAGATAATCTTACCTTATGGACTTCTGACATCCCTGAAGATGGAGGTAACAGTTGATAGAATGTGTAGAATAATGTTCTTCCATGCATCTGAAAGAGATAACTGTATATAAGCTACTTTTATTTATGTCTCTGTGCCATTTTTTTTTTGGCAAGGAAGATTACATGCTGCCTAGCAATTCAACTTTAACCCACATTGATATATAATACAAAGAAGAGTAGATGAGTTTCATTATGATACCTTGTTTGCTGTTTTCACAACTTTGTTTTCTGTGCTTATCTGCATGATGTGTAACTTTAATATAGCAACCTAGAAAATATCTTTTTCAGTTTACATCTTCATTATCTTTTAGTATTTATCTGTAGAAGGATGAAATGATAATGGTTTACATGTTATTTATCTGTAGAAAATGGTCAGTGTTCCTTTTATTTATGTGAATACACATGCTGTGCTAGTGGCTATTACAATTTCCTTGAATATATATTTCTGGCAGTTTCCTCTTAAATTTTTTTCCCCTGGAATAATAATGCAGGTGCAGAGGGTTCTATTCTGGACTAGAAATATTATTTAAGTCCATAATTTATTTTCTGCATGAGTGTTTGAACAAATTTGTTGATCGATTAATTGTCTGAGTGGTCTAAAATGTTTACGTTTATCTCATGATTTGTGCAGTGACTGAAGATGGTGTGAAGGAGAGCAGCGAGAAGACTGCTGCAGTTGAAGATGCAGAGGTTGGTTTCTGTATATGATGACTTCGTTTTATACACATCTAATTCGTTTCATTTGTTCTTGCAAATGTGGGAACGTTCTTCATGAGATAGAATGGAGTTCCCTGTCTTATATTATGCTAAACATAGTATGCTTAGTTTGATGCAAGTTTTTCACTGAATTGTGGAAAATAAGCTAAGGTTGAAATTCCTTGGGGATGCAGCTCCGTGGGTCATATCTCCATAATTTTTTCCCCTCGAGTTTGAGTGAGAGATTGATGGATGCTTAACACCTTTTGCCATAGTATCTAAAGTATGGCTGTCATGAATTATGGTTACTAGAATCCAAATTCTTTGTGGATCCAACTCCTTGGATGGTGTTTGCATTATTTTTCTAGAGCCTTGATTTTGACATCGATGAAGGCTATAACTGCTTATTCCATGTAATCTATAAACTATGGTTTCTGGATGCAATTTGCAGTGAAGGTCAAGCGGTACTGGAACAAACATGGCGTGAGGATACCCCAAGACCATCATTATCATTTGTTGCCGATGATTTTAGTTTTTTTTATCTGTCATTTGTTTTTTTCCCTCCTTTTTTTATTTAGGAAATTCATGTCAACTTGGAATTTAAAATGTGCCATTACTTGTACGCCTGATGCCAGTGGTTTTATTTGTTTATTTTTTAAATTGTTAGCTATTGTTTCGTGTTCTCGTTGTTTTCGTAATAATGTGTCAACTAATGCAAGGAAGTGAGGATGAATTGGAAGTCCTTTTCTACTGTCCTTAATTCAGAATCCGTAGATCTTTTGTGGGGCTCAACTTAGTATTTCTTTCATGAAATTCTTAAGTAGGCTGTATTGATTGGTTCGTGCTGTGACAAATTATCATTTTAGTGATCAACTGCAGTTTCTCGATGACTAATCGACGACGAGGAGAATTCGGCACTCAGTAACATATATAGCTTGAATACTCAAGTGCAGGAGCAACATGATCCATAGAACAACAACGTATCTACAAGGATCAATTTAACCATCTATGATCTTCTTGATGGAAGGCTAGCTAGCTAGCTGAGGATGTCTAGTGAGCACTATACTAGTTTAGCTAGTTTACAAGACGTGAGATAAGATAATATCCAAACCGCCCAAAGTAAAGTATGGTTCTTAATTATATATGCCTTTTTAATTTTCTTTTATATTTCAACACAAGGTCCCTCCCTATGACGTCATCTTATTAGGGACCTCAACTTTGTCACTTAGTATCGATCACTTCCATGTAGTCTTCTTATTCGGGGACCTCCTACGGCTTGTAGTGCTTCCTGCATAGACGCATAATAATAATAATACTGAATAATCTAAATCCCCAAACTATTTCGTGTAATAAAAATCGATTAGCTTTCCATTTGAAGCATACACTTCCATGGTGCGTCACATATCTTAATTACTGCATGTATGACATAACTTTCATGTATTATATATCAAACAAATCTATATTTATATTACGGAGTAAACTGAGCTCTTGGTTCTCCTCCTCGCTGTCTCTTGGTTGCTGGTCTGGTACTCATCTTCCATGGCCTTGTTATGCCTGAAGCCGTTCCTATAACCGTAGTACTCACCAATTCTTCCACCATTATATATAATTACAGACCCCGTTCTCTTCGATCGCCATTGTTTTTTTGCCTTCCATCTACTACTTGAACTACTATAAGGATACCTGTTTCTTTCATCTGCGTAAGCATTGTAGTAGGTAGAAGGTCTAACTGATGGCTCTTTGTGTCGGTGTCATCTGCCCATGCTTGTTAGGTAGGTCGGAGCCAAGAGCTAGGGGCTCCTTCTGCAGCCGTTCCGGCTGTTCCTCTTCATCATCTTCTTAGCTTCCTTAGTAGGATCGGAGCCATTTTGATATATTCTGTATAATGCATGTATTGAAATGGTTGGTTTATCAATTAATGGATTCTCTGTTGAGTAGAGGCAATGGAGGGCTGAAATGTGGTTTCATTAATGCATAGTTTAATGCAATAGAAATTGGAAAGCAGGCGTTTGTGAATGATCAGTTAAAGAGTACTGTTATAGAGTTTGATAAGTTATACTTTTGGTTTTTCCGTATGTTGCTTGATCTGAGCAAGTGGATGGTTGTTTAATTTCTCATGCATGTATGAATTTTGAAGTGTTATCTTTTACAAAAATTGAAAAATTTTAGTGGCCGGCCCCTTGTAAGCTACGAGTGAAACCGTTAAAATGCAACGTAACTGATCAAAGCATGGAGGGTTTAAGAAGCTATGGCCTGTGGCACCAAACACATGTCTTAGTCGACCATTGCACATGTTTCTGTTGCATGTGTATTATTGCTGAATGAATGAATGAATGAAGCCCAAGTTTTATTGCCTGTTTGCTTCTGCCGATGGTGACTAGCTACCTTATTGAACTACTTTATTCAGCATGTGCCAATGTGTCAATCGCCAAAGATAACACAACCTTCCAATCTTGCATGTCTTAGAACGCTTATGTTACTGCGCTGCGTCATTACTGATTGCATGTCGCCAAGAACAAACAGTAGTTACGTTCATTACTGATTGCATGTCGCAAAGAACAAACACTACTAGTTATGTTCATTACTGATTGCATGTCGCAAAGAACAAACAGTATTATGTTCATTACTGATTGCATGTCTTGAAGAGCAAAGAACACTTTATGCTACTGCGCTGCTTCATTAGTAATTCCCGTTGATGGTTTTAATTTGACTATTTGAGCCGGTTCACTTAGCTTATAACAACACTTCTTAGTTGAGTTTAGCCTTCGCTAATCGCCACCATGTCTCCGCTCTTCCTCCTCCTCGTTTCTAGCCTTTTCCGTTGCAGTCTCGGTCTCACCGACGACGGCCACCGCCTGCTGGAAGCCAAGAGCTATCTCTACGACCCTGACGACGCCCTCGCTGACTGGAGCCCCTCCGACACCACCCCCTGCAACTGGACCGGCGTCTCTTGCGAGGGACCGCCGCTGTTCCCGGAGGTCGCGGCTATCGACCTCTCCGACCTCGGTCTCTCCGGAACCTTCCCCTCGCCTCTGTGTCGCCTCCCACAGCTGTACTCCCTCTCCCTAGCTAGCAACTCCCTTAACTCCTCCCTCCTCCCCTCCGCCCTCCTCGGCTGCTCCTCCCTCACCCGCCTCGACCTCTCGCAGAACTACTTCTCCGGGTACATCCCTGCAGACCTCCCCTCCCTCCTCCCTCACCTCGAGCATCTAGACCTCTCCGTTAACAACTTATCCGGCCAGCTCCCGTACTCATTCTCCGAGTATTCTTCCCTTCGAAGCCTCACCGTCGTCGGCAACCTCCTCTCCGGGCCCGTCCCGGCCTTCCTCTCCAACCTTTCCTCCCTCCGCGAGCTCAATCTTTCTTACAACCCCTTCGACCCCTCTCCTCTGCCTCCCTCGCTGGCCAATCTCACCTCGCTCCGCGTCCTCTGGCTCGCTAGTTGCAACATCTTCGGCCGCATTCCACCGGAGCTCGGCCGCCTCTCCTACCTCACCGACCTCGACCTTTCCTACAACTCCCTCTCCGGGATGATTCCTGATTCCCTCGCCGACCTCTCCTCCATTGTCCAGATCGAGCTCTACTCAAATGAACTGACAGGATTCCTCCCCAGCCGCCTCTCCAACCTCACGGAGCTCCTGTTCTTTGACGCATCCACGAACCACCTCTCAGGGAAGATACCAGAAGACGTCTTCCTTGCTCCCAAGTTAAAAAGTTTCAACCTTTACGAGAATAATCTCACCGGAGATGTCCCCTTAACCCTCGGCGACTGTCGCAACCTCGCCGAGCTTCGGCTGTTCTCCAACCATCTCGTAGGACCTCTCCCAGATGAACTCGGCAAGAATTCTCCACTTTCCTTTGTTGATCTCTCCGACAATCTGCTCTCCGGCGAGATTCCCGCCAGAATTTGCGACGGCGGCGCCCTAGATCAACTCCTGCTGCTCAATAACTTCTTCACTGGTCCTCTGCCAGAGATACTCGGCCAGTGTTTAACGCTCACGCGAGTCCGGCTGTCGAAAAACCGTCTCTCTGGCGAGATCCCTCCTCCTTTTTGGGGTTTGCCACACGTCTGGCTTCTCGACCTCGCAGGAAACTCCTTTACTGGGGGCATTTCCCCGTCGATCTCCAACGCCGCCAACCTCTCTAAGCTGATGATTTCTGACAACCAATTCGACGGACGAATCCCCGACGAAATGGGAGCTCTCTCCAACCTCTACGAGTTTTCTGCGGCTAACAACCAGTTCACAGGGTCTCTCCCGGCGGGCCTTCTAAGCTTGACGGAGCTAGGCCAGCTTGATCTCCACAACAATACCCTCTCCGGCAATATCCCAACAGACGTTGGATCATGGAACCAGCTCATCGAGCTGAACCTTGCCGACAACGAGTTCACCGGCTCAATTCCGCCGGGGCTAGGCGACCTTCCTGTGCTCAACTACGTTGATCTGTCCGACAATAAACTCACAGGGGAGATCCCAAATGAGTTGCAGAACTTGAAGACTAACCGATTGAATCTTTCAAACAACCAGCTCTCCGGAACACTGCCTCCATTTTTCGCGACGCAGATGTATAAAGACAGCTTCTCGGGCAATCCGTTACTGTGTGTGTCCATGTCCGAACCTTGTCGCCAGAGAAGTGGTAGCTCACCTCACCATGGCTCCGGTCGGTGGCTTCAATCTATATATGTACTCTTCTCCATGTCCATTCTTGCCGCGGCCGGCTGGTGCTACTGGAAGTGGCAGAAAGTGAAGAAGAAGGTGAAGCTTGATACAAAGAAACCAAATTGGAAGCTAACGCCGTTCCACAAGCTCAGTTTCAGCGAGCAAGAGTTGCTCAATTGCCTCAATGAGGACAATGTGATCGGGACCGGGGCTTCCGGTAAGGTTTACAGAGCAATACTGAGCAACGGCCAGGCAGTGGCAGTGAAAAAGCTACAGGAATCATCTGAACAGAGCGGTGTCGATCACAACGGATTCGAAGAGGAGGTGGCAGCTTTGGGGAAGATTAGGAACAAGAACATCGTGAAGCTGTGGTGTTGTTGCATCCACAACGGCTCTAAGTTGCTGGTTTACGAGTACATGCCCAATGGAAGCTTAGGCGACTTGCTGCACAGTTCCAAGAGCGGGCTGTTGGACTGGCCGGCGAGGTACAAGATCGCCGTCGGCGCAGCTGAGGGGCTGTCGTACCTGCACCATGATTGCGTTCCGCCAATCATTCACAGGGATGTGACGCCCAACAACATACTTCTGGATGAAGAATTTGGGGCCAAAGTCGCATATTTTGGAGTCACAAAAGCGGCTAGCCAGAGTCCAATTCCCATGTCAATAATTGCAAGCTCATGTGGATACATTGCCCCAGGTTTGCTTTTCTAGTCTCTATGAGTCTCTTCTGCCATTGATAGATCTTCATCATACTGTATGCAATCCCCATGAAATGGGAAGAATTGCATTAGATGATTTTCATGCTAGCTTTAAGATTTTTACACGGTCTATTTTAAGATTCGCATATTATACATGAGCAAAACGACCTGTACGTGCGCGCGCGCACACACAGAGAGATATGTTTTGAAATATTAATTAATTAATATTCTTTTCATATGGCGCAGAGTACGGTTACACGTTGCATATGAACGAGAAAAGTGACATATATAGCTTCGGCGTTGTTATACTTGAGCTTGTCACGGGAAGACGATGTGTGGATCCGGAGCCAGGAGAAAAGGATTTGGTAAAGTGGACTTGTAACGTAACGAGCCAAAAGGGAGTGCATCATGTGTTTGATCCCAAGCTTAAGGTAGATTTGTGCTTCGAGGAAGAGATTTGCAAAGTGCTCAACATTGGACTCCTCTGCACCAGTTACCTCCCTATCAATCGCCCGCCGATGAGGAGGGTCGTAAACATGCTACTTGAGGCTGCCCCTGAACGCAGGCTGAAGCCAGCTAGCTAGCACATGATGCTAAACTATAGCAGCTAGGTTTTAGACTTGTTTGGCAGCCAGATAGATAGATATATCTATATCTATATATTTGATATATAAAGGAATTATATATATTCAAGAGTATTAAGAGCTAGCTAGCTTTAATTTGCTGATGCTTAAGTACTGCAAGTTAATTGCTACTTGATCTCGTGAAGCTAATAATGTAAAAGGCAGTAGTCAAACCTTTTGATCTACTTGTTTCCTAAACACTAATAATTAAGAATAGGATGGATCTTGAGCGCTTATAGCCTTATTTAATTTGTATTTACAGTTTATGTTTAAGTTACAGTAGATATATTCTTCTCACGTAATCCAACGTTCACGCTAGTACATATATATAGATCATATTCCCAAATAATCTTTTGATAAAAAATTACATGTAAAACAATCTTAACGATGCAAGAATTGGGGTCAACGCCAGCGACGACTATAAATTCGACGTACCGATCGACTGCGTCCTTCTCGTCCTCTTCGATCGACGGCGAGGACGGAGGAGAGATGAGACGATGGGAGAGGGAGAACTCGGTGGTGTTGCATGTGCCACATGGCGAGGCTGCGGCTGCGGCTGCTTGGTCTGGCGCGCGGTTAACCCGGCCAACGCTGCCCTGGTGGAAGGGGCGGTGGAACTAGTAGACATCGCTGGTGGGGATCTCGCACGTCCGTTGGTTCTTCCGGCTGTGTTCGTCGGAGGATCGAAGACTCCTGGGCGGGTTCGACCACCTCCTCGCTGTGGACGTCACCGGCGATCGAACTCATGGCAATATTGAAGGAAGCCGACGCTCTCTGTCTCTAATTAGCATGCTCATTACCCTGCCGCCTGCTGGTGATAGATATTTTGCTTAGGACTAACTGGCGATCGAGAAGGAAACCAAAATGTTAATAATAATTTATGTTGCGGAGATAGTTAGGTTCCACGTGGTACAATAGTTAGGTTCCAAGTAGTACAAAGAAGTCAAAACCCAAATTGAATTGTATTTAAAAATCATATAGAGCTAGAACTCTTGTGACAAATCAAGTTTCATTTCAATTAAATCGTTGACATGTACATCAAGTTAGCCACTAGGGGATATCTCAATCCAAAAACTTTTGAGTCGCATTCAAACTGAGTCAGACTCACGTCTAACTCAGATTTGATGCAGTGGCGATCATCACACTTGGCACCAGACTCCCTCGGACTCCTACCACTCAGCGTCCGACTCACAACTTCGGAATCCCTATTATTTGGCACCAGACTTCTAACTCATATATCCCTATTATTCGATGTCTGACTCCGAACTCTGACATGTTCGAATGCCTCAAGCCTCCAACGGAGATATCAACAAGTACAAGTGGGGATGATATGATTAACCGAGAACACTGAGAACATAGAGCGACATGGGCAACAAAATGTGGAGCGATGTGGTGCCTCTTCTACCAAAACGTAGCTCCTCTATAATCGGAACATGGAAAGTGGGAGGTCATGGGCTCCGTTTCTACCGCTAAGTAAATAATATAAAAGGAAGCTCGTTCCGAGGGCGTAGGTACGCACACACATGATCCATCCACTTTTTTATTTTTCACATCTTTTCTTCTCCTTCATTCTCCAATCACAAGTCTAACTTGAGTATCAGAGTGGCTACATCTAAATTTGCCTTAGCCTTCATTTCTCTTTGATTGTCGTAGAGATTCTCCCAAGCCTATAAATTTCTAACCCGATGGACCTGCCTCGAAAACATTCCGACCTAACGCCATCTCCATCCGTGGTGGTTCTTTATTCCTTGATCTCGTACTGGATCAATGACAATACGATTAATTAATAAAATAAAGATGTTTGATGGTATTTGAGTTATTTCCCAAATGGTCGATCTAGTCTCTCAGCCGGCTCGATTCAATTCTTGGACAACAATGTTCCCAAGCATCATGCTCTTTTTCTAGGTTGTCAGTTTCCCCGAGTACTCGATTTCCCGTGCAAGATGTTTATCTTCTTCATATGTTAATTTCTCCAAGTACTCATTTTGCTGAGCATGGTGTTTTCTTCCTCGAGCACTCCAGTTGATCAGGCTTGATTCCCAAACACTTTACATCCCCGAACACCTCTGTCGATCAGATTCAACCCCTGAATGCTTTGTGTCCCCAAAGATCCTTGTTGAGACTATTCCCAAGCACCAAGTAACAATCCTGACCACCAAGGATGGATATCCTTGAACACTAAGAATTGACATTCCCGAGCATCAATGTAAGTTGGTATTCGTTTTCGACTCTCAACAACCTATATGGAAATTACATTTTAACGACAGTTGGATACATGGCATAGCATAAGTGGAGAGGCATCTAACAACAGCTGCTGGATTTGGTCCCTTAATCACCCGTCGATGAATATGTGGTGTTATGCGGTTAGAGAGACCTCTAACAATTGTCGAATTTAATTCCCTTACTGGCCTTCACAGAGATAGCTGGGGAATTAATGTGCAGTAGCCTATGTGGAGATGTTTTTCCATCCATTATATAAGCATAGTAAAGGATAAGAAAGAAGTATGATTTTTTGTTCGCGAACAGAGATAGATGTTTTTCTACTAAGCTTTTGTTCGTCGTCTTCTTCTTCTCCGTTTTCGTTGACGGTCTCGCATCTATGCGAGATCTCTATTTTCTCGCAAGTTGACACTGATTTGAATGTCGAAACGATCAGATCGATAAAGTCGACCAACTCTAATATTCTCTACATTCACATACTATATTTTAAGATCTACAGGGAAGAGATTGTAATTTTTAGGACACCGTCAATGACATTGAAAAAAATATTCATGTGTTTGATAATTCGGTGGCGTACGTCGTGGGGCACGAGAAGCATTGCTGCAGGTCACTGTGTGCCCGTGAATGGTAAAGGTCAGCTGATGCCTGGTTTGGTGTTGAGGCATGTCATGCCAGCTCCAAGCACGGTCCCACGTGTACCAGTCTGGAGGAGGGCCGGCGATTGTATTGTTTGTCCGATCCATTTGACACATCTGCTCTGGGACTTAATGGTTAACCGACAAGATAATGGAAAGAATCTGTTAGGTTAATTTCCACGTCAAATTGAAGGCTAACATGGTCCCTGCCCTGCCCGGAAGTGGTACGCCGAAACGACGAAGACTGATATGCAGCAGGTGGTTAAGGGGAATAGTAGATTCTGAGGTTTGGAAGATTCGAGACTAGCTAACTCCAACAAGTCTCCATTGCTATATGTTACAACAAGAGGTACAGTGTCAGTTGGTGGGTGCAGTCTGATTGTACAGTAGCATTGAGTCGAAGCTTCCACCTAGGCACTAGCCTAGAGTTGTCAAACTGAGATTTGATACATTCTGATCTAAACTGTACTTGTCACGTTTTGAGGTGCCGTTCTGGATCTGACATGATGTCCGATCGAGTTGAGTTGCATGTACCAAAACAAGTTGGCTTGTTCACAATCCTTGCTCGCAACTGGTCCATCACTCCTCAGCAATCATCAACACCAAGAACTAGGAGGAACTCCACAGCAAATGTCTGCAACTGGTTTGTTGCAGAAAGCTGCAAAATTAATTGATACGACTGCCTCCATTAGACCAACTTTACTTGGTGGCTTTGAGATGAAATGGCTAAACAGGAACGACCAATTTGTGGACAAATATGAGGGTGGTCACTGGTCTGGTAGATATGAATCCATCGAGCTTACAATCCAACCTCTCATTGTTTCCCTGCATGATTGGAAGAGAACGGTCACAGAACGAAAACACATTCGACATAAGAGATGTTTATTCGTTCTCATTTTAAGAAGCCATTAACCAAATCCTGGGTAGACAATAGTAACCCCTATTGTCATAGTCAAGTGTTTTTGCCATTTGCAATCCCAATGTTGATGCAGATCAAGAAAGAAACCCTAACCGTAAAAAGGCCTCGCCTGATAGAATCCCACATTCCATTCCATTCTATTGCGTGACAATCAACCTGGAAGGAATAGTAGGTGAAATACACCTTCTGAAATTGCTTTTTCACAGTAGATCATTGGAACCTTGAGCATAATGCCACCACCGGCTACAGAATAGAGTAACATCATCGAGTTTAATCTAGATTCCCCCATTCCATTGGGAAGCCTAGTTACCAAGCTCTTTTTAATTAGACATCTGTACAAACTTGAAAAGATTCACAGCCATATTACCTTCCAATTCGTATTGAGTCAGGATGAAATTTTAGCAATTTTCCATTCTATATGACTAATGGCTAAGATCAAGAGTACGAGCGGGATAACGGGATTACCAAAAAAAAAAAAAGTCACTCGCAATCACAGCAACCACAAAGAGCAATCAATAAAAGAAGCAAATAAATATCTTTTTCATTAAATAAAATAACCCTGTCGGGTTATACAGAGACAAAACGAATCTCTAGTCCATGGACTAGTAATAAACAATTTTAATAGAGTTGCTTATTCATACAGATCGTTATTCATATTACAAATCTATCAAAATTTCTTGGTATCACTAAATTTAAATCATAATTAATTCTTTTTAACTATACCTTGTTGCCGATCAATTTTAGCATTAGCAATCCATACGAGCACTGTGAATGCCTATGCTTAATCCTTCTTGCCTTTCATCATCTTCCTTTTATTGGCATCAAGATATCGTTTTCTCAGCCTCACAGATTTTGGTGTTACCTGACGGACTCAAACATCAGTACGGCAAATATATCTATCAACATAAGACTGAAAAGTGTTAATTTAAAGATGTACCTCGATGAGCTCATCCGAAGCAACATAACCGATGGCCTCTTCTAGGGTTATCTGCACATTGTATTACCAAAATATTGAGGGACATTCCAGAAAAAATATTTCAGGTTTTGCTGAAAGCAAATTCTCAGATAATTTGGGCATTCTTTAGCCGATCTAGCTATTTACCATTGCACCTGGACCCCAACTCATCACTTAGTTTGTATATTGTTAAAAAACAAACATGATCTAGTGTTTCAAGAAGGGAAAAGACAAGAACATAAAAGAAAATGGGTGGTGTTAAGTTCTAAGCAAAACTGAGAATAAGGATAGAACAGCTCATGATGAATTATCACTAGTATGTAAATACAAAATCAAAGAATGAGGAATCCTAATTATACGGATTAAGAATTTTTTTCTGCCTAGAGCCAATATGGAAGAAATAAATTAGTACCAACACATACACACAATAAAACTGCAAAATGGAGGGATGAATTCCTGAAAGGAAAGTCAAATAGAAATGAGAGCATACCAAACGAGGTGGTGAAAGCTTGACATTCTCATCCTTTCCAGGTGCACGGATGTTTGTCAACTCTTTTGTCCTCACGGGGTTTACCTAGTCATGGTTATTGTTGCACAGTAATCACAGATGCAATTAAAATAGCAATAAGCTATCACAATTATTTGAGCATATTCCACTTACATCAAGGTCAGTATCACGTGAATGTTCACCAACGATCATACCCTCATATGTCTTCACTCACCAAATAAAAGGTAAGAAGTAAGTTAGTGTAATTTCCAATGGAAACAATGCATTGTGAAGGTCATATCAAAGAATAACCTCCATTCCAGGTGAGACAAAGAGTGTTCCACGAGCTTCTAAACTCATGAGCGCATGTGCAGTAATCATTCCTTTACCACAAGATACCTGTTAAAGAGACAAACAGAGAACTACAACATTAGTAGGGACTGTAAGAACTAGTAATAGTTCTATACTTTCCCTTTTCCTGGTTCCATGTTTTCACAAATTTAACATATGACAAATTTGATGAAGTATTTGTATCCATTTTCTACTTCCCAGATTCCTTAAATAAGGAAAATTGTAGTATAGATGAGTTTCATGTTTTGATGTCTTACTTAATATACTTGATCAATAAGAACAAGGGCTCAATATACAAAAATCAAGTGGAAGAATAACAAAGATACACAATCTAGAAATGGTAAATGCTGTGTATATAAACATGATATATAAATATTAATCAAACTCCACCTGTGCACAATTGAACTGATTTCATACTGAGATATGCAAAAATCAATTATAAACTAAGACAGTTTCTAAATAGAATCAAAATACCAAATCTCACAAACATATCGGACAAAATGCAAGGCCTTGCAATCCACGAGAACAAAGAATATTGGCTGCTAAAGGAAAACTTACTAGTACTCCTTTCCTGACATTACCAAGCTGACCACGATGCTTGGAATAGGCTGCATAAGCAAGTAGGAGAGATTGGAACCATAAGCATATGGTAAATTTTGCCACCATGTACCATAGACATTTAACAGGTAATGTAAGTCCAAGGTATAAGCTGTAATAACCAGTCTAGCAACCAATATATATAAAACCTTACTCTTAAAATAAAAAAGGATTATGATTGTAAGTACATCTAAGTGATATACTTAATTTGGATAAGGTCGGATGACACTGTATACTGAAAATGCTTATCATTTTAATCACTTTAAACAATGACTTAATAGATGTCAGTAGTAGCAGGAAAGGTGATGTTTAAATACTAACAGTTGAATATGTATTCTGCTTAGCAATCTGCTAGACCAACATATAACTCATGGCCTTTGAATTTCTCTTGATTCAAACACAGACACTGATAGAACTAGAATAGATATTTATTGTTTCTTACCCATAAGGGCTAATATCTTGATTTTCTACTGGTCCCTAATCGTGAACTTCCTTTGGCATAGACAAAAATTCCATTATGGTTCTTAGCTAATTCATGGAAAGG
Organism: Curcuma longa; assembly: GCF_044706935.1. Taxonomy (NCBI): domain Eukaryota; kingdom Viridiplantae; phylum Streptophyta; class Magnoliopsida; order Zingiberales; family Zingiberaceae; genus Curcuma; species Curcuma longa. The sequence goes on from NC_133877.1 coordinate 3,092,617, forward strand.
CTTAAAACTCCATAAGCCAAGGTGTACAGAACACCTTATACACCAATTATTTGATTACTTTTCTGTTTATCTATTGATGCAGGTAATTAACCTTAGGATCTCATTCCCCAGTAACAAACAGAATATAATTCAGCCTCAAAAAACCATTGATCCATATGCCTATAATATGAGAATAATGCCTTCCTCCTGTTAAGATTAATGAACCACAATACGGCTTAAGTTCTGCACCTTTGTGACAAAGTTCAATTCAACTACATTTGCTTAGGGACCAAAGTTTGCTGAAATTCCAAAAGCATGTCTTAAATATACACCAATGAACCAGATTAAATTCTCAATGAGATCCATGATTCATGAAGCTGATTATCATCCATAAGAACACAGAAAGATACACAGAACATAATTTCAAGAGGATAAAAAGAATTGGAACAGGTAATATTATTCTTAGACTGTGTGATACACACACACACACACACATGTGCACGTGTAATTTTTGGAATGTAACAAACTGGCTCTCTCTTTTCCACCACAGTTGCTCTATATCTATAAGGTGATTAAACATGAATCTTGCAACTCAAAAAAGATATTTATATGACAAACTGGCAAGAAAAAAATGAAAAATTTGGACCTACATATCAAAAAAATAGGTCCAAATTGTATGGACAACTACTTCAAAGATCCAGAGGCTGATCCAGTTTAATGTCAAAAATTGTATCATAACCTTTAAAGGTCACAACAATCAATCAATTGTGTATGGACATACTTAAGAATGCGCGATGCATGAAGCCAGTGCCACGGGTGTCGGTGCTAAATACACTTCTATACCCAACTAGGCCCCTGCATTGAAGAAACTTACATGAATGACACATTTAATTTGGAAAGAACTTGAATGTAAAACAGAAAGATTGATATACGATTTCAATTTGGCAAACCAACAAAAAATGATTTATAGTAAACTCCAGGAACTAACCTAGATGGACATGTCAAAGACATTCTAGTCCTTCCACTAGTCCCTTGAACAGGACCCATGTCCGTCACCTCAGCTCGCCTATGAGAAAGGGCTTCCATGACAAGTCCAACATGCTCATCATTAACCTGTAAGGGCAAAGATATTCATTGTTCTTTTGATAGAAAATGATTTCCAGTAGGCAAAGTTGCCCATGTGAATACCTCAATAGTTACTTCTTCTATAGGTTCTAGCTTCTGGCCTTTTTCAGTTTTATACCTGTAAGAGTTTCATAATCTGATGAAATATTGAGAAAAAACTACAAAAATACTGAAACTATGAAGTTAAAATTTGCCAAGTAATTAACAAATTAAAAGAAACTTCAGCAGGTCAATCTATGACTGAATAATGTGCAAAATTTATTCGAAAATTTTCAAATAGTTCAGATGCCAAAGCAGATTAAGCATGCACAAGAGAACAAGTAGTTTCACACAATTAATATTAACACTTTCCCAAAGGAAAATGGTCAGTGGTAGAACATCCTCCAATACTTCTCAGTACAGATATAAAATGAAGGCAAGTGACTTTAACCCTACTTGGAGAACATGCAATGCAATCAGTAAAGTCAAATCCATTAATTTTTGGCATACTCTAATTATGATTTCAGAGTAGGTCAACTGCAATGTTTCAATAATAATTAAACAGTTCAAAGACATGAAAAAAGTTATCTAACTATGATTGCATACAATATACACCCACATTTTTTCCAACTCATTATTACTTTTAATTTATGACACTACTATTTGAAATACACAAACACTGGCAGCTACTTTACAGAATTAGGCATATGTATGTAATTAGAGAAAGAGAATGGTAAGATGGATGCATAGAGTACTAGAAAGAATAAAAAATAACAACACCAATAGTAAAGAGCTTTGGTTTAGCTTCAATGGTTGATAAACTTAGAGAAACATGTTCAAAGAAGACCAATCAATCATATGATCAGAAGAATTGAATTTGTTAGAGAAGAAGATGTAGCAGAGATGGGGAGACCCAGACAATAATAGTAACCACGTAAGAAAAATGTTTAATTTAATCTGAATGACATTATTGTGTAGCCTTGCATAGAGCCCAATGGAGGGGAAAAAAATCAAGTTTATACCATGTGAAAAATAAGATACCTAGTGGAAAATAAGATGCATCAAACTGCAACAACAGGGAATCCCTAACATTAACAAATGGGATACCATCAACCAAAAGATTTTAAAAAATTCAAATGCAAGAACTCACATCACTCTTGGAGGTGAAACAGAGAGTTCAAATCCTTCACGCCTCATATTTTCAATTAAAATACCTGAAAATATCAAAAAACTAAAAATGATTAGACAAACTAGAAACAAGATGCAAAAGAAAATCAAATGGCACTGAGATTGCTATGACAGCATATACAACCTAACTGGAGTTCACCCCTTCCCTGGACTTCAAATGATTCTGATAGTTGTCCAGGAAGAACATTTATTGCAAGATTTGTTTCAGCTTCTGACAAAAGTCGATCACCAATTTTACCTCCAGTCAACTGCAGTTTTCTTATAACTCATTAGGCAAGGAGATAAGGACATCTGGAAAGCTAAATCAATGGTTGCTGAGGAAATGCAATCAGGGGATGACAGGCACTAAGTTTTTAAAAAATGTATAGGCATACAGATAGCACGCAACCCAACTACATAATTGCAGTATGCAGATGCATATGCAGCCTATATTTTACAAACCAACATTAGTTATATTGACACAGCACCTATATTGTGTGCAATAATACAATTTTATGTCCACTAACTAAAATATCCAATTGATCAATTTAAATAATCTATCTATGTAACATCACATTACGCAATCTGCAAGTCCATAAAAAATATTTTGTACATGAATCTCAGCAAATTTGCATAACATATAAAAATGCATGTTACTAATAGAAAAAACCAACACAAAATCCAACATACATAGTGGCCAAACAAAACATCAAACATGCATTTTATTCATCCATTTTGGGGAAAAAAATTGATCAAATCAAAATTTAATTTCATAGATGACTGGGAATTCAATACGCTTGGGATTGGTTACCATGCATAATCAGCTTGTGGTTATAACTCGTGTGCATGTTATGCAGTTCCCCACTGCATAAGCTTATGTGGCCATGTATGCAGCTTATGCTAGACTTTAGCAATGAGAACCACCATGATGTGTTATCATGTAGTAACACAGCCTTCGTAGTTATTCAGAAAAGACTAGAGGCATGAATTGTACAGATGTTGGCTAGGACCAGCAGTCCATTAATAGAAAAGGAATAATTTGAGAAAGAGGATTCATAATAGATATGTCTCTCCAAATCTCAATCATGATAAATAGCAAAGGACTCTAAAAGGGCAAAATGGAAATAATGCACTGTATGCTTTTTAAATAACAAATGGTTTGGTGCTTCATACATGTGTCCATGCTTTTCAAATAACAAATGGTTTTATGCTACATACATGTGTCCCATCACGACCAGCCAATGGGGAATCATTCACGCCAAAAGTCATAGATATTGTTGGAGGGTCCAATTGAACGGTCGGTAGTGCAGTAGTTACCTGCAGCACAATCAGATCTCAGCAGACAGGTTCAAAAAAGTAAGTTAATATCTCATCAGTTAGCAAACATCTAAATATTCAAACAATCAAACACATAATTTCATGAAACAGATAGGAGACTTGCAGGCCAACATCCCTGTTTTTTGAGGAACAACATGCATCATATACCACAAAATAATCAATTTAGAGATCAGAAACATGTGTCCAATGATCTAAATCAGAAACACGACATTTTTTTAGCAAGTCACTTTAGTTATTTCATTTAGTACTACTCATGCAGTTGAGTCACACTCTATTTTGATCTGTCATATGTGAAGCAACAGAAAAGGATTCTAAAATAGGATTTATGTGGCAAAAATAATTGGAACATAGTACCATAATACCAATAAACATGTGGAGTACAAAAGACGGGCATCATTTTCGTTTGGAATGATATTCTTAACATAACAGATACCAAAACACATAAAACCTCAATATTTGCTACAGTGTGACCGATTGAAGGACTTGTTAATCCTGCCACAGAGATAATATCACCAGCTCCAGCACTGTCAATCATGATGATACTTGTTCCTTTCTTTTTCATAAGTTTGGTTACCTACATGTTAAGTCAAAGGAAAAAAATGGTTCAGACTGGTCAAACATTGCACTGAAAACTAGACTGATTTAAGGAACTAAAGCAAAATATCTTTACTAATACCTTTCCTTCCTCAATCTTCTCAACTCCACCATCTGTACATCTAAGGCCTTGTATCTTGTCTCCTACATGGATAGCTCCTGATGATATACGTCCAGTCAATATTCGCCCAAGATAAAAATCACGCTCCATCATGGAGACCTGCAAGATACAGTTAATATTTCAGAGAAATGAAAAAAAAAACCTCTCAAGATGCCTTCAGTAAGAGAGTAAATCTTTTTTGTATAATTAAAGAAAATAAATGTAATAATAATTTGTTCCATTTAGGCAACCAATCCTACAATAGCAGGGCTTGAATCCTGATTCTAGTTACTGAACAGAAATATATATAGTCTTTCAATTTTCTAATTTCAAGCTGCTGTGTGAATGATAGAGCTATATTGCTTGAAGTTGGACTTTGATAGGAGTTACTACCAACTATTTGCATTACAACAGAATAAGAATATAATGTTCACTGGACTGAATAAAGGAAAACACAAAATCTGTGTTAGAAGTATTAGATTAATAGGGTTGGTGGTATAGAGAGCATTCCCACATTGATATTTTAGGTTTGGATTTCTACACTGCCTAATTTAAGTTTTTGTGAGAGCTTTGCTAGTTTTTGTAATAAGTTTGGCATAGGTAACACCTATGCACCAGCTTTTTGAGGGGGTGTTAGAGGTATTAGATTTACGGGGTTCAATGATATACCGGGGTTAGTCCCACATTACATTCTAGGTTTATATTTTCTACATCGTGCTATATATATATATATATATATATATATATATATATATATACATGTAATTAGTATATTTCATTTACACTAAGCTCCTCTTCAAAATCAAACTAATAGTAGATTAGTAGATAACACAAATGGTAAGCATTTGAAATTTAACATACAACATCTAAGATGATTGAACTAACCAGCATTTGAAAAGGAGCTTCAAGATTTGCTGAAGGTGGAGGAACATGACTTGTGATGGCATCAAGCAAAGGTGACATATTCCGTGCATCGGCTGCAGGATCTTTTGTGAATGTTGACGAAGCCCAACCTTCTTTTGCAGATGCATAAAGAACAGGAAAATCCAGTTGTTCCTCTGTAAACCCAAAATCAAAGGACCTTAACCACAACGAAAAAGATATCAGCACATATAATGTCTGACATATTTCTCCTTGGATATAAACACACCTGTAGCACCGAGATTTGCAAAAAGATCAAATACCAAACTCTCAACCTCATTACAAGTCTCCTCCGATACTACAAAAGAACAATATCAAATTTATGTTTGTGGAAGTCCAATAAAATCACAGTGGACTATGTAAAGAACAGGAGTGACCAAATAAACTTATTAACCAGAAATGAAGAATAACTAACAAATAGATAAAGCCATGAGATAAACTAAGCAAAGTAATCTGTGTGCTAACAAAGCAGGAAAGCATACAGACACAGCAACAATAAAATATTTAAAGAGGATATTTGTATACAGCTAACATGGCTGGAAATAAAACTACCTACCTTACAACTCATATGACAAAATAAAAATGCATTCACTCCCCAACAAAGCAAAAGAGATTATTTTCACATCACTGATTAACAACTCTTAGGGAATTCTTTCTTAAAACGTTTCTGATTCTTCAGTCATAACCTAATACATTCTCTCATGGAGAAACCTTTTATATATTGATCATGGATCAGTTGATTCAATCAGTTATATCAAGAATCTGTGTCAGACCAAAGCTATGCCAACAAATGCTAAAATGGAGAAACAGAGAACCAATCAAACACGAGGAAAGGGGTCAACAATCAATATCAATGCACACAGGACAGGTAGAGTAACAGATAGTTGCAGAAACACAGCAATACTGGACAAATTGAGGAAAAGAATTCAAACGACCATGTGTATTCTCACCCACGTATTCTCCCAAGTGTGCTCAGAACTGGATCGCAAACTGAGACACACCTATGGAAAAGCAATCAATTGGCCATGCCATACACCGGAAGATGATACACAAAAAGTTCAAGGACAATGATCACATAAGACAACATCATCCATGCAGAACTATTTTACCATTTCCACTGTAAATATGCAATTGTATCTTTATTATTCATAGTAATGTTTGTCATAGGATATCCCAAGTCAAACCACTCAATTGTAAGCCTAGAAAAATGGTTTAGCAAGGTCAGATCAGCATATAAAATTTTTATAACTTGACATTAGTTGGAGCAATGTAGATCATCTTTTACCATTTTTTCCAAATTACTGTCAGTAAATCCAATGGCAACCCACTAGCTTCAATTCCTAGAGAGTTCCAATTTCATCAACTAATGATTTACGCTTTAACTAAAGAAATGTAACATATCAAGAAAATCCTACCCAAAAAAGCAAGTTTAACACTCCAGTCCCCAAACCCAAATGCCAACAAGTATAACCGCTTGTCGTTCTTGATTCTTAAAACACATGCAAATTGCTTTTTTAAAAAAATTGTTGATCGACTTAATTCAATCCTTTCTCTTGAAATGATAATTAGGAAGTATAAACAAAATTGAGAAGTAAACAATCTAGCTTCATTTATGGGATTGTAAGAATGCAGTATAGATGTATATAAAGAAAGAAACTCTTAGCAAGCTCAGCATGCAAAAATATCATGCAGTTGTTCTCAAAATGATACAGAAGCATAGTGCACCTACCTTTTTCTTTTAGGTCCAGCATGAAAATAGATAAGTTTTATGGCCAATTTATGTAGAAAATCCTACTATATGCAGGAGCATCCCTATCTTTGAAAATAACCCAAGTGTGCTCCTAGTGTTTAGGCGAGTCACATTTAGCAATATAAAATAAAGGAAACTAATTTCTTGCTCTCTTCAACATTTACCATGTGTACTACTTAAAATTTGACAAAGAATTGCAAGAGACCTTACTTATTTCGCATCCAACAGCTCCCTGAATTAGTTCTTAAATGCTAAAAAACAACGAGCTAATTAATAAATCTTGACTTCTTGGAATCCTTTACTCATGAGTGTATTCAAGAGTAGAAAGTGTTTTTGATAGAGCCAAGTGCAATGCTAATTTGCAGTTTATAATCAGAGCAAGCAAAGTGCAATGCTTGGTTGCGGACCCAACAAGACTATTTTCATCTACTTTGATCTCAAATAATCCCTGGGTATGCTGCGTAAGTGGCAACAATATCAAAATACAAACAACACACATTTGACCGTAAACCTTTTTTTTTATATAATGTAAAATAGACTTCTTGCCTTCTTCTTCTTTTTTTTTTTTTTTTGGTAATGCCATAATTTCTTGCCAGCAATCACAGCTATAATAAGTCTTGATATACACAGTATGAACTCAAGAGTAAACTAAATTCAGAGAAGAGGCTAAATGGGGAACAAGGCGCCAGGCATGTCTGCATAATTTCCAAAAAAGAGCATTCTAACGTTGATCCTGAAAAATAGTATTTTCTGTGGGAATTGCAAGGATTTAGTTTTTTTTTAAAAAAATGGTGATGCTTAGTATCAAAGATTGAATCTAAGGGCTCGGAAAAGCAATAGCAGTTGGCCACTGCTAAAAATATTTGGCTGCAGCAGTGAATAAGGAATTGCTATGCATACCTGAAGGCCTGTCAACTTTGTTTAGTAGTAGTATTGGACGCAAACCATGCTTCAATGCCTTTGCAAGAACAAATTTTGTCTGTGCTAAAGGGCCTTCCCCAGCATCAACAACTAAGACAGCTCCTTCAACCATGCCAACAACTCTTTCAACCTATAGAAGAAAGGCCAGTTAAATGTACAACTATTCGAAGAAGAATAGTAACGACCATCTGAAAAAACAATATTGACTGACCTCGCCACCAAAATCAGCATGCCCAGGTGTATCAACCATGTTGAGCTCATTATCCTTCCAAGAAATAGAAGTAACCTAAAAGCACAGAGATGTCAAATGTCAAGGCTAAGAAATAATCAAGTTGGTTAATGTATTTACTTCGGGACTAGGTTGAACAAATACCCTAACAGCAGAATTCGAACCTTCCATCCCAGAGGAAAGGAGAAATTTGAGGCGGGTGTTACCTTGGAGGCAATAGTGATGCCGCGTTCTCGCTCAAGGGTGATGGAATCAAGAGCGCGCTCATGAGGGATGTCGGCACCGCACTGACGCAAGAGCCGGTCCATGAGGGTCGTCTTCCCGTGGTCAACGTGGGCGATGACGGCGACGTTACGGATCCTGCTAGGGTCCATCGAGCTCCCGAGTGCGAAAGCTGACGCCGGGGAGGAGGCAGCTGCGGAGGAGAAGCAAAGATGGGGCGAAGAAATAAAGGAGGAGGAAGCGACTCTGGAATAGAAGCGTAAAGGGGAAGCTGGGGCGGATAATAAGGGCTTGAGTTGCTGACGGCCCTCCGAGCGGAGGGCTCGGATAAGTAGAGCGGCGGCCATTCTTCCTATTTCTTTATAGCTTCGCCGACTAGCGGACCTACCGCCTGAGTTTGTTACGCGCCGGCGTTGTTCTCCTCCGAGTGGCTTGGGTGGTGACCGGCTTCGAAGGAAGGAAGGGTTTTGTATATTGATTATATATTTGTATCAGACATCCATCTTAATGGGCCCCTTCTTCGGCCTAGCGAATGGTCCAAGGCTCCAAGCCCAGCACTGATTTCAGCTTCGGCTAGCTCGGTCAATTTTTTAAAATACCTGGTCAAAACGGAATAAAGCATCTGGAAAATTATTTTAAAAATAAGTATATTTGTATTCCTTTTTATATATTTCTAACAATAATAAATCATATATATACATATATAAAAGAAGATATGAAATAAATACTTTGCAATGCTATATAAAATAAAATCATAGCTAGTTAAGTATTTAAACAAATTTATTTAGTTTAGATAATTTTGTTGTCAAAAAGCTAAAAATTTGATTTGATGCATAATCAATCAAAGTAATGTATAATTAAAATTTCAATAAAAGTAAAGTATGATTAAAATGTTAATATACTTCAGTCAAATATGATGATATCGAATTCGTATAGCAAAAACGTGAGAGCAGGCACATCCCTTTATAAAAATTAGAAAAATAAAAAAAAAAGTGGGATGTCTGCCTATTGTTTATGTAGATGACCCTAAAATCTGCTTATACACTCCCTTATAGATTTGCCCGTTTGCGCAGTGATTATGGCCTTCTGGGACTCCTCATCTTTAACATCGACGTGAACAAAGGAGACGGGTTCACTCGCCGTCGAGGACCGGTAAGAAATACGATTAAGAAAACATGGACAAAATATTTTCACAAATGGTGAGAACAAATAATAAAAAAATTAAAATAAAATTTATTTATTTATTTATTTATTTATAGAAGGAAATAGCATGTTCCATCTCGCGTGTATCCACCACACGACTGCAAATTCACCTCTGTTTTTTTTTTATCCTGAACACCAACTCAGCTTATTTGTTCGTTGTGTTGTCTTTCTCTCGATTTGAACATGAAATTTTGTGGAGTTTCGTCCCCACCATTATCGCCAGCACCCTGCAGATTAAACTCAAATGCCTACCCATCTGGAACACATCAGAGCGAGTAATAATTGTTCCAAAATATGATCATCATACACCGTTAATGCCTGATTCCATCAACAACAAAGAAGCAAACAGACAATGCAATGACATTGCTTTGATTCTTCCGCCACAATTCTGTTGGATATCAAGCTATCCAAAATGCCCCACCGTTTCCCATCTCTTCTCCAGAAAAAAGTGGTCTATTTCATGCTGCCTGTAAATAGATTTTACGCTGTATGAATTGGACATTTTTTTATTGATAGAAAATCAATCCATGAAATAATTTAATCTATGCACAGCCAAAAAAAATATAACGTCAACCATAACAGAATGTTTTATTAAATAAAGAAAAAAGCAAAAAAGATATGATAAAACAAACGGTTTCTACACAATAAACCATTACGAGGGATAAAATAGGCACACTGGCTGCGATGGATCGGCATAAAACAGACATCACCAAAGTCGCGAAAGGGAACATGGTGCGTAAATGGCTCGCTAATAGACTCCTTGGAAGGATAATCGATCCCTCAAGGTGTCTAAAATGGATGACGCAGAAGTATTTTGTGCCAGTGTGAGCTTGAGGCGCCCAAATAGTTCTTCGCTGTCTTTAGCTTGAGAAGCAGCTTCAGCAGCTTCTTTAGCCATTCCAATGCGTGCATAAGCCTGAAAATTAAGCTTTAATAAACCAATAACAATAAACCAGACAATGATAGGAATGGTGGAAGTCAGTGTTCATCCATAGCATGTTGATATTTCAATGTCACTCATCGAATCAAATACTAGGAATGGAACTATTGCTACACTGGATGAAATTAGATTATCTGCAATATATACGCTATGCAGAGATCCATATGACATAATATTCAAGTGACAAAGACTCTAACGATGAGAAGAATGCTTGAAACATCCAAAGTTCAAAGAGCCTTGGGATGATTAGGAGTGAACAAGTACCAAATTATTTTTTTTTTTTACCTCTGATCTTTCTCTTGGTTCTGTAAGTTTTGGAATGTACTTGACAGCTTCAGCTTTCTCATCAGCATCAATACATGCTTCCACAAACGGTTTATAACCTGATATTTGAGTAAAAAATATATATCATAAATGTTGCATAAATCATCAGTTTTTCAAATTATTGTTATGAGGCACCATCTACGATGGTCCTTCGTCAAGCTTTAGCACAACTACCTCTGATGAAGCCACAACTAAGTAATGATCATTTAGAATTTTACTGTGTTAAAAAATCTCTTTCAAAAGGACAGATTTATAGATTTTTTTCAAGAAAAATCATACTAGATAACTTACCACCAGGTGGCCTTTTCTCCTTTGAAAACTTTTCTAGAGCATCCCAGTCTCTAACTGTAGCGAGTGCAAATGCTTTTAGCCAGTACCATCTTTTCTCAGAAACCTAAATTTCCATTCACTTTTGAAAATTCAAAGCAAATAAAAAAACCAGAATGTCCAAAAAAGTGTAAAATTGAATCCAAAATACCTTGAATTCTGCCCTTACTCTCATTGCCTCCCTATGATTTCCCAGCACAATGCATGTTCGTATAGTATCACTGATGCTAGAATCAACAAATATTGCCTGTTTCGTGGAAACTTCCAAGTCATGCTGCAATCTGTGAAGCAGTGGAAATCAATAAAAGGAATCGTAACCTTTTGTTAGAACTAATGTAGAGATGACCAAAGGACACCTCTGAGTAATTAAACCTTAGATCAAAGGACACAAGATGTGAAAATGCTACTAATAGTTAGGAAGCATGGAATAGTTTGGAAAAAAAACTGAGCAGAGTAGTGATATGTTATTATTGTCCAAACACTAGTTCATAACTTCATATTACCCTAAGAATAGGATAGATGCATGTTAAAGTCATACCCCTGCCAACTTATGGACTTCCAAGACATTTGCCATGTCAAAATTAAAATGGACTTCCCAAAGAAAGATGCAAAAACTCCTCCTATTAGCTTACCTCAGCAGCTTTGCATGCTCTTCTGCAGCTTTTGCTTCAAAGTTGTGTTCCTTGGTTTCAGAGAAAAGCTTCTGAGCTTGCTCAATAAGCCTAATCCGTGGACCATGGAGAGGAGATCCTTTGCTTGCCATTGGATTCTTTTCTAATTTCCACGATTCTTTTAGCAAAAGGATAGCCACCTCCTGAAAAGACAATGCTTACATATATAAGACCAGATATATTTAATTGTGAGGCAACAACAAATTCCCAACTTTGTGGAATGGTCCAAACAACAAGGATGCATATCCAAGTGCTTCAAAAAATAACAAAGTGCACAGGTTCAATCTACACTCAAGAACAGAAGATAAGTACTAAGTATATAACAAAATAGCAACAACATCACATGAATGAAAGTTATCCAAAGTTCCCATCACTAAACAAAACAGAAGTCCCAAGAGATATTAACAATAGTTGAACTAAATGATGCCATCTTAATACACATTTTTGAATCATGGTAAAGGCTACACAGAATCTCTTAACAAAACCAGTTATTATTTAAGAAGTCTTTATCACTTACTGGGAGTCGACCTGTTGAAAGAAAGAAATCCTTCAGGAACTCATGTTTGTAAGACCTACCAAGATAGAAAAAAGCATTTTGAAATGAAAAAGTTGCCAAACAAGATCATAGACAGGTAATACCTTGAATATGTGATAAACAAATCTCGAGCTAAAGGCCTTGCATTTATTGTTCCAAAGAAGTCCAAAGCAGGTTTCTGCAACAAAATGATAAATTATAATTTTGACACCATATTAGGTAACCAAGCTTCTGGTTTCCACTTCACACAAATGAAATTTTATTTCTCCAAAAATGCAATACCTTCTGCCAAATATGAAAAAGAACAAGATAAACAAGGTCGGTATCACCACTATCAATTGCTTTCACCAAGGCAGAGTCTTCCTCTTGAATGCTCAATAATAAAGGAACCTGTTAAAAGTAGATCCACGATTATTATGTGTTACTTGCACTTTTATAAAAAAGAAAATTCTCTTATCAGCAAATCAGCTACCTTTGCATGCAACATAAGCATTAAGAGCCTATGACATGATCATCAGACCAGATACATTATTAGCAACTAGATGTTTTACCACCAGAATTGAATCGTATCAGGGCTATGATGCAATAAAGAGTGTGTTTAAAAAAAAAAAAAAAAGAGGAACAAAACTAAAATAAAGATTGCTAAGGAATTGTTGTTCCAAACATTTGTCATCAATACCAGTAGAAAATAGCATTCTTAAAGGTATGAAATCCTACAATGGATATCATTCCCAATGATGGTACAAGAAGCTTTGTCACTCATATGACAGCAAAAAAAAAAATTGCTAGAATACAGATTAGTGCATTTGGGATCATAGAGTCTACCCGCATGGTAAGAATTGTTCCACAATTACCTTAAATGTGAATGGAACTATATATCATAAGATCTAATCTCTGAATTCAGTGGATCAAGAAAATTATGGAAGAACCAATTAGCAAGACTATCCAACTTCAGAAACTTAGTCCTCAAATGTTTTGTTACCCATGTATCCCATCATATTAAGTGCAATATCTTTCAAGTAATATAATTATACTATTCAAAAGTACCAAATGAACTTAAAGCATCTCTTACTTGCTTGGACGAACGTGGTTCATGATCAACGATCATGGCAGCTAATTTTCTGCGCCCACTTTTGTCTGCATGAGCGGCAATTGCAGCATAAGATATGCCTTTGCATAACTTTATCTGTAACAGAATTGCCATACTTGAGTCAGATATATTACAAAATATAGTTTTATAGATTTTCCCTAGAACAGAAGTTCAAACCTTGTCAAGCAAGATCTCCAGAAGTGAAGAATCTTGAATAGCAGATGAAGCTGTTATCTTTGCACAGGCCCAATGCATTATAACCACCTCCTAGAATCAAATATAATAAAAATGTAAACATGAAAAACAAAGCTGTGTGGCACAGAACTGTAACGAATAAATCCAAAAGACCAAATAATTAGGGATGCATCTCATGAATCACTTTTCTGACCTCCTTTCATATTTAAAATAATTGATTTTCTGAAAATAGATGTTTTTTGAATTTGATATTCCATAAGGTTCTTGGGAGGCATCTGATAGACCAGGATCAATTTTTATATACTAAAGGTTGTTGTCCTTGAGCTTGAAAGGAGCAAGCTTGAAAACCAATAAAAGGATTAAAGAACATCATAATCTTAGCATCATTAACAGTAACAATATCCATACCTCAAACACAGTTTCCAAGAAAATTCACCATTGAGAATTACCTAACAAAAACATGAAACAGAAACCCAAAGATCATGTGGATAAAGAAATTTACCGGGTTTAAGCTAAGGTATTGTGAAATTCTCAAAGCCACAAGATGGTGATTGGCATTAATCAGGCGTCCAGTCAATACTGGTGCAGTGAGCAACTGAGTGAAAAATGGTTTACTGTTAAAGGAAAAAATGAACATAAAACTCCAATAATGATCAGAAAAGTTAAGACCTTGTATTGCTGAATGCTGAGAGGGATTCCAATTTCATGGTTGCGGACAGCATTTAGTACTCTTAGTATTTTGCACATTTCTTGGAAACGATCTCGTGTAAACTGACTGCCAAAGCCAACTGGATATCATTGTCAAGATAAAAATCAGAAAAATAAGTAGTTCTTTCAGAATAAATAGATACCATTTTCATGGTTACAATAGACTAAGTGTTCTAAAACTATTATATCATTTGAAACTATAAACATAAAATGGCCATCACAACAATGTGTTTGGTAGATCCAATTGATCAGTCCATACACGTAAAAATTTATGTTAAAAACACGGTTATGAATGCTCATTATATATGATGGTTGGTGAAATCTATCAAAAGCAGTTCAAAGTAGAATTGCTGAGTAATGAAGTTGCATTATAAATTACTCAGAATATAAAGGAGGCACAAAATATGCACAAAAGTTATTTCAGCATTTAACTTCCCACTATCTAGAAAATAAATAAATAAATAAAAGATACTAGCATGTCTCTAGAAATAGAACCTATGTGATGTACTAACTTTAAATTCAAGAAAGAAAAAATAGCAAGCTGCCCCAGAGTGGTAAGTTTAAGCTAGCTATTCAGAGTTTTGCAGCATGTAGTTTTTTGCTCAAATGCCCTAGAACATTAAAAAAAAGTGGATTGGTAAATGAATAATCTCATAACTGCAAATCATTAGATAAATAGCTTCCACTGGTTATGGAATTAAGATTGAATACAGATTAAGGGATGGATAAATCATATCTTATAAATTCAAGATAGAAAACTAGCAAGCTATCCAGTGTGGTACGTTTAAGCAAGATATTCAGAGTTATGCAGCATGTAGTTTTTTGCCAAATGTCCTAGAACATTTTTAAAAATAGATTTGTAAATGAATAATCACATAACAGCAAATCATATGATAAAATAGCTTCCATTGGTTATGGAATTAAGGCTAAATACAGATTAAGGAATGGAAATGCAAGAATATGCAGCGCTCCATGTTGCATAATGAGAATGCATCCTCGTTAATCAATAAGGATCATAAATAGAAGCTAGCTTAAGATTTCCAAGCACAAGAGTACATCCCAAAGAAAATCATGGTGGGTAATTTTGCATAGATTAAAGTAAACCCAATTTATTACCAAGTCTTTTCAGTGCACTTGGAGAGTTACTGCTCCAAATTATCATATGCTAGTTAACTGAATTAAGAATCAAAGTAAAAATAACATGCCGATACAGAAAATAAATGAGATAATAACCAAAAATGCAAGTTTAATAAGTGCAGCTTATCATTCTACTTAGCAAAAGCAGTCAAAGCAAATACTAATCTGAGGTGAATCAGCCAACTATGAATACACACAAGCAAAAAAAAAAGCATTCATAGAAAACATTCTAGGAAAAACATATATAATGTCAAAACTCAGATATCTTCCTGATTTCAATGAAAAGATTGCTGTCTGCTAGAACCAACCTGCAAAAAGCTCGACCATAGCTAGCAGCTCTCAACAATGTCCTTTGGCGTGAAAGATCAAATTCATGCCCAGCAGCATCAATACAGGCCTCAACTGCCTCGGCCAATGAGGAGCGAATCAATCTTAAATTTTCATCAGCCTGTGAAATATCACCAGTGTAGAAATAGTAACGATTAATACAAATTATTAGCAAAGTACCAATAACACCTTGAGGCTAAGGTTTCAAGTAACGAATTTCTATCTCTGACCAAAGCTATACACAGTTTTGATATAATGGAGTGCTGAGGCACAACACTCAGCACACTTCACAAACTTCAGAGCATATTAAGATAGACTGAAATTAGTTTTAATTATATAATCCCTATCCACTTAGCCTCCACATACACACCTACAGCGATTAGAAAGTCATTTGAGTTCAAAATTTTAGAGAAAAAAATCACCAAACATTACAAGTATCTTGACTAATACCAAAATGAATGCAGTGCCTCAGATGGAAGTGTTGATTTTTGTAGCATCCTAATAAAATCCACCTGATAATTTTCCAAGGCCAAGATTAAATAATACTCTCAGCTTCAAGAGCACATATCATATTGGAATTTCTCCATATGTCCATAACTATCTCTGATTAACAATTGAGAGTTAGGCTTATATTGGATTAATAGAAAATTGAATATGCAGGAGAACAAGAAATAGATAAATCTCAAATGTTCTATCTTTGGTCATCCTCTTTGTTGGTTGGTACTTCTTCTCCCCTCTCTTCCTAAAGTGTTCCTTCTCCTTTCCATGACTGGTAGATGCAATTGAAATATGAGTCATGAGAAGAAAATATAAAGTGTTGGCCTGGCACAATAGCATTTACTCACATCAACACAAAAACTGGTGGTTATTTTCATGTAAAATTTATCTACAATTAAGGCAATTCATTTCTCTTACACTCCCAAGATATTAAAACCTAAATGATATTATTCATTTCAACCTCCACACCCTTCCTTTCTTTTCTTTGTGGGATTGATTCCTCCACACCCTTCTTTAATGAAACTACAATGATGTTCTAAAATAGCAAACATATTCAGATCTATAATATGGGTCTAATTGTCAAAAGGAAAATAAAAGAACAATTAGAATTAAGATATACATGCAGAATATAAGACATGGAATACAATCAAAATGGTTGGATGACAAATAGAAAATATTCTCAGTTTGTGAAATACATGAAAAAAGATGACTTAGCAAGACACCTTAGCACTGTGCCTATCAAAGTGCTCCAGGGCGTCGTATAGCAGAGCTGCTGGTAATGTGCTACCAACTTGAAAGATGGAAACAGTAGAGTCAGGAACTCGCTGAAGAAACTCCATGCTTGAATTTGACAGAATCCTCACGCCGTCACATTCAGGAATGAGTCTTATGGGTTCATCATACATATAACTCACTGGAGTTCCATTAGGACCCACCATAAGAAGCTCCTTTTCATCCCAATAGAGCAGCACACTATCTAGCCCACACCAAGCTATCTGCTCTGGAGGCAATGAAGACTGCAAATAAAAGATAAAACCTCCGTGATAAATTATTCCAAGCACTAACAACTAATTAGCACAATAAGGTTGATAGTACTTCAGCTCCTTTGCTTAATACATTGGCCTATAGTTGAAAGTTGCCTTACCTAAATGTGTATCATCAATTAACAAGTAAATGTAACTTGAAATAACAGTAAGCTTTTTAGCAAGAGTTAAATGATATAGTTTGAAACATGTAAAAATTGGTGCAAAAGGGAAAAAAGAAAGAAAGCATCCCTACATATAACATGAAGGTGTTCCATTTAGACGGGTGTACAAATATGGAATCCTGATTCACACATGTACAGCACATGAAACAATGAGCGTATCTTGCCTACAACCAGAGTGGATGTAAGGAGGATGGTTCCTAAGAGGAGATTGATAATTAACACCTTTATTTTACAGGAGCAACACAAAATGAAAGACAAAATCAACTCTATTAAAACAAGCTACTGGATATGAACTTCATTGGTACGATAAATTACTTTTAACAGAATTTTTACAAGAGCAATTTACAGAAATAAAGATTAGAGTTCAGATACACATCAGACATATACCAGGAAGAGAGGTCAAATCCTTGCAAGCGAGCTTTTTAGAAACCCACCTACTAAGCAGGTTATCCAAATAAGTGCAATTAAGTGAGGATAGATGTGTAGTAGAGTCCCATTGGCCAAGTAGTCCAAATGTTAGCTCCTGAAAGATCCTTGCAACTCCTAATAAATAGTGACTGAAGTCCTATATTGAGAGTTATCTAAGCAATTAACTTGACGCACAACCTTATATAGGTAACCAGATCCATGAAAACTGCAAAAAAAGCTAAAAGAGACAGAACTTCTATAAACGGTAATATTTCTAGTAAGAGACAAATTCAAACATAATTAAATATCCTAAAAAGGAAAGAAAGTATCCTAAGAACTATATCAAGGAAAAAATAGTCAATTAGACTTCCTTATCAAAATTGCACAGATGCAATGATTAATATACAACAACAACAATAAACAAGGTATATCCCACTAGGTGGGTCAGCTATATGGATCCTTCTATGTCAACGCGTTCCTTCCGAAAAACAATCTAGCATTAGCACAATAGTTTAATGGATTCATTCATTAAACATTTGTCTTATTTTAACGCTGGCTAGCAACCTAACGCAACCCTCCTCCTTTATCCAGGCTTGGGACCGGCTATGACGGAGTTAATTCGTCATGATTAATATATACTAAACATTAGCACCAAGGTTGAACCTTCAGTGGTGCTAACAACAGCAAAACACTTTGGCAGGGCACAAGTAGGGTGATCATAGAAATATTCTTAGAAATCATCAGTCATCACAATTCACGATATAAAACGGAGAACTATTAATGGTGGACCATAGGACAAGAATACATCAAATTTGATTTGATTGTTTCCCTAATTGTATTTTTATATTCAATGTTGTAAATTTAACTTGTGAAATTGAGGATTACAGATTAGATCGGGCTTAAAGGTGTATAGAGAGTTGAAGACACTCAATGTGAAAGATCCATGTCAGAGTTAGATAATCTGCTTTGGGCTTGTGGGCCTATGGTGTTGAGTGTCAACAAGGTTACTTTTTTTTTTGTGTTCCTCTTTTTTGTGTATTTAAACTACCACCTCTCGCGGACAAGCAAATCTTGTGAAAATCATGGGTTGTTTCCTCTTTTTATTTTTTTTATTTGTGACTGTTACAGCTCATGGTCTATCCTTTGTTGGGATGATTCTATACCGTCTATCCAACTTCTAACAAATATTATCAGGGTACCAAAGACAATATGTATGGGATCCTTGCATGATGACAAAGGCAAGTAGATAGTTGTTGCAGATACAGTATTGAAATCAATAAATGTGATGTCAAGGATATGACATAAGTTGGTCAACAATTCCACTCCATAGCAACTAGAGATGAGCGCTATATTTACGGAACAAGATTTTAAGCCAGTATTGGAGTAGTAGATGGACCACTCTATACCATTTGGAGATAAGATTCTATGACAAAATTCAGTCAAGCAGGTGATTTCCATAACCACAAGTTGATTTGGTGAACAGAAATGGTATAGGAATCCTCTTTCAACCAAATCAAAACGTAATAAATAAATTTTGATTTTACTAGATTATTCTTCCTAATCAAAGAAGAAAAATGATAAATTTGATTTGAGAAGATTTCTCTTCCAATTTTTTTTTTATATTTTTACTAGATTTGTCTTCCTCTCCAAATCATCTTTTTGTTTTCATCTTTAACATTGTAAACTTGTAATATTTCAAAGCAAACTTCAGTGTTGTATTTACCTCGATGGAACTAAGATAGAAAACAATGAAACGAAATTATCAATTTCTCTTGTTTAATTGAAAGAAAATAACAAGGCAGAAGAAATTTGTTTCCATCCAATTCTTCTATTTATTTCCACCAGGATCTGGCAGAAAGAAGGGAGATAAAATTTAAGCATCCAATAAACACAATAAGTAATTAATTTTATTTATTTCCTTTCATTCCATCCAAATGAAAAATGGAATGGAGTAGAAATAAGATATTAGCACTCATATCTTTTCTTTTCCTTTTGTATACATTTTATTTCTCTTCTTTCCGTTTGCTCAAACTTTGCTATTTCTCTCCTATCTCTTCTTATCCAAACAAGCACAACATAAGTGAGGTTTATAATTTCACAAAGGAACCAAAAGCGAGAGATCCTTGTGATGATCATTATCAGAAGCTCTCATGTTTCTGTTTGTTGAATATGATTATTAGTAAGCTCATTGATTCTTATTTCCGTTTTGTGTTAGTATGGATTTGACTCATTAGCAAGCAGATGGAGACCAGCCACATCCTATATGCCTATGTTCTCCACTTTTCAACTTACATTTTTCTCTTCGTTAGGAATAATTGTATTTCGCTGATCTAGTCTTAACATATTAGATCCATACAGGCTACAAGTGGAAGAAGGTGGCTTTGTTAGATGTTGATACAAGAAACAATTAATAAAATCAATTTTATGAGCGATTGGCAGTTTCATGAATTGCATCTCAATAATTTGAAAATGAGCTAAAACCAGAAGTCACATGAAAAAAAAATGTTGTGGACAGAAATGGAATTAAAGAAAAATAATGAGAGCACAGAATTCAGCCAACCTCGCAAGGATATTCAAAGATTATCCTAGAGAAGTCCGTCAGGATGACCAACAGACGTCCATCGTGCGTGAATGTTGCAAGATACTTCCCATTCTGAGAGACGGCCATCTTCTGGAAAGGCCCCACGCCGACCCCAAGCTGCTGCACACCATCCTCTTCCACCATCAGCACGTGATCCCCTACACCAAGCAGCACTTCCACGTTTCCAGACATGGTGTACTGCGGCTCGATCACGGCCACGCACAGTGGATACTCCTCGATTCCCGGATCAGCAAGCTTGCACGGGACCGGATTCTTGAAATCGGGGACGCAGAAGATTTGGAACCCCTCCGTAATGCACACCATGCCGTTGCCCCAGAAAACGCACTCGACAACGCCCTGCTCGAAACACTCCTTTCCCAAGGAGAACTGCGGAGCGCAGAGCTCGGCGTGGACATTGTAAGAGTAGACGGTACCATCCTGGACGACACAAACGAGTACCTGATCGTCGGTCCAGGCCATTCCAACGAGGCGCCCTCCGGGGCGGTCCCATACGGCGGAGGCGAGGGGGCGGCCGGCGGCGTTGAAGATAAGGAGTTTGCGGCGAGCGGACTCGGCGTAGAGCTGAACGATCTTGGAGTCGTCGCGGATGGCAGCGACGGGTCCACCGAAAGGGGCAGCCGCGACGCGGTGGCGGGAGAGGTCGATGCGACCCCACTGCATGGAGTAGATGGTGAGCTTGCGGTAGAAGCGGTTGTACAGGAGCTGCCACTCCCCGGCGACGGAGACGGCCGCCATGATAGGTAGGGCTCCGGCGATGGAAGGCAACCGGCGGGTGGGTAAACCCTAGATCTGGGATCGTGATTTTGAGAGGTGAGAGGAGGAAGAGCAAGCGGAGGACGACAAAATCAGAGTTCTCCTTTATTATTATTGTGTTTGATCGTGTAAAGCGGAGAAGAGCCCATAACTTTGTTCCTCTCCTCTCTTACTCTTCAATAAACTGGATTTTGTACAAAAGGCTTGGCCTTGTTTCTATAGCTGTAATCGAGTTAAATTGGAATTTTTTGTTATCCGATTATATTTAACAAGTTAACTCAATTAACCTAAGCTAAGTCTAAAATCAGATAAATGGTTATTCAAGTGTTTTTTAGTTTGAACTTAATTTATACTTGAGTTTAGCTCATTTAAAATTATACAAGTCTTAATTCAAATTTATTTGCTTGTTTGACTGATATATTTTATTTATTCATATATCTGTTATAAATATTATATTAATAAACATGGTTATTTATTTGTGGATATTATTTGTGAATAATTAATAATTTTTATTTTGATGATTTTATTCATTTTTTATGAGTATTTTAAATTTATGTATTTAATCATCACTGTACATATTGAACGCTTAGTAAAATGTTGAACTTGTTTTACAGCCCTAAAGTCGACCATAAATCATAATTGAGTTATAATTCATAATTCATCGTACGTTTGAACATTATTTAAAAATAAACCGTCTATTCGTCTACTGTTTTGAGATATTAAGTTTAAAAAAAGGAACAATAATATCAAATAAAATTCCAATATATTAGAGGAACGAACGAAATAAAATTATTTTTTAAATAACTAATTATTAGATCGGAAATTAAACCAAATCATTGTTCCGTATGATAATTATATTATTATTTTGGTTCACTTTCTTATCGTGTTTTACAGGATATACATTTTAACTTGATCGACGTGACATGAAACTTTGGGAAGGACTTTCTTCTTTGAAACAAAGGATCACGAATTTTATTAACTAGGTCCTTGGATATCAGCTGACATTCAGATAGTTTTGAAATACTTCTTCAAAAGCCATGATGTTCTTAAAATGCTTTACTCTTGCCCAGAACAAATTAAAGTGTGCTCGATTAATTGATATATATATAGTAAACTATATTATATAACACACGGACTACGGTAGTCTCTAATCATTTTTGTTTCTTTCTTTTTGTCGAGAAAAATATGTTATGGTTCCTTATTACACAGTAGCATCCCAAGCCTTGATAAATATCAGTTGTGGTATAACCATCGTGAGACTGTAAACCTTTAGTTTCCTTGTTGCTTCGTACTAGTTCTCATTGTTGATAAATGATACAGACTAAGCAAGTTGTTAGTTTAACTTTGCTTGTAAGAGAATCAGGCAGACTAGACCTAGAAGAAGGCGAGTTTCACTTGTACTCGTGATCTTGTTGCTGGGATGCGAGTTGCTCTTAAGCGTTTAGTTATAAATTGTCTCAATGGTTTAGCTTAGCAATAAAACCCTAAACCCTGAGAACAACAAATGGATTATATTGTAATTGAGCAATTATTCAACGTGGATATTAACTCGAAGGATCTTTTCTTTCTCCAAATTCTAGTTGTTTTTTTCCCTTCAGCAATCCGCACGGTCTTGATTTGATCTTTTATTAACCTTCTCCTCTTTGGATCGGATGTGTTTGCCGTGTGAAGAGAAGCATGTTATGAAATGACCCTCTTGAGCGTGTCTCTTCTAATCTTCCTGATACATGGTGTACTACACCTTTTCTTCATTTAATCCCTGTATGAAATTCACTTATAGTATTGTTGTTTTGTTCTTGTTTGAGACCATCTTCTTTCCTATTAAACTGATTATCTAATTGATTCGCTAGGCCTAATCTACCCGCTTAATTTGTTTGTTAGGTTCATCGATTTACACATTTACTTTTTTTTTCTATTTTGATTTTGATTTGATAGTAATTATATTAGATAAAGGTCAAATTATGGAATGTATTGAATGGTATGATTCATTTGAATGTTTTCGTCCTAAATTGTGAATTCAAATGTTAAAATTGAATCATTATAGAAATAGATCATTTCCGTTCCATTTTGTTCTGTTTCACTCACTCGGTCAAAAGTCATCACTGCGGTGGTTCATACTTTTCCACTAATTCTTCTGGATACAAACGATAATTTATTACTAGTAGTTCAAGCATAGAAACACAAAAATGTCATCTTAATTTCTCCACCCTTTTCTTCTTAATGGTAGAAGGGAATGTAGTGGACTGATGGTGCACTGCTATTTTGAATAATACACGTAAGACCAAATTTCCAAATCGACATTTTGTTTTCAGTTCCATTGATTTGGACCACTTGTATTTTATTTAACTGGAATGAAAAAAGAAAATATTTCAGCTCTTCCCTTTCCAGGTCACAAGTGGTGGGATGAGGAAGACACAAGTAGATAGATGCATATGGTTTGTGTGGCTTAGAGTCCCTCTCAGAGACGTACAGTAACTATTTTGATTTCGTTTCAAAGGAACTGTTGCCAACTTGAGATATAAATTTTTTGTGTGGTCAGGCCAGCATAAGCACAGATCTATTTCCCTCTCTACAATTGACCAAAAAGAGTGAAGCACACGAGGAGAGAGTTTGCAGACGTAAACATGACTCTTGTTCCATCAGTGAGATGTAAAGAAAACAGTCTTTAAATTCTTACGAATGAAATGACCGGCAACACACTGTTCTTAGATTTGTTTTGTAGAAATTTATTAATCAAACTGTTTACAAATTGAGGAGATAAATTTTGTCAATTAATCAACATGGTATACTACACATTCAACGACCAACCAACTGGAGTCAAAATGAAGGCATGTTCATAAACTAGTGTGTAAGTTAACTAGCTTTCGGATTACTTCATACGATCCCCATGACCCTTCCATTCCTTTCCATAGCAGGGCCATTAACTCGTGTCCTGTCACGAGAACTACAGCTCCATGTGAGCCGAATCCCTTTTATCCCTTTGGCGACGAACAACTTGGACCATCAGAAGCTATGGCATAATTGCCACAGCATGCACAAGCACAGGGGCCTGCTATGTGGCCCGTGGCCTCTGTGCAGTGCAGATTATAATAACCATCATCCTGTTGTGGGGAAATGATGTTAAAGATTACAGCATGGGCAGTGAGAAGGAGGGACTAAAGTGGCCCTGCCATGCTTCCTCCCATCTCGTGCAAGGCATCGATTCATCCTTTTTTACAGAACAAAAGGGAGAAGAAGAGCATCCTGCGCAACAGCGAGTAATGACATTTGGAAAACTTCAGTGTTATGTTGATGTTGGCATTTACTCACGGTTGAAATCTAACTTGGAAGGTATTACAGAGAGTTAAGATTTGGCCCTGAGATGGAGGGAGGATAAATGGTTAGCGGAGTAACGCCAGCCATGAAGTTGGCTTTGGAGGTTTTTTTACTGGTCAGCGCATTTAATCACTTCCTTGGTGCATGGTCTTCTCTATTTTTCAACCCGACTCCATATGCCAACCCTGCACTCTCCGCTAGCTTGCTTTATCCTTACTGCTTTTTCTCTCTCACGCAAAGCTCTCTCTTCCTCCATCGCACACAAACCTCTCTTTTCCTCATCTCACGTTGAGAAATAGAAAGAGAAAAGGTAAACATTTCACCAAGTTGCTGCCTTTTCTGCTTCCAAACTGTTGAAAATTTGAGGAGAAAAGCTTCTTCGTGTTGCCTATCTTCATTGCCCATCTGTTCTCTGTTCTTGCATTAGACTTTTTTTCCTACCACTCTATTTCTTTGGCTTCTTTAGGTCCACATGTAGGCTGATCTCTCGCTGGAAACCAATATAATTTCCTTTGCTAGATTCTTCTTGGTTCCTGCTGTAGTAATTGTGTTAAAGATTGAGCCTTTTTTCCCCCCTTGAAAGCCTTTTGCTGGAGGACGAAACCCCTTTACTTTGTCACTCAAGGATCATCGAGATTAGAAGAACAGAAATAGGTACTTCTCTTTCTTCTGGTTGCAGTACAATACGCATCCAAGCTCTTTGGGTGGTTTTTTCATGTACATTTGGGGTTTTCTGTTTCACGTACGTTTTCAGGGTTTCCTACCAGGTCTAAATTATAGTTCTGAGCGAGTATTACTTTGATTCTCAATTTCCAACTGCATTGTATTAGTCATTATTGAAGAAAATTGATGGGAGAAATCCCAAAAATTTGTGCCAAAATTGTGGATAATTGATGATTTACAACTTCAACAACTGAAAAACTCTGCAACAAAAAAAAGGGGGGGCCTTGGAAATTTTCATTTTTTATAGTGAAAAAATTGGTCTTTTACTCTAAGTATTCCTGTCATCGATTATAGATAATTTAGCAGCTATTTTACTGCATTCGTTGTTGGTTTCAGGGATAAAAAATGTCATCAGGTGATTCTTTAAATGCTGAATTATCAGAAAAGACACCAGTGCTTGGGCTGAGACTTTGGGTTGTGATTGGCATTTCTGTTGGTGTTTTGATCGTGTTCATTCTATCTATCCTCTCCCTATGGGTCACATCTCAGCGGAAGACGAGGAGGACCTTCGATAAAATTGCTGTCTCACAAATCCCCAACGTGTCAAAAGAGATTATAGTGGACAGAATTGGCACTCGTAGCCTTGCCCAGTCGCTTCAAGAGCGCGATGGAGCTTTCTTCTCATCCTATGACAAGTTTAGTGAGGACTCTGGAAAAATGCTTACCCATATGACAGTGAGCAAATCTAGTGATGCTGATAACATGAGCCAATGCAGTTCAGTTTACCACATTGACAGGGCTGGTAGTTCGTATTCTGGCGATGAAGGTAGCTTAGGTCATGCCAGAAAACCATACTCACCATATAGTCTTGTTACCGCGTCTCCGTTGATTGGTTTGCCGGAGTTCTCACACTTGGGATGGGGCCACTGGTTTACACTTCGGGATCTTGAGAATGCTACAAATCGGTTCTCCAAGGAAAATATCCTTGGGGAGGGTGGATATGGAGTTGTTTATCGGGGGCGTCTAATAAATGGAACTGATGTTGCAGTCAAGAAGCTTCTGAATAATCTGTTGGTGTTTTTTTTTTAATAGTCTCGTTGCTTTTGTGATTTTCAATGATCCAAAACATTGTAGTTTGAAATTGTTGTCTAATTTTGCACTTGATGAATATTTCAGAGGCCAAGCGGAGAAAGAATTCCGAGTGGAAGTGGAAGCAATTGGCCATGTCCGACACAAAAATCTAGTCAGACTTCTGGGATATTGCATAGAAGGAACGCACAGGTGAAAGCCTTATGAGCACTGATTTGAACTTGCCGAATAACTAGATCTCCTAACAATTATACTAATACTATCTTCTGGTTCGACCAAATTCCATACAAATTTGAAACATGTTGTATAATAAAGATTAAATCTTTACAATTACGTGTTAATAAACTATACTTTTCCTTAAAATGAGAGAATGTTTCAAACTTCTTTCTGATCAGACATGGAGTAGTTGATTCTTCACTGGGAATTTCCAGAACTTGATATGACAATAATAATAATAATAAAAATACTTTTTGCAGAACTCATCATCTAATTTTTCTAGTCTATAGGATGCTTGTTTATGAATATGTCAACAATGGAAACTTGGAGCAATGGCTTCATGGAGCTTTGCATCAACATGGTGTTCTTACTTGGGAACAACGCATGAAGGCGATCCTAGGCACCGCCAAGGCGTACGGTTTCTCACTAAATTCATACTCGAACACCTTTGGTTATATTCTAACAGATTCGTGTTGATTAAGGCATAGCGGATGGTAGTTAAGTAATTGTATATTTGCAGTCTTGCTTATTTGCACGAGGCAATCGAACCAAAGGTTGTTCATCGCGACATAAAATCCAGTAATATCTTACTTGACGATGAATACAATGGGAAGGTGTCTGATTTCGGGTTAGCTAAGCTCTTGGGTGCAGGCAAAAGCCACATTACTACCAGAGTTATGGGAACGTTCGGGTATGCCACTTTTCCCTCATGTGGAGTTTAATTTCATTGTGTTTACACTTTACACCACCAAAATTAGTTTTTTTTTTTTTTTTTTTGCTTTCGCTTCAGGTATGTGGCTCCTGAATACGCGAATACTGGACTTCTGAATGAGAAGAGTGATGTTTACAGTTTCGGAGTTTTGTTACTAGAAACAGTGACCGGAAGGGATCCTGTGGATCATGGCAGGCCTGCAAATGAGGTACATTCCTTCCGACATAGCAATTTTATGAACTAGGTCACTGCATGAAAACATGTATCCTTAAGGTTGTTATGCTGATGCCAAGTGAAATTGGAGATGCAGGTGAATCTTGTGGAGTGGCTTAAAATGATGGTTGGGAGTAGGAGAACAGAGGAAGTAGTGGATCCTGTTCTCCATGTTAAACCAGCTGCGCGAGCTCTTAAGCGCATTCTATTGGTTGCTTTGAGATGTGTGGATCCCGAGTCTAACAAACGACCTAACATGGGTCAGGTTGTCCGAATGTTGGAAGCCGACGAGGTCAGTTTGAACTTGCAGAAACATCTTCATCTAGTTTTCAGTTTCATCTCAAGGCACAGCTTGAGAAATTTAATGTGCATTGCGTTTTCTTCCCTAAAAGGATCGAAGAAGCCGATGGAACCATGCAGGAAAAATGGAGATTGAGCCTGTAACGGAGAGTAACAATTCAAATGATCTGGAAAGTAAAGAAGCAGGTGGATCATCATCGTCAGAGAGGTTGATCGTTTGATTATTATTTGCAAAAACAATTCAGTTATCAGCTTTGCCCTTTTGTTAGCAATTCAAGGAAGTTACATCAGCAACAACAGGGCTTGTGACAATGAAGACATTGTTTGTGTTTCTCGAGCTTTGCTACGGTTTCTGCTAGCTGCATAACGAGGAGATCTTGGAGAGTCAATTCAATGTTTTTCAATTTCCAGAGTTCATCCATAGATTTCCTGTACAGATGTCCATGTAGAAATTACTCTTTTTTTTAAAAAATTTCTTATAAAGTTATCACTTGGTTTCTTAGCGGAGTTTCTTATTGTTCCTCTTAAATTTGTTTTTTATCTTTAGTTCATCTTCTCATATATTTTTGTTTTTTTCTCCTTAGGCATTCTATTTTAAATAGAGTTTACATTATTGGGTTTGTTAGCCAAGTGTAGACTTGATATGAAGGCATTAATAAAATAATACTTAACAGAGATTATGGTTGCATTTAATATTTTAAATATCTGTTTTTTCATTAAAAGACCATAAATTAATTTATAAATCTTCTTGTATTTAAATTTCGAAGAGTGTGATTTTTTATCTGGTTTTAACACAAATCGTAAAATGAAGATTTGTGATAAAATATTAAAACTCTTGAATTATCAAAAGCAAGCTCATTCATAATCTTGCTTTATTATTTTATTAATTTATTTTTTTGTTGAAACTTTAGATTGATGGATCGGTGGTGTTATCCAATAGTTGAGTCTCGACAATGACTCATCGAACCGATGAATTTCGGTACGGTGACGTGGACCTTGTCTTATCTATACTCTCAATATATGAGGTGAACCTCTGCCAGTTTATTTTTCCCATATTACCCTTCTTTCATGGCCATCATCATTTAATACTGTTTCGTCTCAACCTACTAAACAACTTAGCTAATGCCCAAACTTCTTAGTAGCAATGATGCTGCAGTAAGAGTGAAATCATTTTCAGAAAGGCATGATGAACAATTCAAGTTTTGATAACGTTTTTGTAGGTCTAATATATTTTAAGAGAAATATTTCTTGATGCATGTTTCTAGTTGAACCTAGTGGGCACTCATTAAGAGAATTAGATTCCCTCAATGTTAATGGATAAACATTGCTATTAGTCTTGTCTAAGCTAGGAGATTAGCTAAGCATATAGCATTTAAAAGAAAAAAAAAAGGAATCAATCACTTAAAGTATTTGGTTTGAGATGGAATCAAGAGAATATATGCATTTGTTGCAATATCTACATCTTGTTTTGGTTTTCCACAAGAGGAGTGCAAAGGGTTAGACATGGAATGGAAATGTAATCCAATTATGAGATAATGTCTTGTTGCTTGATGAACATAGTCATAGATTCTTCACATTCTTTTTTGAACAGCACATAGGAATGTTATTTTTTAGCCAATTCCAACTAATTAAACCTCTTTTGCATCAAATATTCTTGCATCTCTTGTGGTGTCACCATCACCATAGCTAGGGTAATGGTATAGGTGAATTAATGGGAGCACTCTTTAAAGATGGATTGAGTCAAATCATGTATAAATCATAGAATGTTTATGGCTAAGTAGAGAGCATGAATAGATTTCTAAGAGCATCATTAGCTCATAGGTAATCTCAATCCAATTAATCATCTAGCATTGTTAGGTCTATAAAAGTGTTTTGATCAAAATCATCTTGACAGACACAAAAGTATCTTGATGCCAAACACTAATCATATGGGTAAGATGAGGGTATGAATGAGTTTGTGAGTCCAAACTACTTTGATGATGTTAAATAATTTATTTTGGATAAAAAAACTATTACTGTTTTCTCATTTATATGAATCCAATGATACTCAGTTGTTTCTCATAAATGCCTAACTTTCGGAGCTCAAAACCTTAGGAAACGATTTTTTCAGGGTTAAATGTATGTTGGATATTTAAGAAGAAATGAAAATAGGAAGCATGATTTAAGAAAATGTGAAAAATGAGTGCACGGATAGAAAGGGAAATCTCATGGAAGACAAATTGAATGAGGTTTAGAAATCTAAGAGAGGACAAGTCCATATAGCATATTGTATTTGTGTATTTGAATGCACCATCCGTGCACTTCGCCAGTCCACAGTGCCACTGCAAAAGCTATTACTGTATTTATCATAAACATAATTAAGATGCAATAATGATGGCTCAGGATGATTTCCAAAAAGACAAAGCAAGGGTCAACTGGGCAATATGTTTGCTTTCCTAATAATTTAAGAATCCAGGCATCAATGCCTAACAATCTTTTGAATAAATAACTACTTATTGAATAATTGAGTTATAATTACTGATGACCCATTTGGTAATAACTTATTATCGCACAGGACATTATGCACTTAGTTTTACATGATGTTTAGTGTTGGATCTCTTTATCTATGTTATATATTACATATATAAGCCAAAGCAAAAGCACCCAAAACTGCTTTATTTTCATGCGGCAACTTTTCTTGATTCATATTTCACACTTGGTTTTTTTTTTTTTAAAGATTTGCAATGCCTCAACTTTGTCATTTAATAAAGCAAAATCAGTTGAAAGAACTTTAACAAAAAATACATATTTAATGCTAATACTTTATGAAATGCTTCAATTTCTCCAGTAGAAGGGAAATGAGACACATGGTAATGTGAAATTATTGCTTTGCAAGGCATCTTCCACGTTGAGCAAGAGTAGTGATTGATTTAGTGACTGTTTCAGAACCAAAACTCTGAGAACTTGGAATTGATTCCTTCCTCTTCTTTTAACATCATCGAGTATTTCGTCTTGCTCGCATCTAAAAGTCTCAGGAATCATGAGTCATACATGGTAATGTGAAATTGCTTTGCAAGGCATCTTCCACGTTGAGCAGGAGTAGTGATTGATTTAGTGACTCGTTTCAGAACCAAAGGCTCTGAGAACTTGGAATTGATTCCTTCTTCTTTTAACATCATCGAGTATTTCGTCTTGCTCGCATCTGAAGGTTTCAGGAATCATGAGTCACACAGCACTTGCAGTCTTCAGAATAAGTGCAATTTGAATATTTGATTCAAATATCACTTCACAAGACTATGTTCTTCTCTTTTTTTGGACCAAATATTTATCCCGATCATTGTGAATTGCATTTGTTGTCTTGAATTTTAAAACGGAGTGCAGAAATATTTATTTCATTGTCAATGCATTTTGAACTTGAAATATAAAATATTTCAATACAGAGGTGAACACTCCGTTTAATTGCTCCATTTTATTCATGGGCAACCCAACGGTCTGGTGTTCCTGCGGGATAGGATGAAGTGCGGAAGACGGCGGCCTTGCATTCCTCCTCGCGGAGAAACTTAGGGGGCGTTTGGTTTGGAAAATATTTTCCATTTTCTGTTTTCTATTTTCTATTTCCAGTTTTCCTCTAATCTATGTTGTTTTCTGTTTTCTAGAAAAGAAAACTGGAAAACATTTGTTTCTAGAGTTAACTGATGGTATATTTTTTTTTATTTTTTAAACTCTTCCAACAGCTCGCCTATAGTTAGGAACTCCTCCTCGTCCGCCACCTCCACCTTCTCGGGCAGGGAGGCGGTCTCGTCTTCTTCCTCCTGCGCAACCTCATCTTGCTCCGTCGTCAACTTGGTTCCCTTCATTGGCCCTAAATCCGTCTCAGCCCGCCAGAGCCCGAGATCCACGCGCACCCCGCCGCCGTCTCATCCGTCGTCGTTCCCTTAGATCGGCTCCTCCAGAACGCCGGAATCTGCATGCAAACCTCCTTGTCCTCGTAAATCACTTCTTCCGGCGACGACGGAGCGAGGGAGCAAGGGAGGTAGCCGCCGGCGCGGCTCTCGATGAACTCTTGGTAGATATCACCCGCGGAAGAGGTGGTGGAGGATGAAGGGGAATGTTGGTGTGATTTGGCGAGGAGGAGAACAACGATAGCGTTGCCGAGGAGGAAGACGAATCGGGGGCTGAGAATGACGGCGACGAGGTGGCGGAGGATGTCGGCGGAGAGGTGAGCGGCGGCGGGGACGCGGGCGGAAGACCAGGAGAGGAGAACAACGGCGGCGGCGGCCTCCAGACAGCGGAGCAGTGTGCGGATCTGGTGGAGCCGGTGATATCGCCGCATCGCCTTCTGCTTTTCCGCTTCGATCGCGTCCATTTCCACTCTGCCTTTTAAGATCGAACGGCCCAAATAAATCAATCAAGATCAATAAAAAAAGAGGAGAGACATTGACACTGCTTGACGAGTGATGAAAATTGAAGTGAGCGCTTTGGTTCTAGATGGAGGGGGCTTTTATAGGCACGCAAAGCCAATATATATATTTTTTATCAAAAAATAATATCGGAGGTAAATCAAAAAATTATGAAAATTGGAGTGAGCGCGTTGGTTCTAGATGGTCACGTAAAGTCAATATATATTTTTTATATCAAAAATAATATTGGAGGTAAATCGAAAAGTTAATTTCATCAAAATTTGATCCTTATCCACTTCAACAAAATTACTTCGTCGTAACCAACTCAATTATACCCTAAAGACTTTTACTAGCAACTCATATACAATTATCAACTATCTTCTCAAATATACTATTCTCATTATTATCTCCCTTCTAAATCCAAAATCTTTCAAGCACATTATTATACATGCTATATATATTGTAGTAGTTACAATTTCATAGCTACTATAACGCTAATTCAATCCTATTCATCTATCATTGATGTTATAGCAGCTAAATTTCATAATTACTACAATACAGATTGGACTTGTTCATCGAATATTCAATGTTATGATTTCATAACTACTGCAATACAAATTCGACCTACTCAATTAATATTCACGTTATAATTTCATAACTACTAACTCACCTAATCAATTTAGGATACTATACATAAATTTTTTTAATTTAATTCTCCTAATTATTTCTTTAAATATTTTATTACTTATCAGAAATAGTTGTTATGATAGCTATGCATGTGATTTCAGGTTTCATTATTTTTTTATTTTAAAAATTGTTATTTAATAGAAATTTGATGTTTGTAGGCTCTGAAAAAAGTATTAGCCGGTCGACCTCCCAATGCTCGCTCCATCTCTATAAATTTAGTCAAAATTTAAATATATATATACTTGTATTTGTGAGCGCGCACCGATCGCAGCCGTCCATTTCTAGCGATTGCACAGTCGGACGTTCGTCGCTTTCCGGCGTCCGTTCATCGCCGTCCGACCAGTTACCTCCCAACTCATTGCAACCAACTCGCTCCATCTCTATAAATTTAGTCAACGAGCCCGGGATGGTTGACCGGACGGCGAAGAACGGCGGCGATGAACATCGAGAGGTCGGGCGGTCGCGTATGGGTGTCGGGTTTTTCGTCGCGCGGATATATATATATATATATATATATATATATCATTTATTATTATTCTCTTTAAAAATATTTTTAAATATTTAAATAATATTTATTGTATTTTTTATTTCAAAAATATTTTTATTCAGTATTATATTATTTAAAATTATTATATATATAATATTATTGTATTAAAAAAAATTTTATTAACTTTGTCATTATTATAACAGGCTATGAACATAATTGATAGCATAATAAAATTATTCCAATTTAATTAAAATTAATTTAACACTATTGTAGAAGTTAATAATGGTGTTAAATTGGTTTTGATTAAATTGAAGAGATTTTAATTAAGTTTTTGTTATAATAATATTCAATTGATTATGAGTAAGTTGAATTAGAATAAGAGTATTTTTGGGATAAAAATTTGATGAAATATTCTTTTAATATTTTTTTGAAAAAGGAATATTTTTTGACAATTTTAATAATAAGGATGCCCTATTAATTTTTGTTTTAACCTTTTCTGCATTTATAATTTTATGTTGAATAATCATTTTTGCATTATGTATAAACCTAAAATAAATATATTCGGTTGATCCTTAGTCTCAATACGATTTTACCAATTTGAATTTCGAAGATATTAATATTAAAATTTTGAATAGAAATATACACCAGTGAGGGATTGTTGTCTGCGTTGCTAAAACCCGCCCCACCGTGTCTTCTGCTAAAGAAGAAACCAAAAGTCCGGCTCGACCTCGGATTATTCTCATTTCAACGGGACCATTTTTGAAAGCTAAAGTTATTTGGATAAAATAAGATTAATCCTTGATCTCAGTCTTGCTAGCAAAAGTATCATATTTAGAATACATATGTTATTCCATATTCCTGTGATGACTCTTTTGGATGAATGCCGATCTATTTCATCTTCCATCCTTCCATAGTTGTATTCGACCATACAAGTATGCAATAAGTAAGACTAGAAGCCTCAGCAGCAATCGAGTCCAATGAGAACTGTCTCTTTGCCAGGAAAAATGCTCTCTATTGTTTGCTAACAAGTAACAATTAGTAGCTCAAATTCATGGGCTAACTCATGGTTTTGGATAAATGACACTGGTCACTAATGATCCAGCAAACACTCAAACAGCCATGTGTAAAGCTGTTCGAAAAGTGTGACATACATATTTGGCAATTTTACATCTCATAGAAATTACAAGAAAAATGAAGGTAATTTGCACACTGACGCTTTCACTGAGCTCTTATTTGACCTCCATAACCATAGTATCGCAGTAGCCCTTCATCCTGTCGCCAATTTTCTTTTACCTTCACTTCCACCTGCCCTAGCCATATAAAGAACAATTAGACAAGTGTGTTCCTTCATCTTTCTTTCTTTTTTTCAAGAAAATTTTGCAGCAAACGCTAAATGTCATTGATCAGGACCTCGAGAAAGATTTTCTTTTGCAGGAAGTCTTCAATGTCGAGCCTTGCAGCTGTTGCTAGTACCTTCAAAGCCTTACCACCCTATACTCCAAATGGATTGGGAAGTCAACGAGTTTGAATTCAAATAACAAGTAAACTATTTTGAAATGAAAAGATAAAAAATGCTAACTGAATATTGCAGCAGAAAATTTTCTTGAATAAATGCATCATTAACAACTTTCTAGGTCAGATTGAACTACACACATTTTTCCTATCTGAAATTGTGACAAGTTCAATGTTTCTTAAAAGTTATGCTCTGACATTGCATGAATTTTTCTAAGCAAATAGTTTGAATCAGGTGTACAAGTAACTTTGCTTCAAAGCATCAACACTCATATAAACTTCGATCAAACTGAGTGGTTAGAGGGTGTTTTGGAGCAAATAATCCCAACTGGCATAAGATAGGCATAAAACCAAAAGTAATGCAACCTAGGAGATCAATAGCAACATTCAGATAAATCTGGGAGCATTAACACAGGATGGCATAATAAACAATTGCCAAATTCTTTGATTGACCAACACTGAAGCCAGCGATATAAGAGATTAAGCAACAAGAAAGCATTGGTTCAGCAGTAGTCCTTTAAACTAGAGATGCTAACGAGCCATGATCAGGCAGGTACAGGTCTCGTCAGCTGATTTAGGTGTCGGGTCGAGCATGACAGAGGCAAGGTTGGTCTATTTAGGTGCGTGATCGGGTTAGGCAGGACACACTTAGTTACAGGTGGTGCTAGGCATGGCTCGTGATGCCAGCGTTGGTCACCTTGCCAAGGTCCAAGTTGGCACAGGCCTAGTTGACCCATGCCTATGTTGGCTTAGGC
Source organism: Curcuma longa (assembly GCF_044706935.1). NCBI lineage: Eukaryota > Viridiplantae > Streptophyta > Magnoliopsida > Zingiberales > Zingiberaceae > Curcuma > Curcuma longa. The sequence continues at coordinate 3,128,195 of NC_133877.1, forward strand.
CAAATTTGCCAAGACAAAAAAAATAAAAATAAAAATTAAAAATATAAAAGTTTTAAAAATATTTTTAAAAAGAAAAAATAGCAATAAGAAAAAAAGAAAAAAGGGATATTAAAAAAAAAGTTTTGGTATTTATAGGATTTTTTTAGTAATTTAAAAAGATTTTTTAGAGTAAATTTGGTAATTTTAGATTTGCTAAAGAAGAAAAGAGCAAGGAGATAAAGGGAAATGGATGAAAGTAGACACTCCACCCCTTAGTCCTACATTTCTAAGTTAGACTTATTAAGTGCTGGGCCTTAACACTGGCAATTTCTCAAATCTCTTTTTTGTTTAGTTTTTAAAATTATGGATGACTCTTGGTATAGCTACCATGCACTCTTGTTTTATGAATTAAGCTGAATTTTGAGGTACTTTAATATTTTTCATGTTCTTTGTTGAGATACAATCCTTACCTAGAGGAAAGCTCTAAAGACCAATTGATTCAATACAACGAAAGGATAAAGATATGATACTCATCATGAGAAAAGTTACTGATGCTCACTCAAAGAAAAGGAAATTACAAATTGTATTAACTTTAAAAAATTTCTATTAAATAGGCTCCTAACCCCTTTTTATACTTTGATGACACGGCCTGTTCTTTTAAAATAAAGAGACTTTTCTAACAAAATCAAAAATTTTCAAATATAACCTAATAGACTTTTCTAGAAAAACTAAATAACTTTTTTTTAAAAGTCCCAACTAATTATAAAAATTAACAACTTAGACAATCTTTAATAAAATTCAATTCTTAATTTGACTCCATCAAGTGGGAAGGTGGAGCAATTATGAAGTAGTAGCACCTTTTGGTTGAATCAGACGATTGCTAGTTTATTTATTCAAACATTGCCTTTTTGATATCGATGTGTTTACTTATTTTGTCGAGTGGGAAGGTAGAATAGTTGTGAAGTGGAAGCGTCTTTTTAGCCAAATCTAGTAGTTGTTTATTTCTTCAATTATTGCCGTTTTATGTCAATATGGTTTCTTGTTTGCATTATTCTCCTCTAGTGAGGATAACTCAACTCTTGACGAGTTGTTGAATTATCATTTTGGATTTTCTTTTTCAAGTGTATGGAATAATTTCTTTGATAACTCAGGCTCATAGGAAGAGAATATTGTGTCACTGATGGGAGTGTAGGAGTCAACACTAACAGTATGCAACCTATAGTCAATTCAATAGAGAAAAGCTTGAATATTCCCCAATATGGTAGTAAGTTCTCAACATTGAAAATTGCATTAATGTTTAAATAAGTAAGCCAATTAACAACATATGCATTAGTACTAATTTTTCTCATAATTTGAAGAGGACCAAAAGAGGCTTTTTGATGAGTTTTTAGGGAACTACTTGGGGAGAATACAAACAAGCACATAGTCTCCTATATTATATTCCTTAAATTTAAAATGTGTATTGCTTTGTAATTTATAATCCTCATTACTCGGTGCAACTTTTCTTCTGGCATCAACATGAATCTCTCTGTTGCATTTACCTACTGATTTAGATAAATAAGAAGTGGTAGGTAAGAGAGAGAGGTTAATAGGTTGACGAGCTTTTCACTCATACACAATTTTGAATGTACTATGATCAGTAAATTGGTTTCTCAAGTTATTGAGAGCAAATTTGGCATGTAGCAAGTTAGACAATTGAGATATTGGAATCAGATCCTTAGTGTGATTGGTCATATGCATATGTGGGGGTTTGTAAGTTAACTCTGTGCAAGTTATGTTCTCAAGTTTCATAGGGCCCGATTTAATGTGATGGGCCATTAATGGTACCATTTGCCTTTTCTTTTTAAATGTGCATTCTGTCATGAATAACAAAGAGAACATAAAGCTAAGGTCGATCAAGGATGACATGGGTCACATTCATAAGAAGAATGTCACACCATATATTATCTTTATATGGACCTATCTCTATTGGAACCAAACACTATTGTGTAACTGGAAGGGAAGTTTAATTTACCCATGTCATTTTATAGGGGCTCAGGTGTCGTTCCGAGATGGCTTGAATCCTAGAAAGAGTATGTGTGGAAACTATACCATGTAATTCCCACTATCTATTACTATTTTACAATGATTTACTCTCACATTTTACTTATGTGTGGAAGATACTAGTGTGTTTCCGCGTGTCATCTAACATAGATGTTGAAAGGATACAACGAATTACATTAGATCCTTTGATTTGTTCTTTAATTTTCTCATTTCCATAGTGCTTGTCAAGAGGGTCAACTTCTTTGTAGTTTTCCTATTCTAAGGCTAAAACTCCATGCGAGCATTTGGATGTTATATGACCTTTATCATGACAATTAAAACATTGAATATTAAAGTTTTCTATTTTCCTAATGGCTTGAGTACTTGTCTCTATTCACGTAATGACAAATTCAGGACGAGTTGGGCTAGAGGATTTGCTGGATTTTGATGACGCTCTACAAGTAGGATTGTTATTTGTTAAGAGGCTTAATGGATGCATGCAAATAGGCTTCATAAAATGCTCGATTTGTTCAGCCTTTTGGCAAGCCTCTTCAATCAAGGTCGGGGTAAATAATTTTAATTGTCTTTGAATTTCAAGTCTCAATCCATCAATGAAGTAGATTAGAATTTGACTAGGGTCTAATTTAAGATTAAAACACATTTGTAAGTTTTCAAATTTGCTTAGATATTCATTTACGCTCATGTTTGATTGTTCTAGATTGATCCACAGTGTGTAGTTGTCTTCTAAAGTATAGTAGAGTATATTTTCTACTTAGAATCCATTTTATTTCTACCCAATGTATGATTGATTCTTCTCCATTTGTGATGTATTGATCTTAAATACTCTGCACGCATTTCTTTGCTAAACCAACGAATTTAAATTTTGCAAATCGTACTCGTTCAATTTCGGTTATACTGTATTAGTCAAAGTAATCCCCAATCTTAGCAACCTAATCATGAATGCCTTTAGGTCTTAGAAGACTATCAAAATTAAGGATATCTAATTTGACTCGAAGGGTAGTATATCTTTTTCTAGTCTAATTTCAAATTTAGATCCAAGTCTAAACCTAGATCGGGTTTGGATGTCCTGAAAGTTGTCTACTTTATCAATGACTGATTGATAGTTTCAACATGGATCATGTGTGGGTGATAGATGCGTAGTAATTTAAGAAAATAAATAGGAAATTCAATGAATAATAATGAAAAAGTATAAATAAAACAATCGAGAAATAATAATAAGATTATGATAAAATAGGCTAGAATAATGAGAAAAACAGATAATGCACAAGAAACAATTAACCTACTCAATTAAACAATAATAATTTTCAAGGAAGGAATAATAAGTGTGTGGTTCCACTGCCTCAATAGTCTTCCAGAAATGAAGAACTCCATAACAGCACCCTGAAGGTCTGAGCCCACTATATCTCATGCTGCCTTGAAGAACTTCACACCATATCCATCAAGTCCAAGTGCCTTGGCGTTCTCAATATCAAACGCCTTCCTAAATTACTCTTTAGTCACTGGCTATCCCAAGCTACTTTGCTGCTCTTGTCTAAGTAATGCTCCTCTGCTGTCAATGTCAAAGGTTAATTGGAAGCACCATCACTAGTAGCACCTCATAATGGTGAACAAACTATGCAGCTATCTCTGCATACTGGTGGTGTACTCACTAGAAGCCTTGGCTACTGCCATTATGGTGTTCCTTTTGTTGTTGCGCTTGACAAGATCATGGAAGAATTTGATACTACGGTCACTATTCCTAAGGTAGGCACACTTGGCTTTCTGCTGTAGGAACTACCTCACCGCCTCTGCCAATAGTGTAGCTCAAGCCTGCAGCCAACCATAATTCGCTGGTTGTGAGCACCCACCTAGTACTATTTGCTGAGCAGCTGCTAAGTCCTCCTGAGCATGTCTAGCTTTCTAGGGATGTGCTGAAAATGTTAGTGGTTGAGTATATCCTCAGCCAACCTTTCAAATGCTTCAACTTCTGTTTCAACCTGTACTATGTTGTGCCAGTCGCTGTGTCCTCCCATACTTTTGCTACGAATCCATGAAAGTCCTCATGTAAGGTCCACATATTGAAGAATTTGAAAGGTCTTGCAGGCTTCCGCTCCTCTGATAACAACGAAACCACGCAACATGAATGATCTAATAAACATCTCGGGGGTAGGAACTCAGCATAGCCTCTTAAGTCCTGTAGCATCCAATGAGTTTTCACCATGGCACGGTCCAATTTGCAGGAAGCAGTCCCATTTGTCCATATGAACCAACATCCAACAGACTATAGATCCACCTAACTCCCACTATGCACCACATCCTCCAAGTCGTGTAGCTCATAATGTATCAATGGCATGCCTCCAATCTTTTCTCTCATTGTCGACATTGGATTGAAGTCCCCTAGGATCAGTTTCTAATGACCATTAGATATGGTTTGATCAGGCCTTGTTGAATAGTCAAGAATTTTCTTATCTTTTTTATCAGAAGTATCTAACAATTTATATCTTACTCGGCTGTTAGTCATTGATAGATCAGAGATATATCTTTCTTCAACAGAAAAAGCATGAGGATTCATTTGATTTTGATCCTTGTGGAGCGAAAAAGACACTATAATAGATCTGCACGAACCTCCTGCTAATATCCATAAATGACTTGTTTTTCTCTATAATAGTCTCCCCCATCTAACTCAGTGCACTCCATAATACACCTACTGACTATGTTGTGAAGGTTATATATAAAGGTGGCTAGTATTGTGTGCCTTCGAACTCTAAAGAAGACTTGACACTCTATGAACTAGATGCCTATATCAAGAACCTCCACCTCCACATGCGACATATCCCACAAGACCAAGATGTGCCCATGATCAGAAATATGAAAATTATAAGTTGTCATCATACCTGAAAAATGCCTCTAAAGAATATTGTCCAAGGATGTCTCAGACAATTTGGTCTCCCAGAGACCAATGACACCAATTCCATGCTTCAAAGGAGGTGTTGCACCCCCTTTTGTTTAAGGGGTTTGTGAAAATCCCTTATGTTCCAACTTGATATCTTCATTTACGCAAAAGTATGGAGTTTGACCACCCCCTATGCCTAGTTAAAGTGCCCACCATGTGTTGTCCTTTGCCTTTGTTTGTCATCAATGATAAGGTCGCATCCAAGCCAGTTGTGGTACATGTGCCATAGTTTGAAGAGGATGTTGCACTCGATGATGATGAACTTCTTGTTGTGTCTGCTTGCACCACATGGTTGTGCCCACGGCATTGCGTTGCACCGCTCAACGTTGTTGGCTCTACGCTTCTCCACATGTTCTGTTCGACCAGCCTATGCAATGTCGTGGGCGGGGCGGTCATCGCTACCCTATGCCAACTACCTCCACCGCATCATGTGTCACACTGCCTTCCATGCTGCCTTGGTTGTCTGGCTGACTGCTAGCCCACTGCTCTGCCCAACCTGCTCCGCACTACTCAGGACTGCTTTGGCCCCCTGCACTTTCTGTTGGCTCCGTCGATCCTGCCAAATTACCCCTTGCACAACAGTTAGCCTTAGTGCCACCCTCAGTATGGAATTGTTGACGACACTGTGTGAGCAGTGCACTGGTAGGTTGCTCTACGTTTGCATGTGTTTCACCTATTGTTCCAACACACTAGCTGGGCAGGCCTGTGCTCTCCATCTACCCCTACTAGTCTACCTCTGCCTTGCCCACTGGTTGCCTTGTTGTCAAGATTTTGTTCCTCACTGTTCTGGCTTGCAGTAGCCATCAACATTGCACACTGGTCGAGTGTGTTAGTGTGAATAGCGTGCTCCATTGTTGTAGGTGTTGTGCAGCATTGCAACGCTTGTCCTGAAGCTGTAGCAGCCCTGTCTTTACCACACTATCTTTGCCTCGAGCGTGCACACTGATGCACATTGGTCAAGTGTGTTAGTGTGAATAGTGTGCTCCGTTGTTGTAGGTGTTGTGCGGCATTGTTCCACTTGTCCTGAAGCTGCAAGAACCCTATCTTCACCATGCTGCCTTTCCCTCGAGCGCGCACACTGACTGGGTGGTCCTGCCTCCACCACTTGCTTATAACCCTCCGCTAACACTACGACACAGCCCAACATGGTGGCCAATCCGCTAACATTTTGTACAATAGCTCAGGAGTTGCTCAAACTAGATGTCCAAATCAAGATCCACTCCGATTGGAAGCCAAATTCAGATCATCTCCATTCTTGGACCTACGGGATCCAACTCAATTAAGATGTGAGCAAAATTAAGGCATTCTTTTATCCGAGTGAGCTTGTCCATATGTAGAGACCTCCCAATCTTTGAGTCAATAGTACTTAAAATAGTCGTTGACCAATAATGAAGCGGCAATCCATGGATCCGTACCCACATCGGTAAGTGACGTAGCTCCTCCTCCGCATACAAGAAGCACCGAGGCATAAACTTAAGATAAAGGTAACTATCGAAAGCGATAATGGTCCACCTTGAAGTACCCAGTCCCTATCTGTATCAGTATCAAATCTAAAACCCGTCCACCCACTGAGATGAATGTGATACTGGTAGTCAACGCCCCACTAGTTAGCCACTCCTATAATTCCAGCCTTGCCCAGGAAGCAGCCTATGAAGCATCCGATCAAACAATATCCCAAGGAGTTCTCCACTGTGTCAACGTCCTTAAATCCTAGCAGTATTATAGTGCCTTTCCTCTCAAACTGCTCAAGCCGTGCGCTTTGACCTCTTGTGCAGTTGTCTTTGAACAAGCTAGACCATGTTTTCAGCAGCATCTCCCTGTCCAGTCCCTTCCTTGCACCAAGATGGGCTGGCATTGTGTTCACCTCAGGCTTAGAAGGCTGCAGTTTGCCACTCAATGCACTAGTGGCTGCCCCCTCAGCTGCAGGTGGTGTAGCCTCCGCCACATCCGACAGGGGGGCTGCTGTGATTGCCACAACAGCAAGGAGTGCTGATTTGCCTGCCGCATTCACAATTTGTGGTGATGTGGCAGCCAGCATGGGAGGTTGGTCCTCTCCATTTGTTGGACTGTTCTGTTGAGACAACACCTCCCCTGCAGCTCTGACAACTCCAGAACCCACTGCCAGACTTCAAGTCCTATTGTGATTTTAGATAAAGGAGTGAAATCTCAATCTAAGATTCCATTCACGGACCACTTGGTGAAAACACGAAAACTTTCTCAAAAACTATGAAAACTGATAAGCACGATATTTTCACTAACGAGGCATAAAGATAACTTTTTATCATATGTTGATATAGTTATTCAAACAACACTCTAAGGACCATATAGGGTTTGAAAAGAGTACACACATTTAACACTTGATTGGAAATTTTTATAAACATATTTGCTGTTTTGGAGGTGCAAACTGAAATTTTTGGCATATGTTAAAACAATTGTGATAACACAAATCTTATGAACATATAAGCTATGTAGGGGTAGTTCTCCCCAACTGGCAAAAGAAGTATTATAAAAAATCAAGAGTGCACCAAATACACTAAAAGCACATAAGAACATACCTTGCCAATGAGTATTATCTTTTGTGAGTCCTTCTCAACAACAATTTCAACTTGAATAAAGTCTTTTGATGTAGGTCTACTAATGTAATTCAGAACATTGACCTTCACCAAGTGAAATCAACTCATTTATTATTGTCAAAACAAAAGAAGAACTAGTTTGTATATGATCTCAGAACCTTGGAAACAGACCTGGCAGGCATATGGAACTTCATTTCTATATTGCATGAATATTTTCTCCCTAACAATTTCTGCAACAAAGAATCTCTCTGGATGTTCACTAGCTATATCCTGCATGCTAAAGAAAATCGCCTGAGAAATTTTTTGCATAAGAAACTTTTATGCCACTGAACAATGAAAACTGAAGCACCACTTCAACTAACTGAAACAAACCATAGTAACTTAGCTATTCAATTAAGATTTGAAGGTCCAAAAACCTTGGGATAATAAGCAGGACCAAAAGGGAGTTTTGAAATTATCCATTCTTTTACATCCTCTACTCCTTGACTATATTTTGCACTTACAGGTATGACATCATCCACATCAGTAAACTTCTGGTACCACTGCAGAATGTGAAAGTCTAAGGTCAACAAATAAAATGGAAAAACAAGTATTAGAAAATGGAAGAAAATAACACAAGGATACTAGCTAGCAATGTTTGTAGAAGTGCAACCTCAAGTCTCTTTGCAATTTCCCCTGGCTTGATCAAATCCTTCTTGTTCAACACCAATAGGATAGGAAGGTTAGTCCTAAATGTGCCAATGCCTTCTAGTACATCATCAATCTAAAGATTACAGAAGTAAAAGCCCATACCGTTACTCGTATCCTTCAGATAATAAAGATTTTAATACAAAATTACCTTTTGTGGCACTTTACAAGCATCGACAACTACAAGTACACAATCTGCATTAATTGCAGCATTTCTGACATTGTTCATCATCATGGAGTCCAGCATGTGCATCTTCTTTTCAATAACGCCAGGTGTATCATAAAGTATCATCTGCAAACTAACACAATATGAGATCAGAAAATTGACTCATTTGAATCCCATATACTAATCACTTCTCTACTACATTTATTGAAGCAAATGATCTCTTTAAAACTGTAAATCAATGAAAATATGGTACCTGATATTCAGGGCCAGAGCATATACCAAGTATACGATGACGAGTAGTTTGAGGTTTCTCTGTAACAATTGAAAGCTTTTGACCTAGCATTTGATTTGAGAGTGTACTCTTTCCAACATTGGGCTTGCCTAATACAGCTACATAACCTGCAGTTGCCAAGATTTAGTGGGACAACTGCAATGTATTGATTCATTAGCTACAAAAGTCTGCTAGCATTTACTTTCCAAAAATGTATTTTGTCAATAATTGGATATATCAGGGTCTGTTGTGACTTCTGACATCAATTGTTTTGTAGTTGATTGTAAAATTCTTTCCATGAATAGTTTACCCAAGTTGTGTTTGAGTGGTGTTTGGTAGCACATTCCCTAAAGTGCTTTTGAGGGCCAAAACACTTCAAGAATTAATTGGTAAGTTCGTGCTCAAAGTGCTTTTACTCAACCCTTGTATTCCAAAAGCAACTTACCAATGCTGGATCCGAAATACTTTCTAAAATTGCTATCCCAAAGTTGTTTCTAGATGATTTAAAAAGTTTGTCCATCAAACAATTTTGACCAAAACTTATTGATGGACCCAAACAACTCATTTTAACTTAAATAAATAAAATCACAAAACAAGACATATTTGGACTTCTCACACTCCTATAAATACAATCTTATTTTACCAATATTACTATGTTAACAACACTCATAAATTTAAATTACCACTATTAGTCCTTACACCATGTGAATTAATTGTAAATCATTTCATAAACAGAAAAAAACTATCTGAGAAAAATTACTTTAACTAAAATGACATTAGAGTGTAGCTAAAAGGATTGTTAGTACCTAAAAGGCACCCTAAATTAGTTCCTTAGTTATCAAGGAAAAGATTTAATACTAAAAGGTATACAAAATGTTGACTTGGGGGGGGGGGGGGGGGGGTGGTGATTTAGATGAACATAAATCCACCTCTGGCAAAGGTTTATTGCTAAATAGTGGTTGCATGTTTCGGAGAAGCAAGAAACAGATTTGTGTATCACCATCCACAATGGAAGTAGAATTTGTGGCATGTGCTTCAGCAGTGCAAGAAGGTTTTGGGTTGAGAAATTCTAATGTCTAGCAGGAGCTATACCAATTTGTTGTGATAATCAATCAACAATTGCTTACACTAAAGACCCCAAATACCATGGGAAAATCTAGCATGACATGAAGTACAACTTCATTGAGATATTATTAAAGAGGAGGTGATTTTGAAATTCATGCCTACGCACTTGGTGATGGTTTGTCCTTTTACTAAGCCAATACCTAGAGACATCTTTATAGATCACGTTAAATCTCTTGGATTGCATAGATATGATTTTAACTAAGCACATGAGTATTTAAGATATTACGTCTATTATTATACTGAGATCTGATTATGCATTTTATATGTATTAGTGAATTAAAAGTACGTCTGACAAGTTGAGATTGACTCGCACACATGAGCAATCACCTTTAATGTTTCATAGCATGTAGGATGAGATGGTATTGATTTTGTTGTGAACAAAATTCAATAATGAATTAGTGAGATGAGATTACTTAATGAAATATTTATTTTTGTAATCAAAATGAATTTTCCCCCAATCTATTAAACTTGTCAAATAACGAGATTAGAGTTTTCTTAAGATTGATACTATTGGAGGACAAATGAGTACGTGTTAAGATACGCTTGAACTAAGATCCATACAATGTGTATTTTTTTTTCATACACTTCCAAGTAGGAAGTTTCATACCACGTGTGTTGAAGTGACCATTTGGATAATAAGTAGTTGAGTTTCAGCTCATTGTGTGAGATCCACAGGCTTATACAACCTCATTTTATACCCTTAAGACTTTCAACTACTTCTTTAACTTTATTTTAGTGTTGCTACTTTAGCATGCTACCAATAGCTATGGATGATTTGATAATGTGATACATGAAAGCTAAAATAAAGATTGAAAGATTCTAGTAGAAAAGGAAGATTTATTTTGACACCTATTTTGTATTCACAAGCCAGCTACTTATGTTTAATTTAGTTGTTAGAACATATTGTGAATATAGAAATACATAATCAGGTATTCTATTTTAATTTGGGGACAAAAGATTGATGGGATCAAATGACTCTGGAATATAGCGAGTTGATTGTCCTCATACATATTTTGGATTGAGCCGCTATATATCTTTAACCGGTGTATAGTTTTGAGCTATTATTTAATATGCTCATTAGTCGCACAATCCATTTGCTTGTATTATTGGTATATAGTTATGATTATATTGCACAAAGGTCAAGCCCTCATCTGTGAGTGTGAGATGAGAGAAAGTTAACAAGCAACCCATAACTCCATGAGGGGGCAACCAATGAGGCTGGCCCAACCCAAATAATTCAAATATTTGATGTTTATTCTTGGAGTGATTAGTTTTTTCTCCACCGTTTAACTCCCATAACTTCCGTAAGAGACAAGATACAATTATTATTGTCGTGAAAAAGTAAGCAGAAACATTTTGGAGCAAAATATGTCACAATTGTTGGAGCATTTTGGATTGTGAAAACTGATTCCTTTTTTATTTTGTGATTGGCATTGGTCAATCGAAATTGTCCAAAAAGGTTATTAATTCAACTACAAAAATCCTTGAATGAAATATGTTTTCATTTAATAGTTACAAGCAAAATAGGACAAGTACTATTACTTACTTTCACCCATGGAAATAATCAGCATTGGTAAAGGAGGTGACTAATTGATTCTGAGGGAAAATTAATTATGAAAATTCAGCAAATATATGTAAGATTGAATATTGTTAGCACTAATACAAATTTATCAGACAGGAATAACTATATTTTACATATATTTTCATCATCTGCATGATCAAACAAACTTTCGTAATTGGGAAATACTAAAGCTAATTGAAAAACCAGCCAAAAAAGAAAAAAAACAATGAAATTGATATACCTAAGGGATTCGGCGGAGTCAGCTAACGCTTTGGGAACATCCCCAATTGGGAACATCTCTACAATAGATCACACTCTGAACATCCCCGTAGTAGTGCACTCACTTTAAGAACATCTTCGATTGAAAACATCTTGCAGCAGATCACACTTTGGGAGCATTCTCATCCGAGAACATCCCCAAAGCAACGCACTCATTTTGAAAACATCCCCGCAATAGATCACACTTTGGAAACATCCTGATTTGGGAACATCCACGTGGTAGCACACTCACTTCAGGCACATCTCACTTTAGAAACATCCTCGTTTGAAAACATCCCCATGGCACACTCACTTTAGGAACATCCCCACGGCGCATCACTTTGAAACATCCCCATTTAAGAACATCCCCGCAATAGCGCACCCCTCCTTCACATGGGAAAATTCTCAACCTGGAACATCCCTGCTTTGTCCTTCCGTTTTTATCCTCTCTCCATAACCTCAAAAGGATCGAGCTTGTGCGTGAAATTAAATTTCTTATTTCTCCCCATGACCTAAACGGGATTGAGCTTCTCTCTCCGATCAACACAGGATCCAATTTTCTATTCTCTCCCATGACCTCAATGGGATTGAGCATCTCTCCTCAATCAACGCAGGATCAGGTTTATTATTCTATCCCCCACGACCTAAGCAGGATCAAACGCCTCTCCCTGATTGGCGTGGGCTCTCCTACTCGACCTCCTCAGATCTAGACCCCATCCAGCTCAGGGACTCAACTGCTTGATTGGACCTTCCAAGTGGCTCTTATAGCTCCGCAACCCAAGTGGCCCATGCTTCCTCAATTGAACTTCATTCTATTCCACTCCTCAACCGACTTGGAGGGGAGGACTTATGATACCAGGGGACAGGATCTCCTTCCAACCCACATGGCACAAATCCAACCTTACTCATAGGTTATATGAGGGCATGACCCACACACTACAACCCACAAACCCGACACCCAATAGACCGTTAAGGTTTAGGAGCATGCTTTATAAATAGGACAACTACAAGTGGTAAGAGGGGCCATGAAATCAAATCCTAACTCGATTTTTCTTCTTTTACTATTCCATCGTTTCCATGATCCCGGCCCGATTTAGGCATCGGACGACCTCACCGGGTGACTCCGGCGAGCCCTCTGACACATGTTGACCTACGTAGATCTGGCCACGGGAAAAGTCTTGGGCGGTCCGACAGGCGGCAGATTCCTCATTCATCGAGAATTGAAAAGGAACAACAACAATAGGGAATCGATCAGCTCTGCGTATTCAATAAAAATAAACATCATGGCGTCCAATCCAATTTGATGAACCGTACTTTCTAATAGTACACATCATTTGGAATCCCCAACATAACCTGTGAGCTAATAAATCAAATAGACCACGAAGCATCTCGAGCACAGGCGCATAGAAAATGCATCCAGAGCAACGCGTTTCGAACATCAGAGCTCACACTTCGCAGATAAGGTTTCCGGGAAGCAAAAGAACCGAAGGAACCAGTAGGGAAAACATAAGAAATGCAGGAATAAGAACTGACCGGATCGGTGGTTTGGGCAAGTGGAGCTCTCAGAATCGAGCTCCTCTAGCTCGTATTCGTCGAGCAAGGCGAAGTTCCTGTCCGGCTTCTCACTCAGAGAGAGAAACGTTGCCGAAGGATAACCAGAGGAAGACAACGACAACGTTCCCTCCTCCAACTCCTCGTCGTCACTTGCTCTTGCACGCCTATTCCTCCGTTCAAGCTCCAAATACGCAGGTAATTTTGCAACGTAGGGACGAAATTGCCTTCTCGAAGAACGGAAAGAGGGAAGAGAGATCTCGCGGTGAAAGAAGCGAGATGAAGAGGAGGGTGAATATGGAGATAAATAAAGCGTGGTGGCACATCGATCCCTCGACGGCAGCGATGGCGGCGGCGCCGAGGAGATGCAGTGCGCTAATTCTGGCTCCATGGGATCAACGAGTCGATAGGGATAAGATAAGAGGCATAAGACTTGAGAGGGATCTCATCGCATTAGTGGTAGCGACGGGCCGGCTATCAATTTTGCATCCAATAATAAAACGGGATTTTATTTACGTGTCTGTAAGAATTAGTTATAATAAAATAAATTTATTAAAAAAGATAAAAATTAAATTTGGACAAAGTCAAGATAATATTTTCTCTGTAGTAACCTAAAATAAATTTTACCCGTGCCACAAACAAACACAAAACAACAGACTTAAAAAATAATGATTATGATAGAATAAATTTATTAAAGTGGACAAGGAATCTCACATGTAAAGTCGAGGTAATACTCTCATCCTTTTCGATTTATTTTTTCATATATAATCATGGAATCAACAGTATGAGACCACTAAGATGATAGATTGTATCTCTATTGCTCATACATTTTTTTCACAACTAGCTAAAAATTGTATGAGAATGAGAGAAAATTAAGTTGTAGAGCCAAAAATCCACAACTGAAATGGTGGATTCTGTCTTTATTACTGAAATGAGGAAAATTCATACATTTTTTCAGCAAAAAATTGTATGTGAGCGAGAGAAAATTAAGTTGCAGAGCCAAAAATCCACGACAAAAACATCGAAATTAAGAACACACGTACGAGTTGCTCTACTGAACTAAATGGTCGGCCTGTCCGTCGTCGGAGCTGGGATCACACAGATGGGCCAGGGCCACCCACACCTCACGTACTCCAAGTACCTCGAAAGAACTCTGGTAAATCACAGGTACATGACTATTGCTATTTTATTTTTAAGCTCTTAAAAAATATCCGAGCAGATGGATGGCGATAATTGGGTCAGACGGGATTCTTGGTGGGGAGAGTTACTCCAAATGCAATTCAACTTGCTTCATCTCTATAATTTTTAAAAAGATAAATAACTGTGTTTTCTTTTTAGTTAGAGAATAGCTTTTTTATATTTCAAAGATTATATTTTCTGATTCATATTTATCATGCAGCTAAAATAAATATATTCGATATATTCAATTGGCAGTTGGTCTGATTGTGATTTTACCCATTTGAATTCGGAAGATATTAATACGAATATATATATTGAGTCAGGGAAATATATGCTCTATACTAATTGCACATTTATTTGGATGCAAATTAACAAAAGCTCCATTGGGAAATTTGCACATATAGGATCTCCAAAATTTGATGAAAAGTAATCTGTATAATATTATTCGATAAGATTTTTTTTAAAAAAAAAATCAATGGCATTATTATTTTACACGACGGTAGAGTAGCTTGTACATTTCCAAAGCTTGAAACCCTATATACACTAGCTAGGTTGGTCATATTAGTTTGGCCTACATTTTAATTTTTGGAGGACTGAAATTTGATTTCTTGTTGAGTTAAGTAACTATTACTTTTTTTTATAATTTGTTATAAAATAAATATTATTGTATTATTCGAAAAGAAATTTAGAATATTAACTATTATAATAGTACTGCGAACTTTCATTTTATAAAAAATAATTATCCTTTTTTAATTTGAGAAATAATTTAATTTATAAAATATAAATTTTAATCTTATTCTACTATCTAAAACATATATTAAAAACTTAATCATTGGACTAAAGTCAGATTAAAATGAACAAATCAAATATATCATAGGATTGATTGGGCTAAATTTAATGATTGGGCTTCATCAAATAGGCTAACTAACCATAACCATGCTCGTATATTGATTGAGCTAACCTAATAATGAAGAGGATGATCGAGTTGTGCGAGTTGAGTAGCTCGATGGAATTAATCAAATTGAGGGAATCATATTAACTCAGGAGAACAATTAAGCTAATCGAGTTTAGTAGACTAATCAAATTGAGTCGAGTGATCCAGCAAATCAAATCAAGTGGACAAGATTAATCCAATTAAGTTGATTGGGCAAAACAGACGACGTAGCTGATCAAGTGAGGTGAACAATATCAAGTTGATCAAACTAAGTGAACCTATCAAGTAAAGCAATATGATTAGGTTGATTGAGTTATCAAGCAAAGCATATATCTATTAAGATGATCAATACAACCAACCAAGACAACCAAATTGAGTGAGTTTATTGACCAAGTTGTGTTCGCCAAGCTAGTTACAAAATGACATACACTTAAAACATCCAAGGTGTCTGCGGTTTCACGTCTTGTAGCCACATTGTTTTAATTTGATTTGATTACTGGTCAAAGTTAGACACAAAACTGAAAGGGACACGGTATAGGAGATCCATATGAACGACGAGATAGATGCTCCCGACACAATATGGGAAGTATACAGTTACTGTATTATTTTACTGGCCAATATATGAAACCAAAAGATAACAAAAGAGCAGAGACAATAAAAACTAATTTATGAAGAGGATGAAGATATAATATAAGGAACGAGAGAGAAGTATAGAATTTAGAGGAGAGGAATATAATAAATTAAGATTTGTTCTCATTGTCATATTTTTTTACTACAATTTGACTTATATAGGCATGAAAAAAAATACAAAAGCAATTTAGTTCTTCTTACATTAAACAAATTATTATATTTTTAAATAAATAAATATAATTAAATAATTTGATTTATCTTATAATAATTTAATTAGCAACTACATAACTCAATCAAATTTGTTTTAATGAAATCAAATTGAGTTCTAACAATATGTGTTTGTTAGCTCGGTGCTCACTAATTAAGATAATTTGAATTTTGAAATCTCATTTGACTTTTATTTAATTTAGACATAATCAAAATAGTTAATAAGAGGGATCTCTTATTCATCAACTTTTATTGATAAAAATCCTTCATCTCTGTTATTCATTAATGCGGTGGAATAAAGAAATCTACACACAAGGTCATATCAAAGGTCAAGTAAATAGGTGGAGATCAAAGTCAAATATAAATGGAGGTCAAAGTTAAATATGAGTAGAGGTTAAAGTAGCTACCAGACTCAATTAGCTCGGCCACTCGACTCCCTCAGCTCGGCCACCTCAACTCCCTTAGCTCAAGCACTCAACTCTCTCAACTCTTAACTCCTTCAGCTTTGTTACACAATTCCCTCAACTCGGTCGCTCGACTCTCTCAACTCGATCACTCGATTCCTTCAACTTGACCACCTCAACTCCCGCAGCTCGATCATCTGACTCCTTCAACTTTCTAACCAATTTTCTTAGCTCAACCACTTGACTCGCCACTTGACACCTTTAGCTTTGCTATCCAAATTTCTCAACTCGGTCACTTAACTCATTCAGCTTTACTACCTAATTCTTTAAAACTCAGCCACCTGACTCCAATTTTGCTAAGTCCCTTAGTTTGGTCATTCAACTCGATTATTTGACTCGATCACTCGATTCCCATAGCTCTGCTACCCAATTTTCTTAGCTCGACCATATGATAAGGCCACCCAACTCCCTTAACTCGGTCATCAAACTCCTTTAGCTCGGTCACTCCTATAATGGACAACAACGGCAGATATTCACATGACACCGTGTAGCTAGTGAAAGCAGTTATGTTGCTGTCAAATCTAGTTTCATATATGTCCTCCATCAAATCTAGTTTCATACATGACACCATGTTGAATCTCACCTTGACATCCAAAGGATTGAGTGTTATATGTATCTCAGATGTTCTTTTCAATTTAGTCATCCTCAACCTCTTCCCTTTGGCAGTTATTCTCTACTGAATCATCCTACCACAGTGTCAGACTCAGATAGGAATATTCATTATCTAAATTTTTCATCAAGAGCAACAGGTTCAGATTAAAACGAGATAAGAGATTAACACTGGCCAACGTCTTGTAAATATTTATGTATGCCAACCGATACTTTTTTTTTTTTTTACAAAAACAATATATCCAGTAGTATATTCGTCGAATCGTCGATAACCCTGTTTTCACTTTTTTTTTTCTTTTATGTTTTTTCCTGTCACAACCAGTTCGAGGCTAGAAGATGAAATTAAGTTACATAGTCAAAAAAAAAAAACCCATAAATTAAACATATAAAATAAGGATGAGGAGCTGCTTCAGATTCTACTTGAAGTAAATGGTCGGCTGGTCGGAGTTTGGATCCCACGAACCGGCCTCCCTCATGTACTCCAAGTACCTCAAGAACTCAGGTCTCGCCGCCGCCTTCTTCGATGGCGCCACCAGGATCCTCATCACGGGGTGCGCCTTTACCTCCCTAGTTGTCTTCGACCTCTTCAACGTCGTCGTCGTTGCCGCCGCTGCCGTCTCGGAGTTCTCCTCCAAGTCGAAGGACTGCCGTGACAAAAGGCGGCGGTATCCTCGCCGGCTCCCGGCGTACTCCGAAGCATTCGACATGACCTTACTACTGAAAAGCGTGGTGATGATCAACTGGGTGGTTGTGTTGCTTTTAATAGGAAATGGAGTACTGAGTTGGTGAGGAAGGTAAAGGGTAGGCAAGGAGTTGAATTGGTTGTTGTGTGGGAATTTGATTAGGAAATGGTCAAAAAGGAGAGGCTGAGAAGTCAACGTTCTGATGTGGAGATTTGAATTGGTTGGTTGCTAGATTTTTGAATGATTGATTTCTTCTTAATTGTTTTATTACTCTTTAAAATATCCTTGTTGCCGAGAAAGAACTCCAGATTGAGAAGATAACAATAAACGTGTATGTAAGCCTAATTTGAATGGTTCACAATGAGATATAGGATGCCCAATAAGAGACAAGAGAAGTCACGATCCGATGAATCAGATTTCCCTTCAATGATAAAATAGTTAAAAACACGAAAGATTTCAGCAAAAATGATAACTTCACCAACCTTAATCCACGTGGATGGCTAGAAATAGAATTTGTTATGTAGCATTTACAGTAAGTTTCATAATTATTAAACAAATAGTAATAATTTTTTTTTATTGTTGCCATCGTGTATTAGGTTCTTCAGACAGATTAATTTTAAGGTGACCTGTTCGACCTTATAAAAATTGTTAACTAGTCATCTGAGTAAATCAGGACGTGAGGATAGCGATCTAACCTAATAATCAACGTTCTTGGCCCACTACTCATTTGAAAAAAAAATCCTTATAAATTCACTACAGTAACAAATAATAATAATTGAACTATATGTAACGATTACACGATAAGTTATGTAAATAAGTAATTAACAATTGAACTAAATGTGCAGTACGCCACATGATTCAGTATTTGTTGCCTACAACGGGCTCAAGGTTGATGACGTTCCTTAAATGCCCCAGGGTAGACCTCAGCCCATCTTGACCGTCAATGTTGGATTGGTTCATAGATTGCGAAGCTTCGGCCAATGACACCTTAGCAGATATCGGAGAGGACATGAGGGAGGTTGTCGTGGTTGATAATGTACTGGGCCAGTTAACAGGGTACTCATTTGAATTGGTTGGTGTGTGGGAATTTGATTAATGGAAATAGTCAAAATGAGAGGCTGAGAAGTCAACGTTCTGATGTGTAGATTTGAAGTGGTTGGTTGCTAGATTTTTGAATGATTGATTTCTTCTTAATTCTTTTATTACTCTTTGAAATATCCTTGTTGCCGAGAAAGAACACCAAATTGAGAAGATAACAATAAACATATATGTAAGCCTAATTTGAATGGTTCACAATAAGATATAGGATGTCGAATAAGAGACAAGAGAAGTCACGATGAATCAGATTTCCCTTCAATGATAAAATAGTTAAAAACACGAAAGATCTCAGCAAAATGATAGTAAGTTACATAATAATTAAACAAATAGTAATAATTTTTTTATAGTTGCCAACGTGTATTAAGTTCTTCGGATCAATTAATCTTGAGGTGATCGATTTCACTTTACAAAAATTTTTCATTAGTCATCTGAGTAAAAGTCCAGCCTAATAGTTAATGTTCGTGGTCTCATTTGGAAAAAAAAATCCTTACAAATTCATTGCAGTAACAAATAATAATAATTGAACTATATGTAATTATTACACGATAAGTTACATAATGATGTAAATAAGTAATTAACAATTGAACTAAATGTGTAGTAGGTCACATGATTCAGTATTTATTGCCTACCACGGCCTCAAGGTTGATGACTTTCCTTAAATGCCCCAGGTTTAGACCTCAGCCCATCTTGACCGTCAATGTTGGATTGGTTCATGAGATTGCGAAGCTTCGGCCAATGACACCTTAGCAGATATCGGAGAGGAATCGAGGAGGTTGTCGTGGTTGATAATGTACTGGGCCAGTTAACTGAGGATAAACTCCGATTACCCACTCAATTTCCTATTTAACCATTGGCACTTGTGGGTGCTATGTCCACATTCCTAAGTAGACGTAAGGTAGTGGCTGCGTTTGGTTTAAGAAGTACAGAAATACAGAGACAGAAATTCTGTGTCTGTCTCCATTTCGGTGTCCCCAGTTTGAAAGTGGACAGAAATTCTATTAGAGACGGAGACAGAAATCCTATTTCTGTCTCTGTCTCTCAAAATCAAACGGAGGCAGAGACAGAAATCCTATTTCTGTCTCTGTATTTATGTCTCTGTCTCTGAAACCAAACGCAGCAGATTTCTAGATCCCTGCTGAGAATCCATTCGGCTCCTTAAGAGTTGATGGTTTTTATAAATCTGCATCGTCTTCTTCTTAGAAAATCATAAAAGAGGGATATATGGTCGATACCATGGCTGAATGGTCACGACGGTGGTTGTCGCTCGGGGCGGTGCTATGGGACCTCCACCGGTCAAGACTCTCTTTCGTTCTGTCGATTTTTTTTTTTGAGTTTTTTCTATATTAATATACTTTTTCACCCAAGCGAAAAGTGCATCATACATATGCTTCTTTGTCAAAGAGTGAAATAAACCTCTTTTTTGGAACCCTTAGGCAAAACCGCAAAAGCAGAACAATAATTGAGAGAAAAATAAATTTAAAAATTAAATTAACTTAAATAACCAATTATGTTGCATCAAAAGGATGTTTCTCGATTTACCTCCTCACAAATGATCATAGAACCGACTATGTAGGACCGCTAAAGTGGTGGATTCCACCTTTTGCAGAAGAAGTTCTAAATATTTTGTATCTTGCCATCAATGCTTTATTTGGTTGGTCAAGGTAGATCCAGTTTGATTGACCAAGTTTGAACTAATTTTTATTGAATTTTGATATTTTAGCAATATAGTAGTTAGTTGAGTAAAACATTAAGAAGTCCGAATTTATCGAATACATGATAGTAGGGAAGTCTAATTAGGAGTTGACAAGAAAAAAAAATCAAAATTGGTCACGGTTGATCCAACATTTGATTTCTAAGTGAAGTCCAAGTGAATCACAGTTAACCAAACATTTAGCATATGAATTGAAGTACAAGTTCGTCATAAAGGACCGAACACTTAACATGATAAGTGAAGTCCAAGTAAGTGATGAAAAATCGGACACTTGACATAAGAAGCGAAGTCCAAGTGAGTGATGAAAAATCGAACACTTGACACAAGAAGCGAAGTCCAAGTAAATCATGAAGGATCGACTATTTGACATAAGAAGTGAAGTCTTAATAAGTCATAATTCACTGAATGTTAGACATGAGACGAAAAATCAAACAGGTCAAAGTCGATCGAATGTTAGCAACAAGTCCTGATAGATTGAGATCAAACAAATATTAGGTAAGGCAAAATTTAGCCTTCGTAAGGTTGAAATAGAAGTATTAGTCCATTGATATGATATAACAATCGACTGATGAATCCTAAACTCCGAATTTGAAGCTAGAGCTAAGGAGGTTTGTTGCATGATAAGTCGATTGGTGTGTTTTATTAACCAACTATTAGGCATATTAGTTGACTGGTAGGTTTAAACAATTCACTGATGACATTGTAGCAATGAACAAAAAAAGTTGAAACTCGAGTGTTGATTAACTGAACTAATCGTGATTAATTGACTGATATCACTGAGTGAGTGAATAGAACGTTTGATAATCGACTGTTCAACTCGATTGGTTGTGATCAATTAACAGATAGGATCAGTCTAACAATCGACTAATACTGAGATTAATAGAATCAACGAATAGGATCGGTCTAGCAATCGACTAATACTGAGATTGATTGAGCCGTTGTGTTGATAAGTTAGAGCAACGATTGAAACTATAATGGAGCAATCAACTGCTAGATGAAAATCAACCTGATAGCAATCTTATAACAGAGGATTTCAACGAAGTTTGTGTGGTCGATTCTTGAGATTTTAGGGACAAAATGTTGCTACATTTTGTACCATCTCAAGCAATAAAAAATCATTGGAAATAAAGTTTTCACATTGAAAATTATTTTATTTTCAAATGTGTTGGTATCTTTATTTTGTTTTACTTTGTAAACAATATGTGTTATAAGATATTTGAGAATGAGAATGTTTAGTGGTAGTAGTATTGGTAGGATTTGTTATTGATCACGTGTTTCTTGTATATTTAATTTTTATATTTATTTCTGATGCACACTAATCAATTATGGACGAATACATAAGAACTATCGAACAAACAACGTGAAAAAAAACTATTTACCCCCTCTAATTTACACTAATTTGAATAAATTTATAGTTAGCTTGGTTAATATAATTATTTATTATACTACGTATCTAGCTTACACTGACTAATTTTGAGTGGACGATCCAATTCCGCATTTCGCCCATCAAATACATTCAGAAAATGAGGTAGCTCTTGACATGACATCCCAACATTATTAGTTGTTCAAATGCCGCATGTATGTGCTGCATGAGTATTGAACCCGAATTGTTTAGAAAAAATATCATGCCACTTATCACCACACTATGCATTGGAGGTAGAGGTGTTGTGGGTTTGGATTGGGTTGAAACAAGAGTATTATAAAAAATTTTAACCCGAATTCGAAATCAACTCGAAGACTATAAACCCAAACTCAGATAACCCGATCAACCCAAATAACCTGACCAACTCGATGTGATTTAACAAAATACTTAAATAAAAAAAATCAAAATATAGCCGTTACATATAGCCGCGCGATGAGCAAGCATTCCTAAAATTCAAAACCCTTCGGCCCTTCCCCGTCGTGCAATCTCTTCTTTCTATTGCGCTCGATTCTCCTCATCGCCATCGCGTCTACCGCCAGAGATGGGCTTCGACGGAAGCTTCTGGGACCTTTTGAAGCCCTATGCCCGCAATGAGGGCGTCGACTTCCACCTCATCAGGCACGTCGCCGTCGATCTCTCCTATTGGATCGTCCAACATGACGCCCTCATTTGAAGACGAAACCCTAACGCTCGGAACCCTCACCCGCACAACATCTTCTTCCGAACGGTCTCCCTCTTCTCCAAGGTTCGAGTTTCTCGACCCAGTCCTCCCCTTTTCCTTCCAAATGGAGGAGAACGACCGGTTAGGGCTCCATTGGCTTGATCAATTGCATGGTTATGTTATTTTGCTTAGATTGGGGTGTATCCTCGTGGTCGACGGGGAGCCGTCGCCATTGAAGTCGCAGTCTCGGATTGAGCGTTTCTTCTGGATGTCAGGCTCGGATCCCTTCGAACTGCCGAAACCCGTAGAAGTGAAGGGTTATCGTTGACCAAAAAGATCGCCAGGCAAGTAAAATGATTCCAAGTCCAACTCATCCTTAAAGCCCAACCCGACCCAATTGGTAGACTCCGTAAGACAAGAAATGACACTGCGAGGGAAAGCGCAATGCAATTGGCGGGAAACCCAATTGCCAGATGTCGATCTGACGGCCACCGACGTTCCGCTCTCCCATCACCCCCCTTCATGCGATCTCAGCCATCCGTTACGAGATCATTCGGCAGAAGTTATTACTTTTTTAGAGAAATAAAATTTCCTTTGAGTGAAGTGGAAACCAGAGGCTGGTGTCAAAAGTATAATTTTTCATTCTGTTGCAGAAACCAGCTTTGGACTTCTTTGGAACAATAAATGCAAAAGATTTGTTTATCACATATTCAAGGTGTTACTTGTCTATGGTCTTGTTTGACAATTTTTTTCATTTCAAAATGCTTTTGTTTATCTTGGTAGGTCTTACAAACATGAGTTCCTGAAGGATTTCTTTCTTTCAACAGGTTGACAAAGACTTCTTAAATAATTACTGATTTTGTTAAGAGATTCTGCATAGCTTTTACCGTGATTCAGAAATGTGTATTACGCTCGCATCATTTAGTTTAACTTTGTTAATACCGCTTGGAACTTCTGTTTTGTTTAGTGATGAGAACTTTGGATAACTTTCATTCATGCGGTGTTGCTATGTTGTGCTATACTCAGTACTTATCTTTTGTTCTTGAGTGTAGATTGAACCTGTGCACTGTCATTCATGCATTATCCTTTTGCTAAAAGAACCATGGAAATTAGAAAAGAATCCAATGGCAAGCAAAGGATCTCATCTCCATGGTTCACGGAAGGCTGCTGAGGTAAGCTAATAGGTAGAGTTCGTGCATCTTTCTTTGGGAAGTCCATTTTAATTTTGACATGGCAAATGTCTTGGAACTCCATAAGTACTCAGGGGCATGATTTTAACATGTATCTATCATATTCTTAGGGTAATATGAGTATGAACTACTGTTTGGACAATGACAGCATATCACTATTCTCGATATTCAATTTTTTTAAAAAACTATTTCATGCTTCCTAACTATTCGTAGCATTTTTTCTGTGAATAACTCAGAGGTATCTACATTGGTCCTAGCAAAAGGTTAGAATTCCTTTTATTGATTTCCATTGCTCCATAGGTTCAGCATGACTTAGAAGTTTTCATGAAACAGGCAATATTCTAGCATCAGTGATACATTACAAACATGCATTGTGCTAGGAAACCAAAGGGAGACAACAAGAGTAAGGGCAGAATTCAAGGTATTTTGGATTCACTTTTACACTTTTTTGGACATTCTGTCATTTTTTATTTCCTTTGGATTTTCAAAAGTGAATGGAAATTTAGGTTTCTGAGAAAAGATGGTACTGGCTAAAAGCATTTGCGCTCGCTACAATTATAGAATGGGATGCTCTAGAAAAGTTTTAAAAAGGCCACCTAGAGGTAAGTTATCTAGTATTTTTTAAAAAAACTATATATCTATCTTTTTGAAAGAGATTGTTTAACACAGTAAAATCCTAAATGATCATCACATGTTGTGGCTTTATCAGAGGTAGTTGTGCTTGATGAATTGTAGATGGTGCCTCATAACAATAACTTGAAAATTTGATGATTTATGTAACAATTGTGATAATTTTTTTCCCTTGTGCTAAGACAGATGATAGTTGCGAAGCAATTTTGATAAGTTCACTTGGATTGTTTCTCCATTTAATTTTAAGGTTCAAGGGTAGCGTTAGGGATTCAGGTTTCGGGGATTTGGGGGTTCGAGTTCGGGGTTTTAGGATTTAGGGTTTAGGGGTTTAGGGTTTAGGTTTTAGGGTTTAGGGGTTAGGGTTTGGAGGTTGGGGTTTAGGGTTCGGATTTTAGGATTTAGGGTTTAGAGTTTAGGGTTTGGGGTTTGAGATTTAGGGTTTAGGATTTAAGGGTTAAGGGTTAAGGGTTTAAGGGTTTAGGATTTAGGGTTTAGGGTTTAGGGTGATAAATGGAGAGAGATGGTAGTGGATGGAGAGAGGTGGTGTTAATGGATAGAGAGAGATTGTGGTGTGGTGGATGGAGAGAGGTGATAGTGATGGATGGAGAGGTGGTAGTAGATGGAAAGAAGTGGTGGTGATGGATGAAGAGAGGTGGTAGTGGATGCAAAGATGTGATGGTGATGGATGGATAGAGGTGGTAGTGGATGGAGAGATGTGATGATGATGGATGGAGAGAGGTGGTAGTAGATGGAAAGAGGTGGTGATGATGGATGAAGAGAGGTGGTAGTGGATGCAAAGATGTGATGGTGATGGATGGATAGAGGTGATAGTGGATGGAGAGAAGTGATGGTGATGGATGGAGATAGGTGGAAGTGGATAGAGAGATGTGATGGTGATGGATGGAGAGAGGTGGTAGTGGATGGAAAGAGGTGATGGTGATGGATGGATAGAGATGGTATATTATATATTATTTTATTATTTATTTTATTATTATTTATTCAGAATTTTATATATTATTTATTTATAAATGATAAATAATTTTATTATAATTTATTTTAGTATTTATTTTTATATTCTTTTTTATAAATATTAAAATTTTTCCCTTAATTTAAGATTAATTTTAATTTTAATTATTTATTTTAATATATAATATATTTTTAATTTTAAATTTTTTATTATTTATTTAATAATTATTTAATGATGTTTAATTATTATTTAATTCATTATTTTATAATTTTTTATTAATTATTTTGTACTTTCTTATTATATATTTTATTATATACTATATACTATAAAAAAAATTTAATTAATTTTTTAATTTCCAATTTATTATTATAATTTAATTTTATATTTTTTATTTTATATATTAAAATAATCAATAGATAATTTTAAAATAATACATTTATTATTAATTAAAAAATCATTAATTACTTAATACATCAATAATAAATAATTAAATATATATTTATTTATTTCAAAATAATTTTAAAATCCCATCGATGGGAATCGAACTCGGGATCTCTCTCTTTCTATCTCTATCTATCTCTCTCACTCTCTCTCTCCCTCCCTATCCTCCTCTCCCACTTCCTCTCTCTACCTTTCTCTCTCTATCCCACTTTCTTTCTTTCATTTTCTCTCTCTACAGCTCTCTCTCCCTAACTCTCTTTCTCTCTCTATCCCACTTTCTCTCTCTACACTTCTCTCTCCCTATCTCACTTTCTCCCTCTACCCCCTTTCTCTCTCTACCCACTTCTCTCTCTACCTTTCTCTCTATCTCACTTTCTCTCTCTACCTCCTTACACTCTCTTATTTTCTCTCTCTACTTTTCTCTACCTCTCTCACACTTTCTCTCTCTACCTCACTTTCTCTCTCTACCTTTCTCTTTCTCTCTCTACCTATCTCTCATTTTTTCTCTCTATCTCTCTCACTTGCTCTTTCTCTCTCTCACACTCACTTGCTTCTCTCTCACTTCCTCCCTCTACCTCACTTTCTCTCTCTACCTTTCTCTCTATCTCACTTTCTCTCCCTATCTCTACCTTTCTCTCTCTCTCTCTATCTTTCTCTCTCTACTTTCTCTCTCTATCACTTTCTCTCTACTATCACTTTCTCTCTACTCTCACTCTCTTTCTCTCTCTATCTCTCTCTTACTTTCTCTCTCTATCTCACTTTTCTCTCTCTATCTCTCTCACTCTCTCTCTACCTTTCTCTCTCTATCTCTCTCACTCTCTCATTTTTCTCTCTATCTCACTTTCTCTCTCTACCTTTCTCACTCTCTCATTCTCTCTCTATCTCACTTTCTCTCTCTACCTTCTCACTCTCTCATTTTCTCTCTATCTCACTTTCCCTCTCTACCTTTCTCTATTTCATTTTCTCTCTACATTTTCTCTCTCTATCTCACTTTCTCTCTCTACCTATTCTCTTTCTCTCTACTTGCTCTTTCTCTCTCTATCACACTTTCTCTCTACTCTATCTATCTCACTTTCTCTCTCTACCTTTCTCTCTATCTCACTTTCACTCTCTACCTTTCTCTTTCTCTCTCACTTTCTCTCTCTATCTAACTTTCTCTCTCTACCTTCTCTCTATCTCGCTTTCTCTTTTCTCTCTCTACCTTTCTCTCTCTAATTCACTTTCTCTCAGTCACTTTCTCTCAGCTTTCTCTCTCTATCCAACTTTCTCTCTCCACCCACTTTCTCTCTCTATCTCTTTCTCCCTCTCACTTTATCTATACCTTTCTCTCTCTATCTCACTTGCCACCTTTCTCTCTCTCTTTCACACTTTCTCTCTCACTTCCTCTCTCTACCTCACTTTCTCTCTATCTCACTTTCTCTCTCTATCTCTATCTCTATCTCACTCACTCTCTATCTTTCTCTCTCACACTTTTCTCTCTATATCTTTCTCTATATCTCACTCTCTCT